>NC_134486.1:286915707-287250707 GCF_040206685.1 Ascaphus truei | reverse complement strand
TATGTAAAAAAAAAAATGTCCCGGTTTTTCATTTTCAAAATCTGGTCACTATATATATATATATATATATATATATATATATATATATATATATATATATATATATATATATATATATATATATATATATATATATATATATATATATATATATATATAATCACCACATTTATTAAGGTTATGGTGGGTAAAAAAAGTGACTAAAACCCTCCACAGTAAAGCATAAAGCAACTGTAAATATTCCTGTATATTCATTTGAATGTCTTAGACAGGTCTGCAACCCTGTCTTTTACCATTATCACCCAGCACACAGCACTTCCACTGCAGCAAGGGATTCTGGGAAATGACATGCAAATCTGCACACAGTGCCACCTTTTATCTCATGCTCACATTACAGTACATGAGCAACCCTTAGCCAATGCATGCTGCTTTAAACACAGCTTTTAAGCAAGGGCTTAGGAGATGCAAAGTCAGTAAACCCACTCACAGACATGTTTCAACCTTGATGGGTATCAGTGTGAGGTTGGCTGCTGACATTTGCTCAGATGAGATTAAAGAGTAGGTAATCACCACATTTATTAAGGTTATGGTGGGTAAAAAAAGTGACTAAAACCCTCCACAGTAAAGCATACAGCAACTGTAAATATTCCTGTATATTCATTTGCATGTCTTAGACAGGTCTGCAACCCTGTCTCATGTAATGTGAGCATGAGATAAAAGGTGGCACTGTGTGCTCATTTGCATGTCATTTCCCAGAATCCCTTGCTGCAGTGGAAGTGCTGTGTGCTGGGTGATAATGGTAAAAGACAGGGTTGCAGACCTGTCTAAGACATGCAAATGAATATACAGGAATATTTACAGTTGATATATATATATATATATATATATATATATATATATATATATATATATATATATATATATAAAAAAGAGATGTTATATATACTTACATGCAGGATTTTGAAACAGTAATTTTCAAGTCTTTAAATGTATCTAAAGTTCCATAATACAGCTGAACCCCATTTTAATGCGGTGCTCGGGGGCCACAGAATAAAACCGCGTTATAACCGGGATCGCCCAAAAAAATGGCCACCACGATAAGGGGTTCCGCGTCCGCCAGAGGGTGAGAGCTGGGATAACTCTCCCAACTCACCCTGAGCCCGGCGACGCAGCGGCACCCCATGCAGGACTTTACCCGGAGCAGCAGCTCATCTGTGTGCAGTGCAGGAGAAGCAGGTGAGTCTGTGAGAGGGGGGGTGCGGGGGGAGGGACTCAGTCTGAAGAAGCCGGGGTGTCAGCTGTCTCTGTGTGAGTCCCATGGCCCTGAACCAGCTCCTCCCCCCCCCCCCCCGGCGGAGGGAGGGGTGTGTGTGCGCACTACATGGATTTTTTTTTAAAGTACATTATTTTCCTTTGTAAATTATTGTGCCTTTTTAAAGTCCCCACACCTTGTCACAAATGCATTGCTAGTACAGTATTTAATAATGTATATGAAAAGTGTGACTGTCTGTACATTATAAAATGAGACACGTTTGTGCCTTTTGAAAATCAGACTGTTTCTGCAGGCTCTTTGGAGTCCAAATTAGCCAAAATACTGTCTCCTCTTCTCATTGCTTGTCTTGTGTCTTTGCATTTTGAATGCTGTTAATAACCAAGATAAGACTGTGTGCATTATTCTGAGGTACGTGCGTGTGTGCTACTGTAGCTATTGGTGAACTCTCTACCAACCATCTCACAGAAGGTACCCGTGATGTGTTATTAAACGTTGCCCCCCTTTCCCCAAAAAAGGTTTCTATACATTATAATATTTCATATAATCAGGTTTTCAAAGATCTCAACGTAGTATACAAAAAAGTCTCCTGTTAGACCATTAAAAGTGATGAATGTATCCCGATGTACACTGTATGCGGTGTTGCTGAATAAATATGTTCCTGTTCAACTACACTCCTGGCCTGAGTCTGCAGTCTATCAGGGGTAGTATGTGATAGTTCTTCCGCAGGGACTGCCTCCAGCACTCCTGGAGAGTGCGGCGCTGACATCCAGAGATGGAACTACGTATTGCCCTCAAAAGCCTGTCCTGTTTCCCCAACAACATCGGCGGAACCGCAGACCTCCTGTGAACCAACAGGTATTTAGCACCACTACACACCTAGTAGCGACATAATCTCCCATAGGGTGGGGGAAACGGCGTTACACTATTGTCTGACTTTGCTGCGCTTGTTGGATTATTATAATTCACTGTACTGTATTGTCTTTGTAAAGTGATGAGTACACGGTCAGCACTACAGTATATAAAGATATACATACATCTGGTACTTTTATTTACTATTCCAAGCTGTATAATTTGCACACAAACATTTTTTACCACTAGGGGTCTGTCTTGTAAATGAAAAGATTTCACATCACAACCTTTAAACTAACCACAACTGAGAACATTTGAACATAAAACATGCTCTTCTCACAAAAATTAGGAATAACATGCTTGTTTTTCCATGGAAAAGTAAAATGCTACTTTAAAAAAAACTACTTTCCTCTTTGCCAGAAGAAGGCTGTATTTATTGTTATATTAGATCAAAGTATTCCTTAAAAATCCTGGGGGTCATTTATATGTTTTCCAATCCTAAAGTATATATCCAAAATGCTGTGCAATGTATACTACAGTCATTCAGTTCTATGATTATATAACAATAGTTTAAAAACAAAATTACGGTATCTGCTAGACCAGGGGGGCGCAATCTTTTCTCACTGCGTCCCCCTGTCTGCTCTCCATCCCTGCTCGCGCACCCCCCCCTGCTCGGCTCCAGTGTCAAATGATGCCACGGGGTCATGTGATGTCACGTTTGACGCCAGGTTACCATGACGATGAGTCGTTGGAAGCCAAGGTACGTTAGAACTAACAAATCTACGTAAGTACCAGCACTCACTGTCTAATAGCTAAATGATGAAAACAGTTATAATGCAGAAAATACATTTAATAATAAAACAAACCAGAAATAAATCAAATGTGTTTGCAGAAACCAGTGTCACAAATGGGCATGTCACAAAGTGCGGGGTGGGGGGGGGGGAAAGGAAAAGGGGAAAAAAACATGAAACACAAGGAATATACACAAAAAACGGAGAACGGAAAGTATGCTAGGGGAGCGACGTTTTGAGGGACTACCTCTTCATCTGGCCCATTCCCCCTGGTCCAACCACAAAGGTCTCCTCTTCAGATGTAGTGAGCATGGCTCTGTCAATATGCAACATACTGTACACAGTTTCACAATGACATGAGTGGTAAGAACAGAGAAGAAAAGCTAAACTGTTTACAGGGCACAAAATTAGATTTGGGCTTTATCAAAATAGTTTTCTACACAACTATTAGAATGAATGTTTTAGGTAAAGGACTCTCATTTGCCCCTACACGTAGAGTTAACAATTTCGATCTTTACATAGATCTGCAAAAATTTAACCGCAAATTAACTCTTAGTAGGCATTTTATTTCAGATCAAAGGGGTTACCCACTTACCCCTAATATCATTAATCCAATTGTAAATACATTGTCCACAAGTGAACAGACCCAACTAGTGGACATGATGTCACTAATGGATGAGGGCACTACCAACATTAAGGATGATATATCTATACAACATTCATTATTCAAACCTAATTCTGTTTTTCATCCATATCACTCTAGGGGATACCACATTGATATATTCAACAAATTGGTTGAAAGGGAATTTCAAACTCTGGGACAATCGAAAAAATTACAAATGAATAAGAACTCAAACCTAACTGTACAGGAAAGACATACGTTAAAAACATTACAACTAAATCCAAATATAGTTATACGTGAAGCAGGTAAGGGTGGGGGTATCATACTTCAAGACAGAGTAGATTATTGCAAAGAAGCTGTCAGATTATTGTCTGATCCGTTGTCCTACTGTAAATTACCCAAAGACCCCACAGCTGTATTCAAACTAGAACTTAATGCTCATTTGGAATCCGCTTTTAAATCTAGCGTTCTTACCAAACAAGAGTTTGAATTTTTATGCTGCACGGCTCCCACCATCCCTATTATGTATCATTTGCCCAAGATTCACAAATCACTTACTAATCCACCTGGGCGACCTATTATTTCAGGCATTAACTCTCTTACTGTCAACCTTTCTTCTTATGTAGATTCTTTTCTTCAACCTTTAGTACCATTATTACCATCACATTTACTTGACACCACTTCTCTCCTCACTATACTTGCAGATTTCACTTGGAAATCTTCTTATCATCTAGCCACTCTTGATGTCCAATCACTTTACACTTCTATTCCGCACAAAGGGGGTTTAGATGCTATTGATCACTTTTTGGCACTACACGGCACTTTACCTTTTCTCCAACGTAGATTTATTCCTAATTCAATTGAATTTATTTTGAAACACAACTATTTTCTTTTTGAACACGAGTTTTATTTACAACTGTGTGGCACTGCTATGGGGACACGTTTTGCATCATCTTTCGCAAATTTATACATGGGATGGTGGGAATCGTCTTATATATGGGGCATTGATGTATCTGCGCCACAGTTGATCATGTGGCGCAGATACATCGATGATGTGATTGTTATTTGGGACGGTGATGACACTTCGTTTGATAGCTTCGTTGCGAGGTTGAATGATAACCAGTTCAATCTCATTTTTACCAGTGAATTAAGTCAAACTAATATTATTTTCTTGGACTTGGAAATTTATATTAATAATAACGAGCTGTATACCAGAACACATTTTAAAAACACTAATGTGAACTCCTTTCTACATCCAGATAGCGGACATGAAAGGAGGTGCATTAACAATATCCCATACAGCCAGTTTTTGCTGATATAGAAACGTTCAAGGTACAATCACAAATACTCTTTGAACGTTTTTCTCAAAAGGGCTATGATATTACTATCATTGACAGAGCCTATAAAAGAGCACTGAACATTAATAGGAAAAAATTGATTCAATCAAGAAACAGCAAGTGTAACGGTAAACAAAAACATGTTTTCAATGGGAATACATCTATCCAACCATCGGAAAATTCAGTTACCAATGATTCTATCATCACATTGCCCATTTTAGAACTAAGCGAAATAGACCTTAAAGATATAAAAAGAAATGAGAGACAAACACCATATTTTGTAACTAAATTTAATAGTTCTCACAGGAAGATCAAACATATTTTGAATAAATACTGGTACATTTTGCAGATGGATCCCATCTTGGCAAAAATGCTACCTAAAAGACCACCGATTGTGTTCACGAAATCCAACAATTTGAAAACTATCTTGGCCCCAAGTCTCCTTAAAGGTAGTGATCCCATCAAAAAGAAAGATCTTAGGGAGTTGTTGGATATAAAAGGTAACCACAAATGCAATAGGTGTAAAATCTGTCCAAGAATGCTAACACAAGATCACTTCAAATCTAAAGTGACAGATTTTAGATATGAAATCAAGAACTACATCGATTGCTTAACCACATATGTTATTTATATCTTGCAATGTGGATGTGGATTACAATATGTGGGCCGTACTAAACGTCAGCTTAAAATACGAGTGATGGAGCACCTCAGAAATATTGTTAATATCCCAAAATTATTGGCCTCAAACAAACCACTAACACACTTGTTGTCACATTTCAAGGATGTTCATCAATGTAGTATTATAGGGGTTAAATATATGGGCATCGAACATGTAACGACAAATGAACGGGCTGGTAACATAGATCTACAGATTGCGAAAAGGGAGCAGTTCTGGATTTTCACCCTCCAAACTAAATATCCGGGGGGTTTAAATGACTATGTGGAGCTAACCCCCTTTTTGAGGTGATCACACTTATACTGTATTTTGAAACAATCAATGGTCTAATATAAGGTTCTGTTTCTCTTTGACATTTTATTCGATATTTTATCTGTTTTCCTTTTATTCTCGTTCCATCCTTTTTTCCCCCCACCACGGGCCCCCGCCCCCTGCGCCTCCAAACCCCCCCCTCCCCCCTCCCCCTGCGCCTCCAAACCCCCCCCTCCCCCTCCCTTTCCTCCCCCCCCTTTTTCCCCCTTTCCACTCCTCATGTTTTATATGTTTTATATGTTATTAATATGTTTTATATGTTATTAATATGGTTTATTTATAGAATGTGTATGCACTTTGTTATTTATGCTGTTATTATATTATGTATGTTTTATTACACTTGACTATATGGGACACCTGTTTTTTGCTACCCTTTAAGGCTTATTTGTTTACCTCTCCATATATATATTGATTATCTATAAGTATATTATGTCTCTCTAGTGTATCTTAGCATTGAGGACATATACAAGCGGGGAGTATTTTTAATTTAGCCCGCCCCTACTAACAAACAAGCCTGGTTGGCCGTGCAGTCATTGAGTTTCAACCAATGACGTACAGCATTAGACCTATAAAGGACCCCTAAACAGGTGCCCCAGATATTGCCTGAAGAAGTTTACTTTGGTAGACGAAACGCGTCGCGACTATTGTGGCTGGCGGTTCTATCAACAACTACCAGTACACATTCAAGTGTATCGTTTGTGTCCGTTTCCGATCGTTCCTACGTGATTAAAAACGGACAGGCATCCTAAGGACACCAACAGAGGGCTCCGGTTCCTGCGCATGCGCGCTATACTTCCCACCACGCTGACACACGTGGATGATAGGAGGCACAACGGAGACAGCCCCAGCGCGCGGGACTGATCTCCCAGGACTGAGATTGCCCTTGCATATCATATGTGATGCCCTAGTACTGTAGTCAACGTTAGAATCGGGGATTATTAAAGATTTTATACATGTAAGTTATTACTATTTTTAATTTGTGGTAATACATATTACATCTCTCATCTTGGTGCGCTTTTGTGTTTTTTCTCTTTTGACAACTATTAGAATAATGACATTGTGAAACCAGTATTACTACTTCAAAGTACATAAGAAGACATTTCATGTAATAATGCTATGTTAAATCAGCAAAACATGAAAATGTTTCTTTTTAAATAAATCAGTTCTGCCGTATTAGATAATACTGTCTGCACTTTTTTTTTTTAACGCCTAATGCCATCTTTAATTACTTTTTTTTAAGGTATTGATCATCCTTTGGTTGCTACAGCAACCATTTAGAAAGTCATATCCACTTCCTCTTTTGAAACAGGGTCAGGCTTTCACACAGCTTTTTGACCCCTGCCCTTTGGCAACAGTGTATCACAAACAGATCTGCTGTGTTCCAAACAGCAGACTGTCTATTACTCTGAAAGCTGTAACAATAATGTGTCACACATAGTAATATACTGTTACATATCAGCTTCAGCATTTCACAGACTGCAGCACAAAGTTATACGCCGGCCATTTCGTTTGGCGCACAATCCCAATTTTGACAGATTTATAACAGGAGCAACAACCGATTGCCAATTTAGGTAAGAATGTAGAATTATACATTGTCACATTTTTTACATATGCAAATAAAAGAAGAAAGAAAAAAAAAGGGAGGGGGGAGGTAGTCTAAAAAAACAAACAAAGAGAGAGGTAAATACAAACCGTTCGCTCTTGTTGTGGGAAGTGCCTGACCTCTCCATAACTTTGCATTGCTGTTCGGTATTATAACATGAGGAATCGCTGAAATCTTCTGCAAAACTGCCTTTTGAAGCAAGACTTGCCTCTTCTGAACTTTGCCGTTCCTTTGCTGTGACAGTACAGATTGAAGTTACGTTAGTTTCTTTGCTACATATCCAGCATTAAAAAAATGATAAAATAATTACGACTGCTGAATAGAAATGCGGGTGCTTGCTAATTGAGCAATACAAAAAGCAAACTCCCCCCCCCCCCCATTCATTTGCACAAACACCCATTCATTTGCACAAACACCCATTCATTTGCACAAACACGCTGGTAATGATAAGTCCAATGCACAGAGTTTTACTTGTAACCATTTGACTGAAAGATGTATAAAGTGTGTCCTCAAATACAGGATTCATGGCCTCTTAATAACCCTTTTGGAAGGTGGCTTTTAAACTTTAAAAAGGATGAAAAAAACGTGACTTGTAAACCCAAACCGTTTGCCCCTCTTTTCTTCATCAATAGTCAGTGCCAATAACAATCTTATTGTTACTCCATCAAATGACATACAGAACATACTTTTTATTTTTATTGCTTTACAATCTTAATAGGCTTAATAATTAATTAATTAGAATTAATAATATCGATGATTCACAAAAGAAAAATTATGTCACACTTTTAGAGAATTCAGTTTTCTCCATGATCAAATTGGCTGCTTGACTTATAAACCTCCTTGAAAGGAGAGAAGCAGAAAAAACATTTGGAAATATAGCTGTAATGTTACAGTGAGATTAGTACTCATACACCGATTTACTGATTTACTACCAATGTAAAAAATAAGAACGCCAACAGGACTTCACTTCTGTTAAGGAAAAAAAGGAAGCATAGTCTCACCCTCGTCTGCATGAAGTCCATTGTCAAGTACTAGGTTTCCTTGAGATCTAGTTCTGAACAAGCGTGCACGCGTTATACTGGCTCTCCTAACGCATGCAGAACCTGGGCGGGGTTGAGGAGGTGTGGGTGCTCTGTCATCTTCTGGAAGCTTTGGTGTCTGCAAACAGCAACAGGAAAAATGAATGAACATGAAAACAGTTATGGTCATATTCAGAAGGTCGACAAATCAGCAAAAAATCTACTCGCCACCTAGTACCACACGTGTGCTGCTTGGGCCAATAGGAGCTTGCCACGATGTTAAATCCACTCGCCCGGGGCGTGCAAATGTATAGGTTTGTCGAACACTGGTCATATTTATTAAGCACTGGTAATCCGTAAGGCACATATCAGTGCATTGACTTGACAGGGCTGTATAATGTCTCATGGCTTAGTAGTAATTAGTAAAAATGCCCACTAGTCCTAAAAAATGCTGCCTTTGTGTCACATTTGTTAGCAACAGTTAATGGTGCCCTACATTTCGCTCAAAACAATTTGCATGTCTTCCATATGTTCTACCAATTCCAATGATCTGGTTTTTATAAGAATATGTCAACAAATGTGATTATATATTTCAGGTGAATTATTGCATGTTACACATAATGGACCATATTGACGAAGAGGTGTAATTCCATAAGACATCTTTTGTGCTGGAAGACATCTTGCGGCTTCTTCAAGTATATGGACCACAAAGGGTGGTATTTGCTAAGCAGTGCAACTCCATAAAGCACCTTCCACTGCCGGGACACACGCACACACACACGTGTGCCGGAAGGAGTCTTATGGAGTAGCACTGCTTAGTATGGCCCAATATGTTAGACCACATATATTATCTACTTTTCAACTATACAGGTATGTAGCCTTGCAACATTAACAATATTATTTGCACTGCTGACATGTCAGTTAACAAAGAACGCCTTTGGGTGAAATACAGAAACTGCAATAATATGAGACTCTCGTGAACCTTTTTTCTGTTATGTTTTCATAAACATAGATGCATTCATTATTAGGTTAAAAATGAGATGACGTCAGATTATTGCCGTGCTAACCATATATCTCTAGATTCCATTTTTATACTGTTTAGTTCATACTCTCTGTTTAATAATGTAGGCCCTGAACCCTGATTTGGATTACTTTGAGCAATACAGTATGGAAATTCCCTGCTTCGCTCTCCATCTTCCTCTCACTCAAGCTTCTGGAGTAGAAAATACAATATATATCCCTCAAAGGTTGAAAAAAAATGAGAGGGCCTTATTTATCAAGTCTTCCGCCAGCAAAACTGGAGCAAAAACACAGCACAACATTTATTATTAAAGAAAAGACATCCCAGAAAAAGGAATAAGCATTGTTGATGAATCTGCTGTAATGCTTTTGTGTTGGTATTGTCCCAGTTTGTCATCTGGGATAAATGGACCCTAAGGTCTTTGATGAATAGACACCAGGGTCTCTTTACACTGGAATGGAGAATGATGAGAGGTTATGATAGAAGTCTATGAAATCATAGATGACATAAAAAAATAAACAAGGCAGTGTTATTCACTAATAGTACTGGCATTATTAGGAAGCATATAAAACCAACATAAGGAAATACTTTTTCTCTTGGCACACAATCAACCTGTGGTCTTAAAAGAGGGTGAGACATACTCATGAAAGTAAACAGAAGAACACACTCTACTAAACAAAGGGGTAAATCTTAAAAAAAATGTTTGTGTGCTTTTTATGACAACAGTAGTGATATAACTAGTATCGTGTTGCCCTGACTTAGATATGGTGGAGAAGGTTTCCGTCTGGAAACGGTTATCGTTAAGCCATATTCCAAAGGTGAAGATGCTGACAGTTATAAGATGTAAGAGAATAAACGTCCTAATGAAGTAGGACTGTCAGACGATTGCACAACTTTTTCACGAGTCAGAGTAAGTATTTGTCAGAGCTCTCTCTTTGCTGTTTTTTTTCAACACACTGTCAATAACGACCAGGAAAATACAATGAAGGATAGTCGGGGATACATTGGCTTTTTGTTTATGACGATGCTATAAGGTACCAATCTACAGTGTGTGGATCTGAATATTATAGTTCTACCAAATATAAATAAAGTTGATCTGTTCGAACAGGAATTTTCAGTTCTCTAAAATAGTGATTATAAGCATAGTTTTATTGGGGAACGCCAAGCCCAACACATAAATAGGCTACCATATTGATATGTGTATAAAAGGAGCCAAGTATTGTTATTCAATTTTTTATTTTAGCTACCATTGAGAATATAGTCCCATTTGGGATTAATTTGGTCTGGGGAGGAGAATGGTCATGCTGCAGACAATCTGGAGATTGTTTGGGAAGAAAAAAAAACAACTCATCAGTAAATTGCTAAATACAAAGTTAAATACAGACTGTAGACCTCCCTCACTTGGTGTAATGTCTTCTTGGCTCACTTGACCAAGTCAGGATCAGGCTTTGATAGATATAATTCTTTTAGCAGCCAAGAAATGTATAAGGGATTATTGTATCAATCCCAACTCTCCCTCTATTCCCCAGATAATATCGTAAACAAATGTGAGGATCTCAATGATCGGATAGGAGGGCTTTCACGAAGATGAGTCAATCGATCTGTATAAATGCATAGATGGGTGGAATTTACAAAAACTCTGGGTAAGAAAAACACATCCCTTGCAAAGTCTGTAGAAAAAAAATAGTCTGACTGATGCAAGGAGCCTTTGAGATCCAAGCAAATGCTTCTTAGTCTATAAACATGGAGTCTAAATAATGGTGCAATTAATGTCTAGGTCTAATTAATAGGCCTGCACTTACCCTCCCTTGAAATTCTATATATAGCTTATGTACTCCTCTTAAGATTGCATCCCTCACTCTAATTCAAACAATTTACATTTGTACTTTTGTTATACAGTATATCTCGATCTATGCTAGGTTACGCGAGTTTATTTTTTTACTTTTAGTTGTTTTCATATGACGAACATATAGTGATATTTAATTGAATCTCATAGGCGTTTGACATGCCTCAAAGGCCTACTCACAACTACATAATAACTTTTTATTGGGGGAAAAAGATAGAATGTCTGCAGTCAGTTTCTGCCTTAAATTGCTAACTTGGCCTGTAAGATGATTTTAGACTGATCTTTTACAGAATGTGCATGACTTGTACAATTATACTTCGTAATGCTTTTCTCTTTACTGTATGTGGAATATCTTTTTCAATAAATGATTAGATTTGTTTTTAAACACATAAAAATAGCAAATATATACAGATAAAAACAAAAAAGTACTTACAAAATAAAGGCACTAGGTACAACATGTCAATAAATAATGAAAAAGCTTGAAAATAACATTGAAATAAATAAGAGACAGCTGTGTCTTTCTCTATAATGATTTTTCTTCACAGAGAAAAGCTGGGGTAGAATTATACAGTGTGTTGGCATTTGCCGAGCAATAGCACTGTCCACATGTGCGGGATGCAACGCAACCCTAGGAGATATGAATGACAGACAAACAGCCTGTAGAATTTAATAGCACTGTAACATTTGAAGCAATTTATAAAAGGGGGAGGAAAAGAACAGGGAAATAGAGAGAAATATCGCACGGCTGATGGGAAATATCTTTCCATTGTAGCTAGGTGCAGTGCCATGAAGTACCAACTGGAACTAAAAACACTGATGATATAGTAGGGTAAATCAAGGTCACTGTGATTAACCCATTAACACCGCCCCCCCCCATCCCAACAAAACCCCCAGACAATTAGAAGTGTTTTTACACTAATTTAGAATGTTTTCCAGTCAATGTTTGTAACATGAAGTTTAAGGTGCTCTCATCTCTGCCTTATCTCCCCCTTGCCGCTGACCCTTTTAATTGATAATTTAACAAGTGGATGGTGTGAATAGATCCATCATTAAGAGCTCTTGTGGTAAGTGAGTACACTGTGAACTTTCTAGATGTTCAAACATTATTTACAGCAAATGAAAATACCACTTGTGAGCACCTTCACATGTCTGAGACGGCTTTGCAGTTCTGTGCGACACACGTGAATGTGCTCACACGTGGTATTTTGTATTTGCTGCACAGTGTGAAGTGGAAGTTTTTTGTCACTTTTTCTTTTACTCACTAGAACTTATTTTGTGTCTGCACAGGTACGCCTAGGAGGGCGTTGAGGTAAACTTCGCTCAAACGTAGTGAGAGAGGTAAGGTGTATAGTGATCTAATTTAAAAATCCCAAACAACTGAGTAAGGGTGGTGCTCACTGGGAAAGGTAGAATTTGTATACTGAGATAGAGAAGGATCCGCTAATGCGGCACAAAAACACCCAGTAAATTAAAAGTCAATTTTATTATAATTAATTAAAATATAGGTGTAAGGGATTGCGGACGAAACAAACAAACAAACGAATAAACATAAAAATAAAAATCGGGGAGGCTTCGCAAGGGTGAAGGGGTAACTGGACAACACAGGGTAAAATAAAACAATGTATCTATTACCCACACCAAAGTTAGTGTGTTGTGTATCCTTATGTCCTAAAGAGGGTGTAATGCACCCTGAATGAGAGTGTATCTGTGCAGTGGTGCCTACATTAAACAGGTACTAGACTAACTATGGAGGTGAAGCTCTTTTAAGAAACTCTTGATGCCAGTAAATAATATCACTGTGTAACAGACTGTCTGGTACTTAATGAGATAATGGAATATCCCTAAAGACAGTATTATAGGACAAAAACTAGATGAAAGTCCTGTAGGTGGATAGAAACTAGCAACCCAGACAAGTGGGTGGGTATAGTAGCCCCTCCACCTACATAGTGTTTAACCTGACATTTTACTTTTAATGCTATTTACGTCCATTTACTGTCATTTACTGACTGAAGCACTTATTCCCATGATCTGTTATTTGTATTATTTGTTATTTATACGATTGTCACGTGTATTACTAATGTGAAGCGCTATATACACTAATGGCGCTATATAAATAAAGACATACATACATTCATACATATGCAAAAAAGTGATTGTGAGTCATATTTAATTTTTCTTGAGCCATCTGCAAGGTAAGTACCAATTTCTTCTCTAGATCTAGCTGTTGATGCAACGAACATAGCCCCAATTTTTCCCAGTCTCTAAATGCCTTACTCACTCTTTCTGAATGTCACAGTGTAAAATACTGCAGACATATGACATTCAAGCACAGGGAAGCAAACAAACACATAAACTGTATCAGTTTAAGCTTCAGTATTACTTTACTCAGAAAACAGCTTCAACCTGCTGTTTAATGTAGAAAGCTATTTGGTGACAGGCAAAAAAAGGAAAAAGATAATATGGGTATTGTAAGGTGGACAAAACATGATTACAAATGGTTTAATCACATTTGGAATCATAGTTGAACCGTTAAAAGTTACATAAAATTAAGATACTGTAATATTGTTGATAGTAAATAAACATTTAATGATAACACAAAATTGAGTTGTAAATTTTAGGAATATACAAAAACTCGGCTTGTTCTTAAAGTTGAAGAAAATGCAGACAGTAGATGGAGAATTGCAAACCTCCGATTAAGCAGGAACTCGCCAGATTTACAAAAATATAAATGTAGACTGTAGATCATGTTAAAATACAAAAAAAAAGATAGAACAATCCTCCCACGCTTTTCACACCAAGTGGCGCTTTTCTCCTCAATGAGAAAGCACCACTAGGTGTAAAACGCGTGGGAGGATTTTCTCTCTCTTTTCTTTTGTTTTTAATGGATCATGTTAAAATACAAAAAATTAAAGGACAGAAAAAATCCTCCCACGCGTTTCACACCAAGTGGCTCCATACTCCTTGAGAAAAGCGCCACTTGGTGTGAAACGCGTTGGAGGTTTTTTCTGTATTTTAATATGATCTATTAAAGTATTCATTTATATTTTTGTAAATCTGGCGAATTCCTGCTTAATCCAGGTTAGCAAATCTCAACTTTTTTCAATTTCTTCTACTTGACCTAACTAATTGGAGATTTGCTGACAGGAAATCCAGGCACCTAAGCAGCTGATAAGCATTGCAGCTGCAAAATAGCGACGCAGTGAAGAGAAGGAGACAGTATTGTCCCACATCGTCAATACAAGAGCTTTCTCCCATAACATCAGTGATCGCGGTTTCCTCAACGAAGTAAAACTATACGTTTCATATAGGGCCCGGATAGGTAGAGGATATACAGTTGTGTGAAAAAGAAAGTACACCCTCTTTGAATTCTATGATTTTACATATCAGGACAAAATTACAATCATCTGTTCCTTAGCAGGGCAGCAATAACTTGAAGTAATTGTTTTCAGTATGACCTTATCAGTTTCTCAAATCGTTGTGGAGAAATTTTGGCCCATTCTTCTTTACAACGTTGCTTCAGTTCATTGAGGTTTGTGGGCATTTGTTTATGCACAGCTCTCTTAAGGTCCAGCCACAGCATTTCAATCAGGTTGAGGTCTGGACTTTGACTGGGCCATTGCAACACCTTGATACTTTTCTTTTTCAGCCATTCTGTTGTAGATTTCCTGGTGTGCTTGGGATCATTGTCCTGTTGCATGACCCAATTTCGGCCAAGCTTTAGCTGTCGGACAGATGGCCTCACATTTGACTCTAGAATACTTTGGTGTACAGAGGAGTTCATGGTCGACTCAATGACCGCAAGATTCCCAGGTCCTGTGGCTGCAAAAAACAAGCCCAAATCATCACCCCTCCACCACCGTGCTTGACAGTTGATATGAGGTGTTTGTGCTGATATGCTGTGTTTGGTTTTCGCCAAACGTGGCGCTGTGCATTATGGCCAAACATCTCCACTTTGGTCTCGTCTGTCCAAAGGACATTGTTCCAGAAGTCTTGTGGTTTGTTCAAATGCAACTTTGCAAACCTAAGCCGTGCTGCCATGTTCTTTTTAGAGAGAAGAGGCTTTCCTCCTGGCAACCCTTCCAAACAAACCATACTTGTTCAGTCTTTTTCTAATTGTAGTCATGAACTTTAACATTTAACATGCTAACTGAGGCTTGTGGAGTCTGAGATGTAACTCTTGGTTTTTTTGCAATTTCTCTGAGCATTGCACGGTCTGACCTTGGGGTGAATTTGCTGGGACGTCCACTCCTGGGAAGATTGGCAACTGTCTTGAATGTTTTCCACTTTTGAATAATCTTTCTCACTGTAGAATGATGGACTTTAAATTGTTTGGAAATGGCCTTATAACCCTTCCCAGATTGATGGGCAGCAACAATTGCTTCTCTAAGATCATTGCTGATGTCTTTCCTCCTTGGCATTGTGTTAACACACACCTGAATGCTCCAGACCAGCAAACTGCTAAAACTTTGGCTTTTATAGAGGTGGTCACACTTGCTGATGATCAATTAATCAAGGGCATTTGATTAGCAGCACCTGTCTGCTACTTAGCATCTTAATTCCTATGGAAGCAGTAAGGGTGTACTTAGTTTTTCACACATGGCTTCTCCATTTTGGCTTTATTTTTGTTAAATAAATCATGACATGGTGTGATATGTCATGTGTTGTTGTTCATCTGAGGTTGTATTAACCTAATTTTAAGACCTGCTAAGGAACAGATGATTGTTATTATGTCCTGATATGTAAAACCATAGAATTCAGAGGGTGTACTTTCTTTTTCACACAACTGTATGCTGTATCAACTCTGAGTCATTGCCGTGAAAGCCTTAGATCTTATCCTGTCTACAAATATCAGCGCATGACTAATTATTTTTTAAAGTGCATCTCCTGGAGCTGCTGAACGGCTGTTGCGACTCGATGTTCTTAAAGCAGTAGTCCAAACTGCTGTTTTTTTTAATTATTTATTTTTCCCTTTAATATGTGCATCAATAGAATACACACAATGATAAGTAATTCGCTAAATTGCCGATCGATCCGTTCTCCTGTGGTCGATCGGCGAAGATTCAGCTCGGGGGTTTACTAAATGGCTGCCAGAGCAGCAGAAGAGGACCAAAGATGCAAAGTTCTGTGGGGAAGATCATGTGACCAGACAGTCACTAGATACAATTTGTGCACTGCTAGAGAGAGGGCAGCACTCAAAAAGGGGTGTGAGAGCCTGTTTCAGAAGAGGAAGGGGATGTGACTTTGTAAATGGTTGCTATAGAAACAAATAATGCTTGTTACATTAAAAATGTAAATTCAGAGTTGTTTAAAAAAAATGCTTCAAGTATTTTCTCATAGTACAGAACTGATTTATTTAAATTAAAAAAACAAACAAAAAAACACATGTAGCATATTGCTTGGTCTGCAGCTTTAAAGTTGAACTATAAAATGAAACCCAAGTGTCAGCCCTTTAAATAAAAATCTTGTTTCAAGCGGGCAAGTAATAAGAGGCGACAGGCAACTTTTACACGCCATCCTTTTGTTTTCTGTTCTACCGCTGTTTAATATTTAATAAATGGACAAAAACCTGTGCATTGAATTACAAGCTACTCACGTATGATAGTGGGATCAGGCGTGCTCCAGAGACCGGCCTGGAGTCAGGAGATTCAAAGCTAGACGTATGCAGGCTGTAGGGAAGACAACATACTGCGTCAGTTATAATGCTGGCATCAATGAAATAAAAGTAGATAATCACCACAATAATGGATGGCATTTTACCCGTGTTTCTCAAGTTAGGATTAAACGTGCATTTTTTAAATATGGCACTGATACGAGAATGTCATGGAGCAAACAGAATTTCGTAAAGCCAAAATTCCTGTTTTGGATTTAAAACAGACAAAAACTAGTTTACGATTTTATTTTTCTGTCGGTCTTTCATTACAGAGTGTGACAAGCGGGAGATGACCTCTCTTCCGATAGCTATGGATCAAATCATATGGATACAAAGGATTTCTGTCCCTGTCTATGCCTTTCTACCGTCATATGCACCAGAAAAACATACAGACTGTATTCACGAAGCTTCATAATGACTGCACCACGGATTGAGCCACCTGTGCTGAAGCAGTGATAACCTGAAAACCTGACCTGTTGGTGGCCGTTGAGGACTGGAGTTGGCCGTCCCTGTCTCAATACATAGCCCCACATGTTGGCACATAAGAAGTTACAATACTTACTGAGCATCTCAGCCAAATGCATTCACTTAAAATACAGCTGTACCTCCACAAGTCAAAAACTGTGACTCCTAATATATCCCAATAATAAATCTTTGGGATCGGAGATAAAGAGTTATTCATATAGAGCGCTGAAATGGCTGTTTACTTCTCATACCGTCTCTGTTAGGAACTAGAGATAACACCTTATGAGGCAGGAGTCAAAACAGACACCTACCCAAACTGGTGAAACAAACATACAGTTATGGGGCAGGCTTTCATGTTGTAAACAGAAAGCTGTGCTTCCTTGACCTTCTTACTCTTTGTATCTCACAGCAGATAGCACTAAAAGAACAGGCAGAGAAGGAAAAGGATGTTGCATGGCAGGAATCGGTCATGTCCAGAAGACAAGGAACTCCAACCTGTCCTACAGACAGTGACAAAACAGTTTGAGTATAAGGCTAAGGCCCCGCTGCACGCGCCCGCACAGCCGCCTTGCTTACCGGCGGCGCGTGCAATTCACTGCACTGCGATCTGCGGTGAATTTTTTCCGGCACGGGGGGGGCGTGGCCAAAACAGGTGGGGGAAGGCGCGGCCATGACATGAGGGGGCGTGATGGCCCCTCGGCGTGACAGACCCTCGGCGTGACAGCCCCTCAGCGGGACGGACCCTCAGCCCCTCGGCGGGACGGCCCCTCAGCCCCTCGGCGGGACGGCCCCTCAGCACGCACTCGGAGGCACTCACGCACTCGGAGGCACACAAATACACTCCACTCTCAGGCAGGAGGTAAAACAAAAGGGTTCTTTATTGTCTAGACGTAGCAGCAATTGCACAGCACACAGCACTTCAGCAGAAGGGTGTTCACCACCAGGATGATCTCTAGACACACTCCTTGGTGGAGCAAGATAGTATCTCCCCTCTCCCCTAAGGGAGAGCCTTTAGCTTACCAGAGCCCTGGTAGCTTAATCAGAACCCACCATCCTCTTTCTTAACTGCAGAGGAACCACATCTCTCAAAGGATAGAGAGGAACACTCAACTCTGACTCACACACAGCGACCTAGACTAAACAGGAAGGGGTAATCCTTTTAGTACAGATCAAGTAGTCCCACCCGTGCCCCTGACTGACACAAAGCATGAGCACTACCTTCTCTGACCAACTGAATCACAGTGGTTGGGGCAAACCCATTTTAACTCCTGGCAAACCTGCCTTACCAGGGATTATTGCACAGGAGGAGGAAAGAATAATAGCCCAAACCTACCAGGGCTATAATTATGTAACACCCTTATCACCCCCCCCCCACCCCCCCCGGCTGTAGGAGATAGGGTGTACATGAATAACAGTTGATCTGCATATTACTGACAGTCTCTATACACACTCCCTAACAGGATTAGGACCTGCTCACAGAGTGCTACAGTAGCTCAGGTGTTACCTTGACTCTGTAAGGAATCTGATGTCTCAGCGTCGTCAGCGCAACCATTACCCACCCCCGTCGGTACCAAGGCATTCCAGCGCCTGCAGCGCAATTCCCACATACCTCCATTGTCTGCCACTGGCACTCTGGCTCCTCGCCATCACAGGATTGCACCTACCGAAGAGGTGCCTGTTGAACCACAGCCTCTGTGTGTGTCTCTGGCTCCGCACTCTATGTGCACACGCGTGTCTGTCACTGACCCCATGCGCATATGCACGTCAGTCACCAAATCCACGCACACACGCGCGCCAGCCCCAGACGTTATGTGCATGCATTCCCAGCTTACAGAGCACACGCCTAACAGAGGCCTTTTACCCTCTGCCCCTGCAGTGAGGCGTCGCCCCCAAGCACCACATAATTCCATGCAAATCAATGACTACAATCAGCTGGGCTGTAACACCTCCCTCCTATCAGGGAGAACTCCTTGCAGTGCTCCAGGCCAACCCACTCTTCCCATTGGCCTGCCCAGCTTTATTATGCCTGTGCTTCCCATCTCTCGTCGCTCTACATAGTTCTCTATGGAAGCATTTCACTACTCTCTCAGTGACTCCTCAGGTATCGACGCGGCTTGGACGACTAACCCCTCTGGCTCTCGACTTCGGCTCTACCTGGACTTCGTGACTTCTCCTATCCCTGACCTTGGCAACGGCAACAACTACCCTTTCTCTACTACCGGTACCGGCAAGTATTGTCTTCTTTACTATAGCTGGCCTGGCAACACTAACACCACACACCGGACGCGCTCCCTTTGCTGCGGGTGCGTGTATCCCTACGTCCCACCTCAGCACAGGGGACGGGTCTGCTCTGCGGGCAGCACCGGCGTAACAGACTCTCAGGGTCTTCTTCATGGGATCGGGCCTTGGCATTGGAGTGGATGTAGGTGGATGACAGGTGCAGAAAAAATAGAAGAGAGGGCGCCAGGAACTTTTAAACAGGATGATGTTTATTGGGTTGCAGCACACATTTCAAGGAGTACATCTTATCATCAGAACAGATCACTGTCCTTGCAGCTCTCACCCTTCCAGGGTAGAACCTTGTCCCTTCCCCAAGGGGGAAGACTGGAAACATCCTAACACATGGCTAGGCTAAAACTGGAACACACCTCACCCCCTAAGGCAGGGATGCGCAAAGTTTTGGAGCTGCAACCCCCTGTGTGCCAGCCCCAGCGCTCTCGCCCCCCTTCACCTGCGGAAACAGGAACCAAAAAAGACAAAGCACTACTTTCCAGCAGGTAGAAATTATCAAAAAGGCAGGGAGAGCGTTCCCAAAGTGAAAAACAAAGCTAATTTATTAGCAGCATGGAGACACACAGCATACACAGGCAAAAATGCCCCCACCTACGCGTTTCAAGCGTTAGCTCTTTATCAAGGTCAATCACAAGGAGTTCCTTGCAGGCTTTAGCATCTAGTCCACCTCAAGCCTTGCATTGCACAGGGAAGTAGTAGGCGGTGAAGTTGGGGAGCGCAGATGTCACCCAAAAAAATAAAAAACATACAATAGTGCAGATAGTCTAGAATTGGGGCTAGTAAATGCTAGAGATGTTCTATGAGATGCACACTCACATTTCAAAATATTGAATAAAGCAGGTCCAAAAATCAGTTTGGTATGTTGATACTGGATTTGAGTGTGGGTTGATCAGATCAGGTCTGTTCACTGGTCCTCAACGGCATGAAGCTCTCAGATGAAATAAAGGGGACACACCATAGTGCGATCTATACTAGTACATAATGTACAAATTTATCATAAAATATGAAAAACACACTTACATAATTTGTAAGGGTACTGGCATGCAAGACTAAAGATGTGTCCAGCGTCTACCTATCTAAGGCACTTTCGGTCTGCCGGCGGCGTCACTTCCGGCAAATGGAAGACAAGTCGGCAATAAAACGCATGCACGGGCTCGCACGGATGGACGCTGATTCTCAGCAGGCAGGCAGCAAATGGCGGTAGTGGCGACTAAACGCGTTTTGCACGGATTCGGCTTCAGCAGGCATCACCAGGTACATCTTGGTCCTGGATACACCCCGCGTGATAGCCATTGAGTCTGGTCTCCTCCCCCATGTCAAACTAGGAGCCTCAGACAATCCAGTAAAGGCGCGGCCAAAGCTTTCGCGCTAAAACACATCTGCTCTGCAAAACTTGCACACGGTAGTCCCGATTTTGGCGGGAACCGTTTGCATCCATTACTGTCCTGAATTCACTTAGCCTTCCAGCTTTATATCACAATGTGAAAATGTGGCATCCAAAAGTTCCAAACACGGACCCCCAAGCACAAAAATAAAAATCACTCCTGCACCTTTTAGTCCATGCTGGTAGTCCCAGATGTAATTTCCAGATGGCCATAATTATAACCCACTCATGCCCCACGTTGTGCGCCAAATGTAACACCCCTATCCTCCCCCCGGCTGAAGGAGATAGGGTGTACATGAATAACAGTTGATCTGCAAATCACTGACAGTCGCTATACACTCTCCCTGACAGGATTAGGATCTGCTCACAGAGTGCTAGCTCAGGTGTTACCTTGACTCGCAGGGTCTTGTTCATGGGATCGGGCCGTGGCATTGGAGTGGATGTAGATGGCAGATAGGTCAGGCAAAATAGAAGAGAGGGTGCCAGGAACTTTTGAACAGACCTGATCAGAACAGATCCCTGCCCTGGCAGCTCTCACCCATCCTGGGTAGAATTGGGCTGAGCTGAGCACCTTCTCCCTTCCCCCAGGGGAAGAGTGGAAACATCCTAGCACATGGCTAGCCAAAAAAACTGGAACACACCTCAACCCCTAAGGGGTAAGGCTTTGTCTCCGTTGGCGCTGAGCGCGCTCATGCTTGGAGAGCTCTCAAGGGGGACGCTGCAGGGGAAGCTGAGCGCGCTAGAAAGTTTAAAAAAATTTTTACCTAAGCGCGAGCGCCGGTGAACGTGTGTGCCTGCGCATACGCGCGCATCTTGTGAGCAGGGATTTGCATATATATATGCAAGTCACCTCGCCAAGCGCCGCCCGCTCAGCGCTAGCGGGGACGCAGCCTAAGGCAGGAACACACCAGCCCCAAGACTAGGGCTGGAACAGAACTACGAGAACATGGAGGGCCCCCACTTTTTGAAGTGAAACTTCCTTAGTGGCACCTCATTCGTGATGGGGCAAAAAAGAATTGTGGAGACAGAAATGAAACGGATGTGACGTCAGTGCTGGCAGTTGAGGCCGGGCTGTGTTCTGGCTCAGCCCGACCCCAACACTGACATCACACCCGCTCCACAAATCAGATGCGGCGGCGGCGGCAATAGCCGCCGGCGCCGCTCCTAATCACCCCCCCCCCCCCGGAGCCCCACACCCCCCACACACCGTGACATATGCGGCGGCGATAGCCGCCGCTCCTAACGGCCGCTGCCATGCCGCGCAGCCTCTCTCCTCCCTACCTCCGCTTTCCTGCTGACATGCGGCGGCGGCAGCGGCAGCCCTCAAAATTTAATTGTCAGCCGGTGATTCGCTGTCACGTAAGGTGTGTTAAGGGGTATTTAATTCCCCTCATCCGGCACGGGCTCTGTGGTGCTGCCCGCCGTGGAGTACGTTGCTCCGTGGTGGGATAGCTGAGACCGAGGCTCCACCCCCTGCCCTGTCACTCCTGCTTTGGTAACGGGAGGAGGGGGGTAACGGGACCACGTGTCGCCGGGGGGGCTGGGAGTCCGCAGCTCCGTGTCCGAAGATCAGCCTGGGGTAGTGGGAGTCGGGAGGAGGGGGGTAGTGGGAGTCAGGAGGAGGGGGGTAGTGGGAGTCGGGAGGAGGGGGGTAACGGGACCACGTGTCGCCGGGGGGGGGGGGGGGCTGGCAGTCCGCAGCTCCGTGTCCGCAGCTCCGCCTGGGGTAGTGAGAGGCGGGAGGAGGGGGGTAACGGGACCACGTGTCGCGGGGGGGGGGGGGGGCTGGGAGTCCGCAGCTCCGCCTGGGGTAGTGGGAGGGGGGGAGGAGGAGGGGTGGGGGGCACAACACAGAGAGACATTCACACAACACAGAGAGAGAGACACACACTGACTGACACACACACACACACACACACACACACTGACTGACACTGACTGACACACACACACACTGACTGACACACACACACACTGACTGACACACTCACACACTGACTCACACTCACACACTGACTCACACTCACACACTCACACACTGACTCACACACGCGCACACACACACTGACTGACACACGCGCACACACACTGACTGACACACGCTGACTGAAACACGCACACACACACTGACTGACACACGCGCACACACACACTGACTGACACACGCGCACACACTGACTGACTGACTGACACACGCGCACACACACTGACTGACACACGTGCACACAAACACACTGACTGACACGCACACACACACACTGACTGACACGCGCACACACACACACACACTGACTGACACACGCGCACACACACGCTGACTGACACACGCGCACACACGCTGACTGACACGCATGCACACACTGACTGACACACATGCACACACTGACTGACACACATGCACACACTGACTGACACACATGCACACACTGACTGACACACACGCACATACATACTCACTGACTGACACACATACACACACTGAGTGACACACACACACATACATACTCACTGACTGACACATACACTGACTGACACATGTGTGCCGAGCACGCGCGTTATAAGTCAATTTCTGCGACAAAAGTCAAAGAAGTTTCACTTACTATGCGCGTGCACAGCACACACAGCTTTTTTATACTTGGGGAGGGGTTAATCCCTCTGCCCCAGTATCTGGGCAGGCCTAGCTGACATGGCCTCACACCATAGTCAACCACCCTCTCTGGTTACATGTGACTCGAACTGCCACTAGGCCTGCACCAGCATATTGCAACTTAGTGTCTCTCCTGGGAGACAGCTCACATGCAGGCCATGTGTTAAGAGTGTTTAACCCTAGCACTACTGAATGATACTAAACCGACAGCACCTAGGGCAAAGGATTTAAGTAGCCAGGGGCTATATGGCTACATTTATAATACTCTGTACAGCTATATAATGCCAATCCTGTGTTGATTTTTTTTTTCTGCATGCCTGAGAGAGTGCACTAAGCGCAGGCAGATATTATTTGCATCTAAATTATTTTCAGGTGACCTTTCTTCTTTCACGAAGTAAAATAGGTTCTTATGAGTTGGAGGTGTGTCATACACATTATTACTCCATTCTATAACATTCATTTCCAGGGTGATCCACAGCAACACATGGTTATGTTAACCATTTTGCTGCCCACATAAAAATGTTTTGGAACCTTCTCAAGCATTACACAGGTTAATGTTTACAGTAAGTGGAGGAAAGTAATGAAAGTGTCTTATGTAGAAAATGAAGCCTAGTGACAATCATGTTGTCCTGCTGCCCAAGTTCTTTGAAAAGTTTGACTTAAAATTATACATTATTTTCTTATTTGATATCTGAACTAACAGTATATTTTCAAATGCAACATGGCCACCTACCCAACATGGATAATAAGGCCACATGGGAGTTCTAGTAATACCAGGGATCCCTAAACTGAAACCATATGTTCTTATACATATACAACAACAACAGATCTCCAACGTACTCTAGTTTTACAGTTGGCATAAGATGTTTGGATTATTATTTTTTAGGCTGTGACAAAATCTATAGAAAAAGGAGTAGCTCTCAGTTCAGTGTGGATTTGTTGTTTTATTTTTGAGCTCAACTGACACTCAACATTAAATGTAGACAGACAAACTAATCAGTTCAAACTCAAATCCCAAAATAAGCTATAACTGGCACATTCTGTACTCCTGGTCACCTCTTGTTCAACCCCAACCATATCACCCTCAGCTACTGGTGCAACAGTCAATAAAGGAAAATTAACTGTGGCAGCTGTCTATCACTTCACTCCCTAAAGTTTATATCACTCCTGTCTGATGCTACTTTCCTCTCTTACTACTGTATGTACTCCTGTGCTTTTCAATTTCTACGCCTCAGGACTATACAGTACAGTACCAGGGTTGCCCAATATTATTTGGGGTGATAGAACACCAACTTTGATTGGCAGCCACAATCCTACTGAGACCCCTGAGGAACCATACCCACTACTTTCTTCCAGTGTGAAAACTGACCACTGTCCTGCTCTTTGTTTACTGACATTTCACCAGTGTCTGCTTCCCAGTAGCATGATTCCAATTAGTCCAACACTTTGTAATGTTTTGAAAGTTATATTGGCTGCAGTAAAGACAGATGAGCAGTCCGTGACACGTTCGCCACGCCCCCAAATGATGCGACCCAACTCCTGCAGCTAAGGCACAGATCGCTGGGCTGAAGGAGCGTGGCGGAAGTGCGCACGGATGCTCGCGGCCGTAGTATCCACCCTGAACTTAGCCTTAGCTACTAACTGCAACTAGCGAGGCTAGAGTCTACTCCCCAGGTCCCCAGTTGGTATAGTATCTTGTTTTGTGCATCTTTGTTTTGTCTGCTGGCGTGCCAGAATAAACCTCATTTTATTTAACAACTTTGTCCCGTCTGGTGCTAGTGATCCCAGTGGTTTAGGTGTAAAAGTACTGGTCTCATGTGACAGGCTTTTTCTAGTGGCATAGTGGTGGGATCGCTAGGCTTTGGGTTGGGATTTCTTGCGGGAAATCACAGCTCAAAGACGGTCTTGCATTTTCAAGATCGCTGGACAAGTTGTTGCAGGCAGACACTGTACATTTTGGGGAATATAGCCATTCAGTGTCCCTGAATCTGAAGATGGCTGGTCCAGGAGGACGTTATTTTTCCTGGGACCAACAATCGTTAGTTGCCCGTTGCGCAATATGGGCTGCCGAGTTATGGCCGAGGTACAATAGGCCTTGCAGAGGACCTTGAGTGGTATGAAGTCGGCAGGGCAGAGTGCGGTCATGCGCTAGTGGTCGTGGCCACTACCGGTGGGGCTCTGAATCTGGAGACTGAACCCCTCGAGACTGTCTCAGAGGAGGACCTCAACCCTCCCAACATTACCCCCGGAGCTGTTCCTACTACAGCAGAGCAGTTGGCAGCTATGACTGCCTTCTTAGGGCCAACCGCGACGGTGGCCGAGCGCATGGAATTTGCCCTCTGATGGCGCCACCCGGTTCCCGCTCCCAAGCTGGTGCCTTACCCAGCAGCCGTTACGAGAGTGGGGGGCTGTGTGGCCCCGAGTACACAGCCAGAGAAGCGGGTCCGGAACCCCGTTACAGGGCCGAGAGCCAGAGGGGCTGATGGAAAGATCGACCGAGACGTTGCCCACGAATCTGCCTCCCTGAGAGTCACTGTGCTGGCTGGGGAAGGTGCCACGAGGGTGCCTGCCTCACGGTCGCCAAGATGGTGGCGGACTGTGTGCCCGCGAGGTCACAGTAAGAGAAGCGGGCCCTAACCCCCGCTACAGTGCCAGTGAGCCGAGCACTTCCAGTAGCTGACTCTTCCCAAGCCACCAAGCCGTGTAGAAGTCAGCCGAGAGCCAGAGGGCAGATCGACAGAGACGTTGCCGGCAAATCTGCCTCCCTGAGAACCACCGTGCTGGCTGAGTAAGGTGCCACCAGGGTGCCTTGCCTCGCAGTTGCCAAGATGGCTGAGGGCTGTGTGCCTCCGAGGACACAGCTAGGAAAGGGGCCCCATCTTAGTGTCAGGAGCCAGGTGCCACGCACCTTCACACGCAGGCGCACTACTCCCCTACCTGCCCTGACGGCCGCTGATGGAGCCCAGCACTTGCGCCCTCCCACGCGCACTCCCGCTTCTTCCACGCATGAGCGCGGCTCCTCCTCGCGCCGGACGGCGTCATCGCGCGGGAGCATGCGGCTGGGGTCACAGCGGGAGTTCCCGCCTCCAGATCACGGCGCACACTACCTGTGCGCGGTGCACGCGCGTGACGCGCGCCACACACACAAGCTCTGTGGCAACAGGCACTGATTGCCTCAGCACTCTCACCTGGCTTCCTTACCATAGCCTATCACAGGCTCCGCACGAACACGCCCCGGTTCCCCCTCTTGCTCCTATTGGACTGTCTTACCTATTTAGACTCAGCAGTGCCACTGGCACATTGGCTGAGCATAAGCTTCCTGTTCCTGTGCTTACCTCTCTTGTCTCCTAGATATCCTGCCTTGTCTTGTTTGATCTCCCGAGTACCGACCTTGGCTTGCCTTTGGACCACCGCCTCTCTGGAACCCCGACCTTGGCTATCCTCGACCCTCCGCAACTCTCCAACCTGAACTCGGCTCTCGGATCTCGACTATTCAACCTTCTCCAGCACCGACCCCAGCGACTAGTACCTTCAACGTTCCGTACTTCTATTACCCTCAACTCGGCAAGTATTCACTACTCCTCTACCCTCCCTGCTCCTGACCCGGCGCGAGCAACTACGCACACTCCAGATCAGATTCCAGTGCCTGTCGGTGGTGTTTACTCTATTCCCACCTCAGTACCGAGGGTCTCGTCTAGTTTGTGGTGGGCACAGCGTGACACTTAGGTGTTTGTATTGTATTGTTTGTGGGCTAAGTGGGATTGGACCCATTTCCTAAGAAGCCTGTTTGGGGTTATAACTTCAGAACCATAGGGGCTGGCAACTAGTTTCTGGTATCGCCACACATTGCAAAAAAGGGGGGAAACTTTGTGGGGGAAACCCCAGAGTCTCTGGGAACCCTTTCCTGGTAATCGGAAAAATGATTATTTTGCTGGAAAGTATCACCGTTTATATCCATTACTCTGAAACGCCCTAATCTGCTAAATTGCCCTAACTTCGGTTCTGGAGGTACTAGAAACTCCCCGCAAGGGTTCCCCAATAGTGGACCCTGGGAGCCAGTAGGACAGCCTATCCGCACGAATCCTAATCCTTTAGGGGGCTTGGGGATCACCCCAGTAAGAAAGTGGACATTGGAAGTCTTATTCCCGCATTCATAATGAAGGACCAAGTGGCCAGGTGACAAACCTTCCTTGCAGCCTAATGCCTCTGCTTGCATATCCAAAGAAGTCGGGGGGGGGGGGGGGAAGGCATCAAAGGGAGTAATCTAAATTAAGAGGACTTTTGGGGGAAAAGGGGGCTACTTCTCACACACCCCTTGTCAACCAGGAGGCCCAACTGTACGTGTGTGTGTGTCTTAGGACAGCTCAGCCTGAGTCTATCTGCATCTAGTTCTTGATGGGACTGTAGGTATACCTTCCAGGATGTACTGGGAGTCTCTTTCAGGAGACCAAGTTCCTGGGTCCGGCTTACAGCAGGACTGTGAGTGGACCAGCGGAAATAAACCCCTGTCTGTGTGAGGGCCTCGGTTCCATATGCTCTGGTGCGTCCTGAGCCAAGAAACCAAGCCAAAGCTACCAACGACTTTTTGAAGAATTTCTTCAGCCATCAGCGTCTGCCTGCCGCAGAGAGCGGATACCTTTAACCCTTGCACAGCTAACCAGTGGAGGTCGATCCCCAGACTAGCGGGACAGCCTCTACTGGTAATTGCACCAAGGACAAGGACTGTTTTTATCCGTTGTGGGCCCGCTCTCCAAGAGGCCCCAGAACATTGCTGTACACCATAACGAAGTTAAAAGACAGTTATGTGAGGTAGAGTCCTCACACAAGAATCCCTATAATTTGCACTCAAAGTACATAGGTATAGTATATATGATAGATTGAATAATCTTGGAATTCAAATATTCCTATGAGGAGAATATATATCTCATATGTACCTCTAACAGTTATGAAAACAATAAAGTTTTATTATTTAATGACGTCGACGCTTTAGTGGTGAAGCCCATAACGGACTGTTTCCCCAACCCGGAAACAGAGGGACTATTGTTGCTACGCCTGGCACCACCTCCTGGTAACCTACTCTGTGGGGAGAAATCCAATCCCTTCCCAGGTTTCCGGTGGGTCACAAAGTGGATAATTGTGTGTGTTTTGTGTACGTTTATATGCTTCTATTGTATTGCCCTTGCAAATAAACATAGGGCCTCATGCAGTAAGCCCCGATAAGGCTTTTTCGGCATTTTATAGCCGTTTTTTGCCCTCCTGATTCAGTAAGCCCCGATAAGTGGGAATTATCGGCAACTTTTCTTCCGAAAAAAAAAATTTCGCCACCCGGCTGCCGATACAGCCACTTATCGGGACTTTTTTTTCCCGCCTGAATTCAGTAAGCCCCGATCAGCTTTTCGGTGCTGATCGGCAGGCCAGATTGGAGATTTTATGGCCAATCCAGCCCGCCAACTAAAGTTGGCAACTTGCTGAAGGAGAAGCATCGGCAAGGGCGACACTTAGAAAAAATCAGCCCTTTTTCCTGCCTGTGATTGATGCCGGGGGTCTCCGGAGCTGATACCCGCACCGGAGCCCCCCGGCATGCATCCGAGGCAGGTAAAAGGCATTTAAAAGCCACTTCATTACCTTAGCGGCTAACCGCTAAGGCAATGAAGGGGTTAACCCATCGTGCCAGCGTTATTGTTGGTAGCGGGGATGGGTGAGGGGGGTATTTGGCCCTGGGTGTGAATTTAGGACTTGCGGGGGGGTTGCGGGGGCACTTAACCCCTTCACGACCGTAGCAGTTAATACCGCTACGGTCCTGAAGGGGTTAAGGCCTCCCGCTACCCACCCGCAAGCCCTAAACTACCACCGTTGGGGCTAATACTCCTTTCACCCACCCCCACTAGCCACTATATTAAAAAAATACACACCCCAGCCCCACAATAACTACATAAATAAATAATTAAATAATTATATATATATATATATATATATATATATATATATATATATATATATATATATACCCAACAACACCTATACCCCCCTAACATACAGTATAGTAATGGGCAGAATGACTATTATCCACAAATGGATAATAGTGCAGTTGTCCATTTAAAATACATACACAACAATAAAGACTTTAAATACATATAGCACTCACCCATGTCCCACTGCCACGATGAAGGCCATCCTCATCTTCATCCTGCCCATGCCCCATCCGCTTCTGCAAAACAAACACAAGAATTACAACATCCAAATTAATGTCCCCTAACCCCTTAATCACCATAGCGGTTATTAACCGCTACAGTTATTAAGGGGTTAAGCCACCATCACCCACATACCCTCCCCCACAAAGCCCCCCAACCACCCTCACCCAATACCCACAGGGGAGTCCTACCAAATACCCTTGGGCCTAATACCCCCTCCCCCAGCACATACAGTACAATAATGTGCCAAATAACTATTATCCACATAGGGATAATACATTATTTGGCCATTATTAAACACATTCAATACCGTTAAAATGTAAAGAAAATTGTACTAACCTCATCAATAAGAAGTCTCCGTCGCCAGCATCATCCTTGGGGTCCGTTGCCAACATTATAAATAGCCACAACATTTGAATATCATTAACATAACACTGAACCCCTTAATCACCTTATCGGGTACTAACCTGAAAGGTAATTAAGGGGTGAAGCCATCCTGCAATGCCTACAACAGTTATGCATAACATCCTCAGTGAAATAAATACCCATTGCCTAACCAAATTCCATTTAATCATTCAATCTGTAGGCTCACATGCCTCATAAAACATTGCATTTACAGTGTATACATGTAGCATAACATGTAAACTGCATGTACACGCTGCAAATCAATGTTAACAATACAATAATCCCACTCAAATCGCCATACATCACAAGAAGTATATTATTTAATCCAATAAACTCACCATCAATGAATTACCACACATCAGTTACATCCCTAAAAAATTAAAATACCATCCATACCAATTACACAATGAACTAAAGCTATCCTAACAGAGAACAACTTCAAAACATAGAAAAAAGTACACCAACAATTACAATATACTAAAGCAAGGCTTTCCATATCCTACTGTACGGCCTGGAAGCCCAAAACTTACATCTGTCTAAAAATAAAATACATTTAGCACACATCAATGCATAGCCACAATGATTAACAATACAGAATAAGAAGCTTTAACAACACTATCATTTCTTACCCTGTATATATATCTGTACACATACATACAGACATACATACAGTGGGAAGAAATGATATGCATTATAAAAAATGAAAACATGAAAAAGCAACAAAAAAAACAGTTACATTAAGAACATTTCTTTATTTAACTTACAATTACTTGCCCCCACCGACTCCCGTTGATCAGCTTACTCACGAACCAATCCACGACACCATCCACGACACCATCCACAAGAACACGACACCAACACGACACCAGACACAATCCACGAACCAAACCAGGAACCAATCCAAGAACAAGTGCAGGAACCAATCCAGGAACCAAGCCACGAAGAAATCCACGAAACAATCCACGACACGATCCAGGAACAGGAAACCATAAAAGAAAAAAACATAACAAATTAAACATTAAAATAATAAAACATGACAATCAAGGGTTGTACTAGTTTTATTCTTAGTGAATCTGTATTAAAATACCTTGTTCCGGGGTCTTCTTGACGTCCGGTGCCACGCCCTGGTCTTCAATCTTCAGGAGGAGGTCCGTCCTCCTCGGCGTCTGCCTTCAAAATGAGACGACATAGGCTTTTAAAGGCCTATAACGTCACATTTGTCATCATATGGTTCCCACGGCCCGGATTGGGCCGTGAAAACCATGTGTTTTGGCCGATGTGAAAAAAATTGATGACGTCACTTAAAGGCAATGCCAGCACAGCCAATCAGAATGGCTTTGCTGCTATTGCCTTTAAGAAAACGTCATGAAATGACACATGGCCGGACTCACATGGTAAGCCAGCCAATCAGAGCGTGGGAACTCCATCCCTACTCTGATTGGTTCAAGTACCATGTGAGTCCGGCCATGTGTCATTTCATGACGTTTTCTTAAAGGCAATAGCAGCAAAGCCATTCTGATTGGCTGTGCTGGCATTGCCTTTAAGTGACGTCATCAATTTTTTTCACATCGGCCAAAACACATGGTTTTCACGGCCCAATCAGGGCCGTGGGAACCATATGACGACAAATGTGACGTCATAGGCCTTTAAAAGACTGTGAATTACGGATTTTAGATTATGTCGTCTCATTTTGAAGGCAGACGCCGAGGAGGACGGACCTCCTCCTGAAGATTGAAGACCAGGGCGTGGCACCGGACGTCAAGAAGACCCCGGAACAAGGTATTTTAATACAGATTCACTAAGAATAAAACTAGTACAACCCTTGATTGTCATGTTTTATTATTTTAATGTTTAATTTGTTATGTTTTTTTCTTTTATGGTTTCCTGTTCCTGGATCGTGTCGTGGATTGTTTCGTGGATTTCTTCGTGGCTTGGTTCCTGCACTTGTTCTTGGATTGGTTCCTGGTTTGGTTCGTGGATTTGTTCCTGGATTGTGTCGTGGATGGTGTCGTTGATTGGTTCGTGAGTAAGCTGATCAACGGGAGTCGGTGGGGGCAAGTAATGGTAAGTTAAATAAAGAAATGTTCTTAATGTAACTGTTTTTTTTGTTGCTTTTTCATGTTTTCATTTTTTATAATGCATATCATTTCTTCCCACTGTATGTATGTCTGTATGTATGTGTACAGATATATATACAGGGTAAGAAATGATAGTGTTGTTAAAGCTTCTTATTCTGTATTGTTAATCATTGTGGCTATGCATTGATGTGTGCTAAATGTATTTTATTTTTAGACAGATGTAAGTTTTGGGCTTCCAGGCCGTACAGTAGGATATGGAAAGCCTTGCTTTAGTATATTGTAATTGTTGGTGTACTTTTTTCTATGTTTTGAAGTTGTTCTCTGTTAGGATAGCTTTAGTTCATTGTGTAATTGGTATGGATGGTATTTTAATTGTTTAGGGATGTAACTGATGTGTGGTAATTCATTGATGGTGAGTTTATTGGATTAAATAATATACTTCTTGTGATGTATGGCGATTTGAGTGGGATTATTGTATTGTTAACATTGATTTGCAGCGTGTACATGCAGTTTACATGTTATGCTACATTTATACACTGTAAATGCAATGTTTTATGAGGCATGTGAGCCTACAGATTGAATGATTAAATGGAATTTGGTTAGGCAATGGGTATTTATTTCACTGAGGATGTTATGCATAACTGTTGTAGGCATTGCAGGATGGCTTCACCCCTTAATTACCTTTCAGGTTAGTACCCGATAAGGTGTTTAAGGGGTTCAGTGTTATGTTAATGATATTCAAATGTTGTGGCTATTTATAATGTTGGCAACGGACCCCAAGGATGATGCTGGCGACGGAGACTTCTTATTGATGAGGTTAGTACAATTTTCTTTACATTTTAACGGTATTGAATGTGTTTAATAATGGCCAAATAATGTATTATCCCTATGTGGATAATAGTTATTTGGCACATTATTGTACTGTATGTGCTGGGGGAGGGGGTATTAGGCCCAAGGGTATTTGGTAGGACTCCCCTGTGGGTATTGGGTGAGGGTGGTTGGGGGGCTTTGTGGGGGAGGGTATGTGGGTGATGGTGGCTTAACCCCTTAATAACTGTAGCGGTTAATAACGGCTATGGTGATTAAGGGGTTAGGGGACATTAATTTGGATGTTGTAATTCTTGTGTTTGTTTTGCAGAAGCGGATGGGGCATGGGCAGGATGAAGATGAGGATGGCCTTCATCGTGGCAGTGGGACATGGGTGAGTGCTATATGTATTTAATGTCTTTATTGTTGTGTATGTATTTTAAATGGACAACTGCACTATTATCCATTTGTGGATAATAGTCATTCTGCCCATTACTATACTGTATGTTGTGTATTGCTGCTATGTTTATTGGGGGCATTTGTCCCCAATAAACATGCTACTATGCGTTAACCCCTTCATTGCCTTAGCGGCTATCCGCTATGGTAATGAAGCAGCATTAATGTATTTTAATAATATTGTGCGGAAGCAGGAGGCCCCCTGAGCTGAAGCGCATTTATTTGTGGCTCAGAGACCCCCTGCCTCCCGAGTTACAGGCCCCGGTTTGGGCCATCGGTTACAGTGTGGACGCCATGTTTATTGCGGGGACGCTATAAACATGGCGGCGACACTGCCACCCGATGACACATACCGGGGCCTGTAACTCGGGAAGCAGGGGGTCCCTGCTCCACAAAGCAATGCGGTTCAGCTCAGGGGACCCCCTGCTCACTGTACAGTATAATTAAAAAGACATTCATGCTGCTTCATTACCGTTGCACATAGCCGCCAAGGTAAGGAACGAGTCTTTATTGATGTGTGTGTGTTTTATTTATACTGTACATGTGCAGAGGGTCTCCGGAGCAGAACCGCGTTGGTTTAAGGTCCGGGGACCCCCTGCCCCCCGAGATACAGGCCCCTTTATGGGGTGCCGGTATCCCTCTGGTTTGTTTACAGGTCGCGGTCACGTGATCGGGACCTTTAAACGCCGAGGGATACCGGCACCTCATAAAGGGGCCTGTATCTCGGGGGTCGAGGGGGTCCCCGGACCTCAAACCAACGCGGTTCAGCTCCGAAGACCCCCTGCACATGTACACTATGAGTAAAAGTTGTTTTTAAATACTTTTTTTGGTGCCGATGTTTGCGCTGAGAGAGCGGCTTGTCTCTCTCAGCTGCAAACATCTATCGGCACCAAAGGCTTATCGGGAGCCTTATCGGGAGCCAGGCTGTATCGCCACAGGTCATCGGCAGCTTTGCTTTCGCAGTGCTTCGGCAGGGATCGGAAGGATTCGGCCCTTACTGAATACTGCGAGGGCAAATCGCCAAAAAATGGCCTGTTAGCCACCAATCCGCAACCCTTACCAAAAATGTTGGATCGGGGCTTACTGCATGAGGCCCATAGTCTCTAAAACTCCGTGTCTCGGGTTGGCGATCCACCGAACATGCGGGGTCTGTTCAATACTGTTACGTGACAGATGTATGCTGTACCCCTTTGTGCCAATGTATGAAGGTGTCTAGTTGTGCTTACATTAGCCATTGAATTGGGGATTGGTTATGACGTAATTGGGAGCAACTGCTCAGAGAACTACTACAGTATACGGGGATGTTTTAAAGTTTATGTCTGTAACTTCCCTTCTTTTGCCGTCTCTCTGCATCAATTAAACCTATGTTGTCAGCCATGGTGTCAGCTTCTTTGGCTAACAAAATTCAGGGCTGAATGCCATAAACTCAACTAATAATTGTCATACACTTACCACCAGACCAGATACAATTCTTGAGCTAAGTCAAAAAGCAAATTGCGTCACAACGACACCTCTTTCAAAACCTTTAATAAAAAATAATAAAAACTGTCTAATGCCTAGGACAGGCCTTCTCACAACGAGCCAATAACAGAATAAATGTGAAGCAGAAGAGAACTCCTATTGGCTGTCAGGAGAAAAGAGATGGCAACAAAAAACCCTACACCGTTTTTTTATTTTTATTTTTAATCTATTAAAACTGGAATGTCCCTTGTTTTTAACATTGTAAGCTCTTGGTCAGGAAAGATTTGCTCCACTATACTGTCATTTTCAGAAAATGAAAACGCCTTTAATAATGTTATTGTCAGTGAACCAATAAATAAGGTTATCGCTGCTGTGAAGCGCAGCATTCAGTTTTTCACTCCACAACAGGCATTTAAATTTTTTTTTTTAAAGTTGCCAGGATATTGGAGTCCTGTATCTATTTGAAAACCATCTAATGCAATATAAAACAGTAGAGAAGTCTCTATTCCTTTCATGCAGGTTCACTGGGACAGGAGTCGGCTGCTCAGAATGACGACACAGACCATGACTTTTACTGATGGTAAAGCCTTTTGTGAGAAGTAGGACTCAGGGCCTACTTTAGAAAATAATTGCTTTTCCTTTGGGAGATTTAACTGTACTACAACCACTGAGTCATTGTAATTAAAATAAGGAGAACAACAAAGATTGAGTTACCATGATTACTGTCAAAAAATGTTCACCAATTTGCAACAACTGAAACACTGCACAGATTACAGCCACTGACAATGTAAGTCAAATTAAAAACATATCCTTTACTCGTAATGTGATAGCATTTATGGTTGTGTGTGTGTTTCGGAACAGTTTAGAGAAAATAAATGATCAGTGCTCAATGAACATGTAAGCCGAGGGTCTGTGTGACAGTAAGCAGGGAAACTTTAAAATTGAGAGCTAAAGTTTAATGAGCTCTGGATATTAATCTTAGTGGTTACTCGAACCTTTATTTGATGACAGGTGAGTCTGGTTTACTGTAAAAGCCAAACACTATGATTGACTCAGACAAGTAAACGTGGATACTCTGTGCCTCATACCACACTTACCTGCCTCAATAGCTCTTTGCAATCAACCTTTTGTCCACTACTCACAGCTGAAAGTAACATTCAAGTTAATTTAAATGTGTGTATATATATATATATATATATATATATATACAGTATATATATGTATATATATATATATATATATATATATATAGTGCAGAATAAATGAGTTCTTCAGTATTAGGTGATACCTTTTTTATTGGACTAACAATTTATGTCATAGGACAAGCTTTCGAGAGTTATCCTCTCTTCTTCAGGTCAAGCAATACTGATATACACAGGAATCTATGGCTAAAACAGTGTAGAGAAAAAAGAAAAAAAAAACCAAATATGTACTGTAGAGTGTTAAAAGTGTTTGAAGCCAGGGGAGGGTGACAAGGAAAGGTGTGGAGGGGGAGGGATGCTGTGGGAGGGGGGGGGAGAGAAAGTGTGGATGAGGATAGATCAAGAAGGATAATTACAAACAATTTTGATAGGGTGTGAGAAAACCCATGTCTGCGTTAAGTCCTTTTGTTTTGGTGTCAAAGAGTCTTATAATCTGAGTTCAAATGTTTTCTGTTCTTGGGTGCTTTTAAACATTCCATTGAGGATTTTGATTTTTAAATCATTTATGGAATGATCTGGCTGTGAGAAATGATGTCCCACAGGTGAGCAGTATCTTCCTTCTTCGTGATGGAGTATGGAGTGTCTGTGCATATTTATTCTTCCTTGTAGTTTTTGGCTGGTTTCCCCAATGTAGCAACCTTGGTCACATTTGTTGCACTGAATCATATACACTATATTCCTGGATGTGCAGCTGTATGATCCTTTAACATTGAGTGTTCTATGGTTGTGACTGGCTGTGGGATCTTGGCATATATGTTTGCAGAGTTTGCAGCGGTTGTTGTTGCACGATTTGATGCCATTATCAGTGTCTTTAAGTTCGTTGTGAAGTTTTCTGCTGACTAATTTCTGTTTGAGGTTTGGTGGTTGCCGGAATGCAAGAATGGGAGGTTTGGGAAAGATTTCTTTTAATGTCGCATCCTCTGCCAGAATGGGTTGCAGATCTTTGATTATTTTTCATATACCCTCTAGGGTAGGGTTGTATGTGACCACTAGTGGTATGCGTGTGGTAGGTTCTTTCTGTCTGTATTGTAGCAGGTGTTCTCATGGGGCTTTTAGTGCAGATGTAATAGTTTTGGCAATGGTCTTTGGTTTGTATCCCTTCTGTCTGAACGATTCGGTCAGGGTTGTGAGATGCCTGTTTCTGTCTTCAGTGTCAGAGCATATGCAGTGGTCTCTTAAAGCCTGGCTGTGTATGATACCTTGTTTGGTATGAGTGGGATGGAATCTGGAGTTGTGGAGGTAACTGCATCTGTCTGTTGGTTTACACCCTATCAAAATTGTTTGTAATTATCCTGCTTGCCTCTATCCTCATCCACACTTTCTCTCCCCCTCCCCCCCCCCACAGCATCCTTCCCCCTCCCCCTCCACACCTTTCCTTGTCACCCTCCCCTGGCTTCAAACACTTTTAACACCCTACCTTATCTACAGTACATATATGTTTTTTTTTTCCCTCTACACTGTTTTAGCCATAGATTCCTGTGTATATCAGTATTGCTTGACCTGAAGAAGAGAGGGGAACTCTCAAAAGCTTGTCCTATGACATAAATTGTTAGTCCAATAAAAAAGGTATCACCTAATACTGTAGAACTAATTTATTCTGCAATATCGCAACTGGATAGCGCTTTATATTATATATATATATATATATATATATGCAAATATAGCTGTATGCTCATCTGCATGTCTTAGGCAGGTCTGCAACCCCGCCTTTCCCCATTATGACCCAGCATACAGCACTTCCACTGCAGCAAGGGATTCTGGGAAATGACATGCAAATGAGCACACAGTGTCACTTTTTGCCTCAATAACCATTTTTAACATGGTTCCCTATAGGCTTAAGCTTGCTGCATGGTCACAGCTTTGAGCACAGCCAGGGTTAAGGTGCATACCCAGAAAACCACCCACAGACAGCTGTTTCGACCTTGATGGGTCTAATCAGTGTGGGGTTGATTTTACTGGGAATGCAAGAGAGGCTATGGGATAGGCTAAACCATAATACTGAGTTAAGTTATGGTGAGTAAAAAAAGTGACAAAAACCCTCCACAGGAAAGCAAATATGCAAATATAGCTGTATGCTCATCTGCATGTCTTAGGCAGGTCTGCAACCCCGCCTTTCCCCATTATCACCCAGCATACAGCTCTTCCACTGCAGCAAGGGATTCTGGGAAATGACATGCAAATGAGCACACAGTGTCACTTTTTGCCTCAATAACCATTTTTAACATGGTTCCCTATAGGCTTAAGCTTGCTGCATGGTCACAGCTTTGAGCACAGCCAGGGTTAAGGTGCATACCCAGAAAACCACCCACAGACAGCTGTTTCGACCTTGATGGGTCTCATCAGTGTGGGGTTGATTTTACTGGGAATGCAAGAGAGGCTATGGGATAGGCTAAACCATAATACTGAGTTAAGTTATGGTGAGTAAAAAAAGTGACAAAAACCCTCCACAGGAAAGCAAATATGCAAATATAGCTGTATGCTCATCTGCATGTCTTAGGCAGGTCTGCAACTCTCATCAGTGTGGGGTTGATTTTACTGGGAATGCAAGAGAGGCTATGGGATAGGCTAAACCATAATACTGAGTTAAGTTATGGTGAGTAAAAAAGTTAAAAATGGTTATTGAGGCAAAAAGTGACACTGTGTGCTCATTTGCATGTCATTTCCCAGAATCCCTTGCTGCAGTGGAAGTGCTGTATGCTGGGTGATAATGGGGAAAGGCGGGGTTGCAGACCTGCCTAAGACATGCAGATGAGCATACAGCTATATTTGCATATTTGCTTTCCTGTGGAGGGTTTTTGTCACTTTTTTTACTCACCATAACTTAACTCAGTATTATGGTTTTATATATATATACATATATACACACACATATATACATATACATATACATATACATATACATATACATATACATATACATATACATATACATATACATATACATATACATATACATACATACACACACACACATATATATATATATATATATATATATATATATCCATACTGTATATATTTTTTGTACATAATACCTAAATTAACTCATAGCAACCTACCGTCTATGTGATACCAAGGTGCGCTGCGAGGACATACTTACTGAGCTGTTACGCCAGATGATACTTTCCAGCAGGTCATTCAAGTGAATAAGCTGTAAGGTGTCTTACGTAGTAGCACTTTGTAAATATAGCCCCTTGTGTATTCAAGATCACTGATGATCAAATGACTTTTTATAAATATAATATGGTATTAGGATTCTTACAAATGTAGGCAGCTGCAGACTTCTGATTAATATTTTAATATAACCCCGCCAACATACTTAAAACACAAAACTATAATTAACTACATAAAATATAGGTAAACCTCCTCACCTTGGGTTTCCATCCAAAGCCCACACGCTCAGGACCTCTGGTACCAAGTCCCTGAGTTAAACTGGGATATAATCCGCAGAATAGTACACTACGGTATTTTTCTATTGTTGCTCCTACATTACTGTTCATATCACGACCCGTGGGAGCAGCATCAAATCCTTCAGGTGATAATGGGGCCCACAGGGTTGTAATAGCTAAAATATTGAGAGTTGTACCATTACTTATTAACGTTTGGGGCAGACGATGGTGTATTCTATATAGACTGGAAGTCTGTGAAGTGTCCTTCTATTGTAATAATGTGCAATCGTGTTATGCGGCCTTATCTTTCCTATTGTGATGCATGCTATCAATGCCACTCAATTCTCTGGGCAAGCTAGCTGCATGGCTGCCTGCTGACACGGAACATGCTGGTATGCCTCACCTCTTGCAGGACACAAAAAACAAATGTGGATTCCTACTTGGAAAAAAAAAACCATATATAAGAGAAATATGTATATTATTATTTATCACTAAGGAATTTGTGCACCCACAGTTTTCCTTCATAATGTTAAGTGAACTTTGTTACTAGATTATGCAAGTTTTTAATTTCACTGAACCACAAAAAGCATTATTGCTTCATTCATTTAACCCTTTCACATATTTCACTAAGGTTACTACATAAGACAATAAGAAATTGCATTCATCTAGTATAGTGCCGGCTATATTTGGAGTTTACCTTGACGAGGTTGGCAGGCTTGAATCATGTTTTGCTCGAAAGATGCAACTAAATGACTCCAAATTTAGAAATTTCACTAAAACATTGCAAGACAATTTGAGAGGAGCGCTGGACAGACATATATATATATATATATATATATATATATATATTATATAAAATTGCACACACATGACTTGTTATTTATATATATTAAGTTACCTAAATGATGAAGGTGGTCTGTTGTCTAGTGTCCTGGAAGACGTGGGTCCAAACAGCTTCCTTTGATCCTCTCTTGGTGTAAAGGGCCTTTGGGTTCGTAACGTCCTCAGTGCATTCCGTGCTTCATTTATTATTTCAGCACTCGTCTTCTGTACCGATGTGGGTGGCTTGTAGAAGGGGTCTGATTTTTTATCCCGTGAAGAGTGCATTTTTTCTTTTCTTTCTGAAGACTAGGTATTTCAACTACACATCACAAAGTGGCGTAATCCGTGCTGAGATTGTCTGCAAAATATAACCAAATGCAGGCAAGTTTAACAACGGATCCAATGTATAAAAACAAAGTCGTCCACTGCCTGCAAAACCTTACAATAATGTTATTATTTTCTTAGTTTTCCTTCATTTGTTGTCAAAAATGCTTAAAACATATTTGTTGCCACTTGAGTTGTTTTTTTGCTCTATTGATAATCAGGAGATGTGATTTTGCGTTAGCTGTTAAACAAATAGTGGAATTGGAACAGAATTTAAATGTATAAAGAAACAGATAGAACTAGGAGTATGCTTGATGTAATTGCTTGCTCTAACTGCCTTCTGAATTATTTACAAGTACATTATTTGTACCGCTGATTTTAAACATGTCGTAAAGAAAAACAGAAACAAAAAGGAATTGAATTAGATATAAATGGATGCTTTTATTTATGGCAAAGAAAGTCAGTGAAGCTTCAGAGGAGATTCAGTGCTGGAAATGTTTCTCTACCCTTGACCCTTTCAGTGCCAGAGTGTCGTGCCACCCTCCAGCAATTCCACATCACGTCACCGCTCTACGAAGCGATCACGGGATCATTTCTCTGTTCTGGCAGACGGGTCGGCTGTGACAGGGACAGTGCGTCCCCGCCTCCCCATTCAGTGTGTGGTACGAGCGCTGGTCGCTTACAGACCCAAAAAGGAGCAGAGGGCAGTAACGTATGGTGTACGTCATAAGGTCCACTGGGGTGGCACTTTTCTTGATGTACACGGTACATGATTAGGGCGCTGAAGGGGTTATGTTGTGCTTTTTGTACAGATTGTGAATATCTTGACTAGATGAACACATCTTGCTGTTCAGGCTTGAACATTCACCATTTGTACGCCTTAAAGTTTAAGGCAGTAATCTTGCCTATTAAATGATACTGTACATATAGGAGTAGTACAGGAATAGTGCTAATTTTTTAAACAGATACATAGTAAGATAAGGGTTTAAAACTGTGCACGGTCGCAGTGGGGGGGGGAGGGGGAGGGTGTATCTCATGCAGGCTGGAGAAGACGGGATGTATTTTAACTGTTTCTGTCTGAGTCGCCTGACCCGGAGCCAGACCCCCTCTCTCCTCCCCCCCGGCGGAGGTACAGGGAGGGGGTGGTGTGTGTGTGTGCAATACGTCTAATTAATCTTTAACACCTTGTAGTTCCAACAGCCTACCCCCGATTCTGTGCCTCTCGGTAAATATCACCCAGCATGTAATCCAGGTGTAACGGTGTTTCCCCCACCCGTTGGGAGATTTGGCCATTACTGATCGTGTGGTGCATGATACCTGCTGGCAACAGGAGGGTTGAGTCGTCCACCGATGGTAGTGGGGACACAGGACTAGGCTTCTGGGGTTCATACCCCACATATCTCTTTAGCAGTACAGCGCCTCCATCTGCTGTAGGCTCCTGGAAACTGAAGGTGATCTCCCATGGTAGAACTATTACCTCTCCCCCCCAGTACGGTCACGCACTAGGCAGGAGGTATATGCAAACAGGAACGGTTTATTACTATTCTGTACAGTACAGGAACAACAGCAGGCCTCTGCCCGATGCAGTCTTATAGCTATCACTGGATGATGGTCCCTGGACCGTCACTACAGGCTAAGGGCACCCGCAGCTGTCCTAGCTCTTCCCTGCCTCCCTAGCAGAGGCAGAGGTATGGTCCACAGTCACTCTACCCGGAGGGAAGAAGACTGGAGAAGGCCCAATCTCAGCCTTTCCACTGTGTGACCTGCCTTCCTCAGTGGGGGAAGGTACACTACAGATCAATGACAACATAAGGCAAAGGGGGGCATTGTGCCTTAATGATAGATTTACAGGCACAGTAGGGAAAAAAAGTATATTTCTTATAATTGCAAGTCAGAGAGGTCAAGTGCATCTGGAGTTCCTTACAATGCATCTGATCTCTGGCACAGTATTAGAGAGGGTTGGGGTTCCTTACAATATATCTGATATCAGACACGCTATTAGAGAGCGTTGGGGTTCCTTACAATGCATCTGTTCTCAGACACGCTATTACAGAGGGTTGGGGTTCCATACAATGCATCTGATCCCAGACACAGTTTTAGAGAGTGTTGGGGTTCCTTACAATGCATCTGATCTCAAACACGCTATCAGAGAGAGTTACAGTTCCACAGAAGTTCACAATATATTTATAGGGTTCCTGAACCAAAAAAAGTTGGTTGGTATCGAGCATTCTGTGCTTTATCCTCCAAGCCAAATAGAAATATTGCCTCCAGTGGCAGCGCTTGCTCCGAGAACATATTCACTTGTTTCACTTCAAATACCTGTACTGCTTCCATAAATGACAGTCTAGGCTGATGAACCTTGGCACTTGTCGAGCTGGTGTGGCAACCCTCTCCTCGGTTTTATTGTGCTATTCCTTCAGCTTGTCTGTGGTTTTCTTTCCACTTCTTGTAAATACGCATTCCGCTCTGCATCGCCACTCTGCTTTTCTTTTGCATTGGAGTGCACATACAGTACTGTGTCAAATCAATGACCGTGTTTTACCCTTGATGGATAGAAATAGAACACCTCCCGAAAGATTTGGATGGTAGTCATTCTGAGCAATTACCCCTATGCTAGGTGGCAGGTTCATGTTGTAAAAGTGAGATCAGTCTGTCCATTACTTGAGTATTAGGTAAAATCCGCATTTCACTTTCAATGACCTCGTGGTAGTCACTTAAATGTCACTTACATTTTTAGCATGGTAAAGAAGTGCTTCTAACCACAAATTCCACTATGTTAGTGTTAGTGTTCTGGAGGAGATTTTAAACTACGATGGAGGGGGGGGCGGGAATGAAACAGATAACGAACTAACAAGAATAGATGAGTAAATAGCAAGGGATCATGGAGGTAGAATGGGGGCAAGTACGAGTCTGACAAGCAGCGAGACACTCATAGTAAATACAGATAATACTAGAAAACTTCTAAAGACTAAACAAAATTGGCGCAGAAAGGAAGGAGCAGATAAGATAATAGTACAGGCTGAATTTTTTCTTAAATGCATGATGCTAATGGAAGAAGCCTGACAGATAAAATGGGGGAGCTTGAATTAATAGCTGCAAGGGAGCAGTATGATATCATAGGCATTACTGAAACATGGTGGGATGCAACTCATGACTGGTCAGTTAATTTAGAGGGTTATTCCCTTTTTCGGAAGGATCGAACAAATAGAAGGGGAGGTGGAGTATGCTTATATGTTAAACCGGATCTGAAACCTATTATAAGGGACGATGTTTCTGAAGGGAATGATGAAAATGTAGAGACGTTGTGGATATAAATTAGCAGTGGAGGTAAAAGTATAAAGAAAATATTTGTAGGGATATGCTATAAACCACCAAATATCTGTGATATTGAGGAAGCTAAAATACTTTTGCCAATGGAAAAGGCTTCATATCTAGGTCATGTTTGCATAATGGGGGATTTTAATTATCCAGACATAGACTGGGGCAATGAGATTAGCATTACAACAAAAGGAAACAGGTTTTTGGGGGTGCTTAAAGACAATTACATGTCCCAAATTATTGAGGAACCAACCAGAAGAGGGTGATACTGGATTTGGTAATATCAAACAATGTAGGTAATAGCAAATATTCAAGTCCTAGAACATTTGGGTAACAGTGATCATAACATGGTCTCATTTGAAATAATGTGACAGATATGAGGGAACAGTAGTGAAAAGAGGATATTACGGCCCTATTACTGCAGGGTTTCTGCTCTACTCCACGGTTTGGAGATTTACCAAGGGGAATCCAGACCGGGACTTCTAGCTCTCCCAGCTTTCACAGGACTGGAGCAGCTGATTGAGCAGGAAGATGATTAAAAGGTTGCTCTAAAAGGAGCAAGACAGGGCTGTTTTACTCTCAAGAGGAGGGTGTGCTGAAAAGCTGTGTTATGCTGAGAAAAAGACTTTTGTTTTGTTTGTTTGTTTGATTTACTCCTGTTATCTGCTGTAGCATTTGTATGGCAAAATAAAAAGGCCAAGCTTTTCACCTCTGTGTCAGAAGACCGTCTCCTCTACCTGGAAGGCTGTGTGAAAGTGCTGATCTTTGGACAAAATGTAAAGAGCAAGAAGGTACTTTGTCACAATAAATTATCACAAAACAGATTACTTGGGTTCAACAAAGACCTTAAACTTTAGAAAGGCAGATTTTAATAAACTGAGGACCAATTTACAAGGAATAAATTGGGATGATGTTTTTGCAGGGAAAAATGTAGAAGATAAATGGACAGTCTTTAAAACATTGATAGAAAAGTACACATATGTGTATACCCTTGGGTAATAAATATAAAAGAAATAAGTCAAAACCAATGTGGCTAAATAAACAGGTAGTGGAGGAAATGGAAAAGAAGAGGCAGGCGTTTAGATTCTTGAAGTCAGAAGGGACAGAGACATCGTATCAGAATTATAAGGAATGTAACAAAAATTGCAAAAGGGCAATTAAATTAGCAAAAATGGATAATGAAAAAAGGATTGCAATAGAAAGTAAGATCAACTCTAAAAAATTCTTTAAGTACCTTAATAACAAAAAAAATCAGAAAAGAAAATATAGGACCCTTTCAGTGTGAGACGGGCAGGCAGATTATTGGAGATAAGGGAAAAGCAGAGGTATTAAACAAATTCTTTGTTTCTGTGTTTACCAGGAAAGAATCAATTTCAATTGTAGTGCTGCAGGAGGAAGTTGCAACCTCTATATTAATTAACAATTGGTTAAGTGAGGAAGAAGTTCATAGGCGGCTTGATAAAATTAAAGTAAATAAGGCACCTGGCCCCAATGGCATACATCCAAGAGTTCTCAAGGAGTTAAGTTCAGTAATAGCCAAACCATTACATTTAATATTCATGGACTCCATTTCCACAGACTCGGTGCCACAAGATTGGTGTAAAGCAGATGTGGTGCCTATATTTAAAAAGGGAGTTAGATCACAACCAGGGAATTACAGACCTGTAAGCCTGACTTCAATAGTGGGAAGCTACTTGAAGGTTTAATACAGGATAATATTCAGGAATAGCTAATGGAAAACAAAATTATTAGTAATAGTTAGCATGGATTTGTGAAGGATAGATCATGCCAAACTAACCTTATCTGTTTCTTTGAGGAGGTAAGTAGGAATTTAAATGCAGTTGATTTGGTCTACTTAGATTTTGCAAAGGCTTTTGATACGGTTCCGCACGAGGTTGGTGTACAAAATAAAGCAAATTGGACTCTGTAAAAATATATGCACCTGGATTGGAAACTGGTTGAAGGACAGACAGAGGGTTGTCATAAATGGAACTTTTTCAGGTTGGGCTAAAGTCGTGAGTGGAGTACGTCAGGGATCGGTACTGGGACCCCTGCTTTTAAACTTGTTTATTAATGACCTTGAGGTTTGCATAGAGAGCAAAGTCTCCATCTTTGCTGATGACACTAAATTGTGTAAGGTAATAGAATCAGAGCAGGATGTCATTTCTCTCCAGAAGGACTTGGAGAGACTGGAAACTTGGGCAGGTAAATGGCAGTTGAGGTTTAATACAGATAAATGTAAGGTTATGCTTTTGGGAACCAAGAATAAACAGGCAATTTACAAATTAAATGGGGATAAATCAGGAGAATCCTTGATGGAGAAGGATTTAGGAGTGCTTGTAGAAAGCAGGCTTAGCAATAGTGTCCAAAGTCATGCAGTAGCTGCAAAGGCAAACAAGATCTTATCTTGCATTAAACAAGCAATGGATGGAAGGGAAGTAAACATAATTATGCCCCTTTATAAAGCATTAGTAAGACCACACCTTGAATATGGAGTACAATTTTGGGCACCACTCCTTAGAAATGACATTCTTGAACTAGAGAGAGCACAGAGAAGTGCCACCAAATTAATAAAGGGGATGGACAATCTAACTTACAGTATGAGGAGATGCTAGCTAAATTAGATTATTTACATTAGAAAACAGGCGTCTAAGAGGGGATATGATAACTATATACAAATATATTTGGGGACAATACAAGAAGCTTTCAAAATAACTATTCATCCCAAGGGCAGTACAAAGGACTCGGGGGCATCCCTTAAGGTAGGAGGAAGGAGATTTCACCAGCAACAAAGGAAAGGGTTCTTTACAGTAAGGGCGGTTAAAATGTGGAATTCATTACCCATGGAGACTGTGATGGCAGATACAATAGATTTGTTAAAAAAAAGGTTGGACATCTTTTTAGAAAGGAAAGGTATGCAGGGATATACCAAATAAGTAAACATGAGAAGGATATTGATCCAGGGAATCTGATTGCCAATTATTGGAGTCAAGAAGAAATTTATTTTCCCCCTTATGAGATATCATTGGATATGTCACTTTTTTTTTTGTTTGCCTTCCTTTGGATCAATATACTGTAAGTACAGATATAGGATAAAGTATCTGTTGTCTAAATTTAGCACAGGTTGAATTTACTGGACGCGTGTGTTTTTTCAACCTCATCTACTATGTAACTATGTAATGGTGGCTCGATACAGAGGCATGTGGTCAGGATTAAGCTTTTCTTTCTGCAGTGAAAGCGTGGAAATGTAGTTTGCGAGCTGGGCACTGTTTACTGGTGAATTTATTACGTACTGTATTGAATGTGCCACCGATTGCTAGCCACTCTTACAAGATGCACATTACACTTTAGACGCACCGAATTAGGAAGTAGCCCTTTAGAACATGATGATAGGCTCAAATACAGTATGTTGCATTGTCTGTCACTATCTGCCACCTTATTAAGGTCTATATAAAAATTAGTCAGACCTCTTGATGACAGCTTGTGACACAATTCAATCATTCACCAGGTTAAGTACAGGACTATCCAGAGGAAATGATGTGGAGCTTTTACGAGTTACTCATTTGGGGCACCGCTATAATATGGAGCATATCAATCTTTGTCATCTCTTGACAAGTCAAAGCAATGCATACAGAACTAGCCTTTTCCATATGCTCCTTTACGTTTACTTCAAACACTTTGTCTCTTAAAACGTCACCAAGATTATTACCAATCTATGCCATTTATTTTTTGCTTCATTTATTTTTCATTTTTAACATAGGTTTGAAGCAGGGGGTCTCCGCAGCTGAGCCCCATTCATTTCATCTCCGGAAATCCCCTGCATCCGGAGATACTTAATTCCATGGGGGGCACCGGTAGCCACGCTGCTAGCAGGGCTCACGTAATGACTGCTTTTCAAAACTCCGGCACCCTTTCCAAGCTTCCGCACCCTGCGGGCCAATAGGAAGTTGTGACATCATCAGATACGGCTTCCCATTGGCCCATGTGACGCGGGAGCTTTAAACTTTGCCGAGATACACAGGACAGTGCGTAAGTGTACATGTGGTATGCACAGGATACAGTGTGTATGTGTATATGTTGTGGTGTACACAGGATACAGTGTGTATATGTAGTACATGTTGTGGTATACACAGGATACAGTGTGTAAGTGCACATGCTGTGGTATACACAGGATACAGTGTGTGTGTGTACATGTGGTATACACCGAATATAGTGTGTATGTGCACATGCTGTGGTATACACAGGATACAGTGTGTGTGTGTGTGTGTGTGTGTGTGTGTGTACATACTGTGGTATACACAGAATATAGTGTGTATGTGCACATGCTGTGGTATACACAGGATACAGTGTGTGTGTGTGTGTGTGTGTGTGTGTGTGTGTGTGTGTGTACATACTGTGGTATATAAAGGATACAGTGTGTATGTGCACATGCTGTGGGATACAGTGTGTGCATATGTAGTATATGCTGTGGTAGTATACACCGGATATAGTGTGCATACTGTATGTAGTATATAATAGGAGCAGGTGCAGGCGGCTTGGGATACGTCTCCATGGTAACTGCCGCACACAGCTCTCCGCGCTGCCTCGCACATACAGTACGCTGCAGCATGTCAGCATACAGCTAGTTATACACGCGCGCGCGCTGGCCGGTTTCACTGCGGGGATCCAGGTTCCGGGGGTCACTTACCTGCGCGCGGAGGGCGGCTCTGAGGTACCTTCACCACAGTGTTTCCAGGGGGGGACAGCAGCCGTCACTCCGCTGAGCCGCACTGAGCATGCGCAGGGAGATCATGTGACTGGGGGGAACCCTGCCCCGTCTCACTGACAGGGCGCGAGCTGGGGGCAGGCTGCTGTGTGTATACATTTGTCATGAGTTTGGGATACCTTAATAATAGTCTATGCAGAGCTATTCTTCTTGGCTAGCGATAAAGAGACCCCTTTCAGGCTGAAAGCTTTGTACAAGCTATTGCAGACTGAAGAACCTGCTAGTGTGAAGTGAAAGCAAGGGCCATCTACTTTGTCTAGGATCAATATGACGTGAACATGACACGGTACAAATATAAGTACATACATGTACCACATGCTTATGTGTGGATAGCTATATTAACCCCACCACTGCTATATTGCTATATGTGGCAGAATCATGAGGCAACGAGTTTAACAATATGCATATATATGTAGCCGGGTCCACCCCCTGCAGCTTTCTCGGCAGGCAGAGGATACGTTTGGCGCGCTCAGGGAGACCACGCCAGTCGGAGACCAGAAGGCACCTAGAGAGGTAGTGTCCAGGGAGAAGTGCTTCCCTGAGCTAGTCCTAGGTTTGCCCCATAGGCCCCAGATAGGCGCTGAGTCCCCACCAGCTTACGGTGCTGTAGGGAATGCCCCAGATAGTGACGCTCACCTTAGCCCTGATAGTGCAAGGCACAGCAGCAGTGAGGAGCACCGCGCTGTGACTTGTGGCCTGTGGTCTGGGATCAGACCATCAGCTACTAAGAGACTCTTTATGGTGGGACTCGCCAGCGGGAGTTCACCCTACGCAGAGGCGGACGCCTTCGCGGACGGAACGGATCAACATACGTCGGTGGATCAGGCGGATCCTTTGTGTAGTTCAGCGGTACCGGAGTGCCCAGGGAGGTATCTACAAGTGCAGCAACGGCCACACACACTGGGTAGCGCTATCCACACACCTTGGGTGGGCTTGACTCTGTGGACACCGGGTGGTTGGGTGCCCAGGGCACCTCAGTGCTTTGGGGGATCTCACCGGGGTGTGTATATCCATTGTGTGGGGATATTGCATTGTGGGGCCTGTACTGTTATGTGTTAGTTAAGTGTATCAGTAAAGATCAGTTATTATACCAGTGTGTACAATTATTTGCTGCATGTATTGGGTCCTGTAATGGGGTATCCAGCTGCACTAGGATCCCTTGCAGATGGAGGCGCTGTCACCAGATAGAACGCGATCGCCCCAGGTTCCCAGTGGCGGAGGATCAGGCCTCCTGTACGCTATTTACATAGCACAGGTAGTTTGTTTCCCTAGACACGAGGGATAGGGGGCTACATATTCATTTAACATATAAACATTCACATTGCAGTGTGATAATCCAATGCCTATATAGGGGCATATTTATTAAGATGTGGTGTGCAACAAGACACCTTACAGAGTATTTCCTGGAATGGGACATTAAGTGCCTTATGGCAGGGGAGTGCAAACTTTTCCTGCTGCGCCCCCCTGTCTGTCTGCTCCGGCGCTCGTGCCCCCCCCCCTCCTACCTGGCAGCTGTGTCAAATGACGCTCTGGGGTCACATGACCCGCGGGGTCATTTGCTGCCTGTGATGTCACATGACCCGAGGCGTCTGAATCCCGGTACGTTTTCTTGTTGCAGAGGCCTCACGCGATCCCCCGCCATTTAATTTAAATGCCTGGGGGAAGAGCGTGTGCCCTCTGCAACCACCTGCGCCCCCCACCCCCCGCAGACAAATCTCCCGCCCCCCAGTTTGCGCACCCCTGCCTTATGGCTTAGCACGGCTTAGTAAATTTGGGCCTACACATGCAATATACATAGTGTTGCAAAGTAATATCCTAACTCAAGCTGGTTGGAACAGCAGAAGTTGATACATTTGGGGACAGCTTGCCTATCTGCATTTTTCACTTCAGTTTAGCAGCAAGTGTGGCCTGGAGATATATGCAGGATTCACTAAGCGCTGAAGTGGGGTATATATCCCACTGTCATTCCATGTTAACTGCTGGTTACCTGAATGGCAGTTATCGCGGGATGGCTGTGCGCTACACCACATCAGCACTGAATGAAACTCCCCTGTAGACGAGGAATGAGAAAGGAAGGTAACAGGGAACAAGGTTAGTCATCTATAAAGCAATTACAGGCATACCCCGGTTTAAGGACACTCACTTTAAGTACACTCGCGAGTAAGGACTTAGCGCCCAATAGGCAAACCACAGCTCACACATGCGCCGGTCAGCACGTCCCGAACAGCAATACCGGCTCCCTACCTGTACCGAAGCTGTGCGCAAGCGGGGAGACTATAGAGCCTGTTACACATGCGTTATTTACATCAGTTATGCCCGTATATGACGATTGCCGTACAGTACATGCATCGATAAGTGGGGAAAAGGTAGTGCTTCACTGTAAGTACATTTTCGCTTTACATACATGCTCCGGTCCCATTGCGTACGTTAATGCGGGGTATGCCTGTACAAAGTGATGACTACAGGAAGAAGTGCACAAGTCAATCAGTGCCAGCCATAGTGCTACTTTTATTTATTTACTACATAAAACTCCACATTCTATTTTTATTTTAGAAAGTCTTCCTCGACTCCCAAAATATTGCCCAAATCTTACTAAAATGTAGTCCAAAGAACTATGTCCAAATGTTTAATAAATGGGGGTCTTTTTCTAATCAGGCATAGGACGGCTAGTTTTTTTTAAGCTCCTTTGAGCACTGCTAAAAATATCTTTCCCCCAGATTTACAAGCCACAGAACAAATGGATATGAGGCCAAATAGCTTTTTAAATCAATGTCATGCTGGTTAGTTACTAAACAATGAGTTAAGGAGAATGGATCTCGAGGTGTACTAAGATTTAGCAGTCTACCAATTTTAGGCTAAACAACCGAGGTCGTTCTTAGGCACCTAAAACAATAGCTGTAATGCATTGTAGATGTATTGTAGATCTACTGTAGCTATAGTTGCCCAAACATTCCAATGAACACGCTCCTAAATACACCGAGTGTATACTGGTCAGTGAAAAACAGACTGTTGCTTAAAGTTAAGTGTCACACAGTAATATAGGGAGAAAACAGTGGGGCTTTAGCTCATTGATATTACCAGTAGGAGTGACAAACTACTGTATTAAACAGGTCAACGTTATCTTATTAATTATTTGTTTGCATTATAAGATAAAGAAAATACTGCAGAGGCTTTGAGGCAACTTTTCTGAGGATGGTTCATGCTCGCTTTTACTCTGATACATGTTTTGATGTCTGATGTGCCTATCAAATTCTCTGAAGCGAGTAACCACAGAGACAAAAATAGAAGTTATTAAGATAAATATTAAATAAACAGATATCTACTGACTTTTTGTTTGGTACATTTCTGAACCTTCTGACTAATACAGTGAGAAAGGAAATTGCTATTACTCACTTCTGGTACTAGGCATTTATTTTTTTATTAAAAGGACATCAAGCCAGAAATGCGTATTATCACCCCCCAAAAAATGCGTTATTTTTGTAGTGCAAAAGATCAACGTTACACAGCTAAAAATAATGCATTTTTTTAATCGGGTCCATTAAAAATATCGATTTCTCTAAAAAAAACAACGTACTGTTGGTCATAATAATGACGTTATTTATCGGAACCTGATTAATGGCAGACATACCAAACACTTTTTATCACCCACTCCAGCTTGGTGTTAGCCCTATCTTGCCTATGTATCTAATGCCCAATATACTATCCATTATATACATATAGATAACCTAATCCAACCTGAAATAGGTGATAAAATATGACTTTAAATACATCACAGTAAATATTAACCCCTTAGAAGCCCAAGTGGTAAACTAGTGTTACCCCCTCCCCCCCCTCAATGGAGTTACAGGTTTCCTGTAAGGGGTTAATAGCAGGATAGCATATGCTGTATTGCCACGGGGATGTTGATATCTCTGGGGAGTATATAGGAGAGGAGGAAGATTCTGTAAGGTTAGGTTCCTAGAGGACAAGAGGAAAGGAGCCTCTGGGAGTGTAGATGGGGATTATGTTCATGAAGTAATAGGAGAGATCAGACCCCCCATGTTTGTTACGTTACAGATAGGTAGACAGACAGAGGTAGACATGCCACATGCAGAGGGCTCCCAAATGTTAGCAGATGGATCTACCTATGTATTCTTCTCAACCAGTAGGGAATTGGCAGTTCCCAATCAGGCATGGGGAAGAGTCGTTACCTACACAGAACCGGGCAGGATCCCAGTAAAAGCCCAAAGTATACAGCCAGGGTATAACATTTGTTACTCTGAAGGGGGGCATGGTCCAATACAAGTAACACAGTCAAGTACATGCACCTCCCTTTGAGTGTTAAGAGTGGGCACCAAGGGAAGCACCGTGTCATGCGTAACAAAGAGTATGTAAAGCAACGTACAACTATGTTGTGTATGTCGAGGGGGTGTCTCCGTGCTGGGGGACCTGAATAAAAACTGAGTTGTACTACAAAAGTTCCTGGCGTCCATCATTTTCACCCTTGCTATCTCGTCACCCATCTGCCTGAATCCAGCACCTTGAAATGAGGTAAACTATACTGAGTAGCCAAATACAGTGCACCGATGTAAACTCCCTGGGAGCCGGGCAGAGAGGGTGATACTAATCATGGGTTTCCATGACTAGCTTACCACAAAAGGCTATAAAGGGGATAATATTAACATTAAAATACACTACATTACCTACCCCCCTTGTCCACCGTAGTGGCTAGTAAAGCATTGTCATGCTATGGTAATAAAGGGTTTATGACGCCTTTTAAAGCAGCAATCCCCATTGTTTCTCTCTTTGGAAAAAAAAATTGTACTTGAACTAGTGTCCCCAGAACTGGCCCGAAGTCTCCAACGGCCAGGGACCGTGTGGTTACTGGAATATTTGAGTTTGTACGTGTCGGTGTGCGACACAAAAAAAAACTACAATAAAAAGTTGCGTTATCATCCACCTACAGTATGACGTTACAGCTTTTGATTGGCCGCTAGAGCAAGCCTCAGTCTGTGGCCATAACGTGTCCACCGGTCAACTATTTTATTAAATAACTTAAGGCCCGTTAGTAAATATGGTCTGAACTCCTTAACTACAGTGCTGTGCCTTCTATGGTCTATCTGCTAAACCTCACAAAATCCCATTTATATAATGTTCCCACAACTCACAACCTGACAATCTTTGCTGACCACAGAATTTCTCTGCAGACCACCTCCATCAACCCAAACCCTGGTTTTACTCACAGGATACTCCAGACCCCCTTTCTTCTAGGAGACAGCGGATATAAAACAAGAACATATGTTGGACATGGTATTACTCCCTCCTACACAATTGAATCATTTTGCTTAACTGATTGGTTTACACTGCATTGCTGCTACTTCATATACTTGAGCCTATGTGATGTCACAATAGACACCTGAGGTACCAACAGATTCCAGAAGTTAGGAGTCATCAGACTATCACAGACATGTCAGCTTTAACTGATTTTCTGTGGGTCTCACTGATTTGTAGTTAGTCTCACTGATTTTGTTAACATCAGCAGTTGTTCATATTTTCATGAAGTATTGCTGATAGAAGTCATAGTCAAGGTTCATAAAAGTGTAGTCAATCCCCCAGGCAGACCTATAGTCTCGGGATTGACTCACTAACAGCTAATTTGTCTTTGTACTTGACAAATTCCTTCAAAAATATTTGGTTCAACAAAAAGCCTATTTGAGAGACACTGTTGATATATTGAATATCTTAAATAACATTGAGTGGGAAGAACATGATGTAATGGCAACTTGTGACATCACGTCATTGTAGACATCAATACAACATGACGGGATGTGCGGCAATTAGACGGATAATAGGAGACACAGAGCATCCAGAGACCCAGGCAGACTTTATTATTGATAGCATCCCATTTATTTTGAATCATAACTTTTTTTGGTATGGTGGAGATTTTTATTTACAGAAATGTGGAACGGCAATGGGTACCAGGTTCACTCCGAGCTATGCCAACCTGTTTATGGCAGTTTGGGAGGAAAGTAAATCTGGTCGGGTGGCGAGCTCGGTGCGGGCCTGGTCTTCTATCGTTGTTTCATCGATGATGTGTTCCTGGTCTGCAAGGGTGAGGAAAAAAATCTAGAGATATTCTTTAACGCCATGAACAGGAATACCAGCAATTTCAAATTCACCAGCCAATCTAGTAAGTGTCAGATTAATTTTTTAGACCTTACAGTCTATATAGAGAATACCCAAATTAAGACTAGGACCTACTTTAAAGATATTGACAAAAATAATTACATCTTGAGATCAAGTTGCCATTTACCAAGATGGATGGACAATGTTCCATTGGAACAATTTACCCGAACCAAGAGAAATTGCACTGACAGGGATCAATTCCTGTCACAAGCAAATTTGATTCAAAAGAGATTTTTAGAGAAAGATTATAATAGAGAGACTGTTAATGAAGCCCTGAATAAGGCCGATATGAGAGATAGAAAATAATTACTACAGCCAAATTGAAAAATCAGGTGAATAATGGGAAATTCGACTTTGCGTTCCTTACTGGTTTCAATAGTGAAGCGGGAAAAATAAAAAGCATTATATATAAGCATTGGGACATACTTAAGAACGACCCTGTCCTAAGAACAAGTATTCCGGAAAGATCAAATGTTATATTTAAAGAAGCTTGTAACCTTAAGAATAAGTTAGCACCTAGTGCACTGAGGCAGAAGTGGTCGAATCTTGGTGGCTGGCTATCACATAGTAAAGGCTTTTTCGGTTGCAAAATGTGTCGTGCTTGCCGTTTAGGTCCCCTATTATTGAAAATTTCGGTTCAAATGTTACATGAGAGATTTACAGTGGACACCTGCATGACGTTTAGAACGGATCAGGTAATTTACAATACATTGGGAAAACATTGAGACCAATAAGAACTAGGATTACAGAACATCTCAGTAGTATCAAGAGAAAACTCACTGGCCCATAGCGTATCTAATCACTTTTTGGAATACCACCAGGGTGACCCAGCTGGTTTGACATTTCTAGCTATCGAACACGTTTTGCAACACTGGGGATAGGAATCTTGAATGATTAAAAAGGGAAACATTCTGGATCCATAAATTGGGGACCCTTACTCCTAGGGGACTCAATATGGAGATAGATATAGTCCCTTTTTGAAGTACTCAACGTGCCTCTAACAGTTCTTTCTCTCCCTATTTCATTCCATCAGGTGGTCATTTGTTTGAGGCAGCTCTCTCTTTTTTTTATGCTATGTATAAAGTACAGTCACTACGGTTTAGTGTAGTTAGCTGCACTTCCCCTGCTGTTGTTATATTGTCGCCTTTGCTACATTTGAGATAATTCAGTGTTTTTTGATGTTGCTTTTTTTGATGTTGCATTTTGGATTTATGACATTCTCTACTTTTTTCTCTTATATTTACATTAGGGCTATAGCCTGTCATTACTCGTGCATCTTTCTTGCAATGAGTTGTACATTGTACCTCATCTTTAAATGAGTATTACTATAGCATATTCATGATGACTACTATTTCTCTGAGTTATGCCCTCATAACTAGGGGACTATGGTTTGGTATGATAGTACACTATGGCCATGGTCCGTCAATACTTTCCTGTAAATAAGCATCCCTTTTTGCATTGAAGATCATATTTTGCCAAGAACTTCATTTTTTAAAGAATTAATACTTTTGCAATTATTACAGCTTGCTCTTTATTTGGAGGCCATTTACATATCACGATTATCAATCATTTGATTCCTTTTAGTTATTTCCCCTCAGACTTATGGGTTTTTATCCTTAGTCACTTATAGATAGTTTCTCATTAATCCAATATGTTGAGTCAAGTGCCTGTTTAATAACACCACGAGTGAAGTTTACTCTCACTATGTGTATCATGTAATTGATATCATCTTTGAATTAGCTACATTGTGTTAGCCTCTCTGGATTTTGTTACCAACTCCTCATTTTTAATGTTTGTTTCCTTATTATCAATTAGCACAGATCACAAGCATGTTTGAATAAGATTAGAATTGCATTGGGCATATAAACTAACTGGATAGGTGGAGTGGTTACAGTCCTGATGAAGCCTTGATCTATTTGGGCGAAACGCGTTGAGTGGGAGTACCCCTTACTATTGAGCATTGAGCAGGCAGCACTGCAATGAGCACGCAGGAGACGCGCCACCAAACTGCCCGCACACCACGAAAGCTGGATCGGAGGTGACGTCCCACCCCCGGGGACGCGACGGAGCAGAGACAGCAGATACCATCAGCAGGGGCCCAGAGGGGTTACCTGTGAATGAACGGGCGTCCAGCGGAGGTGGGGTGGTGAGTGAGTAAGCTGTGTGGCTTCACCAGTACACTCGTTAGCGTTATGTGCCCTTTGTAAACTGTATTTTTTGTAAGTGCGTTTTTTTATACCTTTAATATAATTTTTTTTTACTTAAGTGATCTGTGCTATGGAGCTATATGTTATCTTTCACTGCTGAGGTTCGTCTCTCCTGAACTCTCTGGGCGGTGATACAGCTCTACTTGATATACAGACAGCAGACTGCCACAGCTTTTGATATTGCCTGAAAACAGCTTACATCTTGTAAGTAGGCTGGATATAGAGCCAAGATAAAGACCGAAATTGACTCATCAATACACTACACCTGCACTTAGATTGTTTTGCGTTGTTGTCTTCCTTTCCATCTATGCTCCCTCTGGATTGTGAGAATATATTCCTACGTTTTGGGACCGGTGAAACAGGCCGCAGCAAGGTTTGTTTGAGCAGGAAGTTACAACTTTATATTTGTATTTGCACTGATATTATATATTTAAATATAAAATATTTTTCACTTCACCACTAGAAGTCAGAACATTTACATTAAAATCCAGAACAGTGAAACACTATTTAGGTCATTGGAGCTTGATATCTCTGCGGCAATAAATTATTTTGAGTTAAGGAAATGTCAAAATGTCTCTGCCATTTTACATTATTAAAACATAAAACCAAGAACAGTTACACAGTCTCACCAAGCAGCAAAGTGAGCTACTGGTTAAATTAAGATGAATCTGTAGATGTATTGTATAAATTATACAACCATATGCATTTGTAAATAAATTAGTACCTATATTTATGATTTTATAAAAGCATTTAAAGCAGAAACTTGTTTCGCTGACACTTACATTTTTGGGGGTTGTTCTAAAACAGGGGTCAGTTTGTGTAGGACTTTTGTTGTCCCTACACCAAGAGACTGCTTGGTCCTAAAAAAAAGATTATTAGTTGAAAGAAGGAATTTGCCGTTTTCTAATCTGGGCTCTGGGCAGCTTTGTGTCCCAAAGACAATCATGAGCAGAGACCTCACAGTTCACACTAACCGCTATACAACTGTTCCACTCGGATATAGTGTCTGGTGTATCTACAGGGTTCTGCATTCACTTTATTTGGTAGACTGTCTGTTTCCATGACCTGGCTGCCTGCCTCCATTTGCTGCATTCTGAAGATCAAAGGGAAAGCCTAATCAAAGGGAAAGCCTCAGTGGGCATAAACTCCCTGAGGTCACAGAATGCCTCTGTCAGCGAGGTCTTTCCCTTTTATGTCATAGGAACCGACCTGTGATGTCATGGCCATGCCCCCATGCTCCTATGCCACACCTGTTTGATCAGATGGAATGGGGAACTCTGGGTCATTTTAAGACTTGAAATATGCATGTTTATCAGAGGCATGTATCTCCTGTACCAATGTGTAATAAATAAGAGCCATAGACTTTGTGTATATAAAGTGCAAGAATATAAGCGCAAAAAGGAAGACCGTTTGTAGTGATATAAAATGTTGAGATCATGTTGTATTTCACAATAATTATCTATGCAAAAATATTGCTGCATAAAAAACGAATTTACAGCCAAGTCAATGAGTGATATAAAGTTTCGTCCAGTGTTGAAACAGCACTGCTTAGTCAATATGGCCCCCTATGTCTACAGTATGTCCCAGTTCTTGCCTCTCTCTGTTCCCTGATCTGTCAGGTGGGCTGGGGATGGTGACAAAAATTGCACCTGTCAATCTCAAACATGATTCAATACCATGTGAAAACTACATTTGTGTTCACTTGCATACTTAGGCCCTGATCCAGCAAGCTTTATTATTGACTTAAGGCGTTAACTGAAGTTAACACCTCGTCAAGTGCTAATGGAGAGAGGGTCCTATTGTGGAGAGACACACGTGCATGATAATGAACATACCTGAGATATACCGTGTGCAAAGTATATTCTCCTCTCATTTCAACCTAGCGCAAGACAGTGCTAACTTAACATGGCATTAAGCTTATGCTAACGAGATAACTAACGGCCGTTGTTTTTGCATATGTAACGGGTATTCCCCCACCCAATCGCATATAGTGTGTGTGTGCGGGGAACCTAATGTTACCAGGTGTGGTGCGTTATACCTGTCAGGCTCACAGGAGGCCTGAGCCTCCGCTAGTGAGAGCCTGGGGTGTTTCACTGGAACGTTTCTTGTCAGCGCCTCCACCTATGTGAGATTCTAGGAGTGTAGAGTGGCCCTCACATAGGAACATCCATAAAGTAACCAGCCCACAGCAAAGGTTATGGCTAAAAGGGTTTACTATATGGCAAATAACACAACATAACATACTTCAACACTATGACATTGACAGTGTCCCTCTATAACACTAATAGGCACAACTACCCAGTCACCACGCAGGGCTTTGTACCCCACACGTTATATCAATAGTCCCAAATGTCCCACAATACCCCAAGTGAGTGACTATTGGTAAAGTTGGTGCACTTGATGACTGACTGTACCTGCCCAGGGATCCAGCACCTGGGGCTGCAGACACTTCACAAAGGATCCACCGCTCTGCGATCTCCTCAGCGACGTCCTGTAACTCTGAATGGCGGTGGGTGGCTCCCGCATGGAATGATCCACCTTTGGAAAGTCTCTTATCTCTGCAGCCGCAGAGAATGATTCCTTATACACTGACCCTTCTTGTCAGAGCACACAGCACTGCAGCTGTGTCACTGACTGAACTGACTGCTAATAGGGCAAAGTCCTTACCTAAGGGGCCTTCCCTAAAGCAGTCACAAGCTGAAGGGGAGTGGGGTCTAGCTGGGGCCTAGGGGGAGATTTCTGGCCTAGTGCAGGAGGCTACTTTTCTCCCTGCACAAACACACCCTCCCCTCTCTGTGTCCCAGCTCCTAACTGACAATCCCTGTCTGCACACAACATTGTTGCAACTTTGCAGCATGAGAATCTGTCAGCCTTCTTGGCTTCAATGCAGCAGGTGATAGGGGTGAAAGGGCTGTCCCCAGAGGCTGCTGGGAATTGTAGTCCACTCAGCACCTCTTTAGCATTGGGGCGGCATGCTCTATGTGTAATGGCCGCCGCTACTCTCCACTGAGCCTGCGCAACTCTGTAATGGCCGCCGCATCGCCCTAACTGCTCATGCGCAACTTCCAATAGCTCCTGCACACATGTAATGGCCGCCGCTACGCTTGCCAACCTCAGCGCATTGCGCGAACCTCGCACCAACCACTACATGGCCGCCGCGGCTAGCTGCGCAACCCTTCGTGCATGCGCGAGCATCACGACCCCGACGGCACTGGCCCAGATGGCGGGGTCAACCGGGAGAAGTCGCCGTCTCCTTCCCCCACTGCCACAGGGGTAAGACAGGGGGCAAAGGGACATCAGGGAAACCGGGGGTGACCCCCTTACACATATATTTAGCTTTGTAGATTAACGTTAACCTCAGGGAACATAATGTCCGCTACTGATTTTGATAACAGGACAGTATGAGCCCTGAGTGAATGGAGATTTGTGTATCTGGGTCTTAATTTGCACATCACACAGAATTTCAAAGACCATATAAAATAACACCTACTGTACATAACACTTTGCATTGTTTGGAGTAGAGTAGAGTACACTTTAAAGGAGCAATACAAGAGGCACAGTTTTTTTTTTATACATAGGATTGAAGCAAGGGGTCTCTGCAGCTGAAATTAGTGGGGTTCAGCTCCGCAGACCCCCGTCTTAAATAAAATAAAAAAGAATCCAGCAAAAAAAAATAGCGCGCTTGTGTGCCACTTTAATTAATATGGTATGATATGGCCATTTACCACTCAAAGTCCATTCTTGCACTCTAAGGAAAATTGCCCCATGCTACAGTGGACATTTTGTTGTTCTTCTCAGTCATTTTCAGTAAGCTGTAGCAAATGATAGAAAATGCTTGGGTTAAATAATTGAAGCTAAATGTGGAAAAATTATATTTTTACATAAACTTCAACAACATTGCATGCATCATGCAGTCTCTCTTAGTCACATTGAGATAGCTCCTAAATGTCACACACATGCACAACAAATGTATTCTCTAAGAAAAAAAGATGCCAATAATACTGGCACTAAAGTCACTTAGCAAATAAAAAGATATATAGCTGTACATCGACTTCAAGTATATCTAATTGACTACTGGATGAAGAAGTCTGGTTAATGGTTCTCAATTATAGTTCGCAGCAGTTAATTATGGTTGAATTGCCCCTATTTTTATACCGCTCAATAGCATCAGTTTTCATTGAATCTCATCACAAGTTTTATTATAAATCTCTTATTTTTATGTTAAAAGGAAAATGGGGATAGCGATTGACTGAGGTGTGAGCCATGCAACCATTATTTTTTTGTTCTTATGTAAGAATAAAATGCATGAGCGACTGAAGCATTATTGATCTTTGGCACCTTTTAACATGTATTTTTAATTATGTAACTGCAAATCACAATAATAGTTTACCATAGCTTTTCTTAAGAATTATATTCATATGTTAAAATGAGTATCCAGCATCGAAGCAATTGGCTCATGAAGAGTGGAGATATGCAGGGCACTAAAGCATGAATATCAGCACTGCTCAAAGCCTCTTTAATATTATTTAAATGTATAACAATATATGATAACCTAACTTAAGCATAACTTATATTTCCTGAGCATCTCCATGGCAGTGAGCAACAATTGGTTAAGTTCCACCTTCTAGCTGGGATAGGACAAATTAAAGACTAACACCTGTAGTACACTAACGAGTGTAGTCTACCGCTAGTAGGCCCGACATATAGCCACTCCCCCTCCTCGCAGGTAGTCTTTTTTTGTCAAACACACAATCCCTGCAAGCTCTAACCTCAGCATCCACCACATCATATATATTTGTGTCAAAAGGAGTGCTACTGGGCGTGACCAAATGTATACAACAAAAGCCAAAAATACCCAATGCTACATCCAATATGACAAAAAATTACATAGTTGAGTACTTAAATGTTTGTATTCTCATAATTAAGAGTCATTTAAACCCTTTGGTCAAAGAATTATAAGCCTGCAGCCACACCACGGCATGATCACTATGCAGGTCCTAACACAGGACCGGACCGCTGAGGTGGGGATAGAGAAACACTGACCTGAGACCGCAAAGCCGGTTCTACAGCCCAATGAAGCCTCTGGAAGGAGGGGACTCCAAAGCAGGAACGGCCACCAGAACAGTGAAGCTGTAGTGCAGGAGATCCAGCGCAGGCACTTCAGCATGGACTAATGGTCGAGGTCACAGGCTGGGATCAGGGCAGGGAAGGCTTCAGCACAAGTGAAGGCCACCGGAACAGAGAAGCTTCAGCGCAGACAATACAGCATGGGAAAGGCCTCTGGAACAGGAAACAGGGAAGCTTCCACATAGGAGCTTCTTGAAGGGGAAGTCTACAGGAAACAGAGAAGCTTCAGCACAGGGGCTTCAGCACAGGAATGGCCTCTGGAACAGGGAACAGGAAACAGGGAAGTTTCAGCGTAGGAGCTTCTGGATGAAGGAGGCTTCTGGAAACAGGAAGCTTCAGCACAAGGGCTTCAGCACAGGAACAACCTCTGGATGGAGGAGGCGTCAGGAAACAGGAAGCTTCAGCATAGGGGCTTCAGCACAAGAAGGCCAAGACAGGCCAAGCAGAAGTGCTTGCGACAAGCACAGGTTACAGAAGAAAGTCTTCAAAGAATTCAAGAATGATGTTCAGCCCTTTCCTGGTGTAAGGGCTGACCCTAAATAGCACGGATAGCCAATAGGAGTAGAGCTGTACAGAAAGCAGCATCAAGCAGACTGCAGTGTAAGTCCAGAAACAGCTGTTCCCAATTGCTCAGTTCAGGGAGAGAGTTGCCTGAAACCTCTACAGCCCTGTAAGGGTGAGTTCCAGCTAATCCCAGGACCAGAACCCTTACACACTACCTGTGAGTATTCTCATTTACCTCTACAGTGGAGGGAGAAAGGTCTTAATAGACCAGTCCTGCACCGGTACATGAAAAAACCTGCAAATTAAAAAGTGGAGAGGAGTGAGCTTAAACCCAGGGGGCAGTGGTCACCAACCTCCAAACAGTCTTGTTTTGTCCTATCAAGGTGAGGTTAGGAGTTTTGATAGTTTGTTGTTTTTTGGTTGTATTTGGGGGCTTACCTGACTGTCACGCCTGTATGCCCGCAGACCTGGCAAGACCCCAATACTGAGGTGGGAACGGTATTACCACACACCCACAGCAGTGGGGGGAAGCCCGGAGTGTGGTATGGCGTTGCTAGGCCTGTTGGAAAATAGTATACTTGCAACGTCTTGGTGGTATAACGTAAGAATGGTAGTGTCCGTGCGCCAAAGTCCAGGGATCCAGAAAGCAGAGTAGTCAAGTTCGTAAGCCAAGTCCAAGGGTTCCAGAGGTCAGCAAAGTAGAGTTCGTAGCAAGGTTCAAGGGTAACAGAGAGCAGGGTAGTCCAGAACGAGCAGGGGTCAAAACCAGGGGGATCCAAAGATAAGCAGGAGCAGGTACAGGCTGGAACACAGAGAGAGCAAAGCATAGGACTGCACACACAGGGATAACAGGAACTATGAAGAGCAACGATAGAGAGGACAGACAAGGATTATAAAGGAGGGAACACCAATAGGAGAGAGAGGAGGAGCAGGGGGAGAAGTGGGAGACAGCAGGGATAGGTCAGGAGGAGAAGAAGAGGAGACAGGGGAGTTGGACAGAGAGATTGCTTGCAGGGCATGGGATGAGGAGTTCAGAGGCTGACAGGCTTTAGAAAAGGAGCGTGTGCGCGCGCCCTCTGTAAACTGAGAGTGCGCGCGCACAGGCTGTGTCACGAGACGCGCGGAGCGCCGCGGACACACCTGCGGAGGGGAACGGAGGGGATAGCCACCACAGGTGAGGGAATGAAAGCGGACACTGAGGGGACCTGAGAGTGGGGAGTGTCGCCGCAGAGGCTCGGGGAACAGGTGGGTGCGCGAGACTTGCGGGCGCGTGCTGAGGCAAGGGAACGGCGTCAGAGGTTGCCGGAGCGGGACCGGAGTGGGTAAGCGAAGGGAGGTTGGCAGGGAAAGGGACAGAGAGGGTGACGTCAGGAGCAAAAGAAGGGGAAGGAATCCCCTGAACCGTCACACTGACTGCTTGCAGTGCAGCCAGTGGAGTTCTTGCCTCTCTCTCCCCTTCAAGCCCCTGTGACAAAGAAAAAGGCCACTAAAAAGACAAAATATTGCTAGCATGTTACAAGACTCCAGCATTGGAGGAAAGAAGAAAATATGTGAAGCATGTCTTAGAGAACACTCAAAGGAACCAGCAGAAAACATGTATGAGTTTTTCTCTTGGATGAAAGAGACGGTAACTCAGGGCATTGAGATGGCCTCTCAATCCAGTAGTAGAGGTCAGAAAAGGACACGCCCCTTTACCAGTTTAGAGAAACCAGTAGATTTTTTTCTCAGAAGATGCAGAGGATCAAACCTGATTGATAGACCTAACGTCTCAATGCTCAAATGAAGACTGGGAAGCAGAGCAATGCTCTACTTTTGATGTAGTTCTAGTGGAGCCTTTAATCATGGCTGTCTGTGAAGTCATAGAGATTGATGACTTGGTTCCACCAACAGAATCAAAGAATGGTAACGCTAAGGTAATGAATGCTTTAATGTAATTTTTATTAATAGTGTGCGGAAGCAGGGGTTCTCCTGAGCTAAACCGCTTTGATTTCAGCCTCTGCTTCCCGAGTTACAGGCCCTGGTATGGGGCATCGGGTGCCGGTACCGTCACCATTTTTAAATCGTTTGCGTCACGTGACCGGGGAATTTAAATACTAGGGCCTGTAACTCGGGAAGCAGGGGGTCCCTGAGGCTGAAATCAATGTGGTTCACCTCAGGAGACCCCCTGCTCCCGCACACTAAGGCTAGGTCCCCTTACCTCCTCACTAGAAGGCTCCGTTGTCTCCTCGCTTCCTGGCCCTCTTTGTGCTGTGGCGTGTCAGCCAGCAGGGGATACAACTGGATTGTGTTCCTGTGCGGCGATGCGGTCACATGGTGTGTGCCGGGAGCCAATCAGAGGCAGAGGATGCATAATTTGTGAAGGGACATGAATTTGTGAAGGGTCATGAAAATGCAAATCCTGAAACATTGAACGTACTTTATTGATGTATACAAATTGACATAGATGTAACCAAGAAGGTTCAATTAGAATATGTTAATTTAAGATAGAAATCTAAGAGGCTTACATTTGGATATTTTTACCCCTGGCAGTACTTGTATAACTGGTAATGTAAATCACAGAAGATTACTTATTTTACAATGCAGGGCTGGGATAGGTGTGTTTGTGTTCTAATTTTAGGGTTTTATAAATATAGAGCAGACAATGAACTGCAATGAAATTGCAACATATTATACAAGGTTGCCTGTATTTTACCGACAGGACTTTAAATAACAGTCATGGTATATCCTGAATAGTCTTAAAAATACATTAATGTATTATATTAAAATGTAATAATGCAAAGAACAGGTCTTTCATTATCCTGAGCAGGCAAATCTTTTGGACCGCAGGGAGGCATACTGGATTTTCATGTTGAGAACCCGTGCTCCCTGGTCTAAATATTGAATGGAACCTTAGTCATTTTTTAATCTAAGTCTTTTTTCCTAATTCGCGTGTCCCACACTTGTTACATAAGGATAATGATTCTTGTTACTATTGTTATAAAGCTGGTGATGCCATGTGATTTGATATGGCTCATTTCCCGGGTTCTCTTTCCTTTACATTCCTCTCCCCTTTCCCTTCCCGTTTTCCATTCCTCTTTCCCCACACCCCTCTTCCCTCCTCCCCTCCCCTCTCCTCCCCCTCCTCCCCCCTTTTCCTTCCCTTTAACTCCTTCCTGTATGAACATTGAACACGATATGGAATTACATATTCATTAAAAGTTTTGGATTGCCAATAATAAGTAGTATATAAGGAGACGATTCAATGAGGCATTTTTCATGCATCCTGCATTTAACTCTCACCCTAGGGTAGTTGCTTTGTACTAACAGGAAAGTTTGCTTTTATTCTTATTTTTGTATCTGTAATTATATATTTCTTACAAGCATCTCTCCTTTTTGTGTAACCAATAAGAAATATGCTGTGGTCAAAGAAAGGAATATTATTATGGAGGATGTATTGTTGTTTTTTGTCTGTTTATTTGGTGTGGAATTTTGGATCATAGGTATTTATTACGGTATGAATTTGTTTTTACATAGTGATGTATTTATTTTTTGTTATGTTTTAATTTTGACCATTTTGTATTTTGCGCTGGACTGTGGGACAATAGGTTACCATAGCAAGATGGGGACAACATGGCCACTTTTTAGTGGCTGGCAGTCTACCAATTGCGTGGTGGCTTGCCTTTATCCTCAGCACGCTGGGGGTAGTGAGGGTGTACTCTTCCCCTGATTGGCGTCACCCGGGGATCCCCAGGGAGCGTGGATGACTGCCTGGTTTAGGGCGGCCGGCTTCTTCGGCGACCGGTTTGCCTGCCCCTGTCTCCAAGTCTCGCGCAGGGGAACTCGGGCCGGGGGGAGGGGCTTTTACGCTCTGCCGTTCTGGCTATGCTGAGGCTCTATTGCTCCTGGGTTCGCGCTGACGACACGGGGGTTGCGCATGGACGGACGTGAGGGTCATCAGATTGGGCGCGAAATTCAATTTGGTAGGGTTATTGTGGGCATGTATTTATGGAGGGTTCTCTGCACTGTAATACATACTCCTTGTTAAAGGACATTGTGTCCGAAACACATAGGAAGCACAATGATGTTTAATTTTTTATTAAAGTATTTTGCATTTTTACCACCTGGCTCCCTGGCAGTGCGCTGCTTTTTTCTTCTCTGGTTACTGAATTTGCTGAATAAAACCTCAAATTAGAGTGCCTCTCCCTCTGTGGGATTTGCATCTAGTTTTACAAGTCTTCACAAAGGCACCGTGTCAGCATCTCAAGCAGGTCTCACTTACAAACTTAACATGGAAGACGATTTTGTTGGTACTGTAGCAGTTACATCAGCTCATAGAATAAGTGAACTACAACCTCTATCAAGAAAGGAACCGTTCTTGGTGTTCCATCTGTGATGAGTGCTCACCCCAAACAAAGCGAGACCGGATGGGGATGTTGATAGCCACTGACCAGCAACCGAGCAGCCACATCCGGTGTGCAGTAGAGGTGATATAGCCGGGTCAGGTAGGAGAGGTCAGGTAGGTCGAGGGGGGTACTTGCCGTAGTCTGGGGTTGGAGAGTGTAGAATTGTCGTATAGCCGTAGTCGAGGAAAGAGTGGAAGTCCAGAAGCAAGCCGAGATCAAGGAAACCGAGAAGACAGGAGTCCAACTAAAGAGCTGAGGTCACAACAGGAAGGCAAGTCAAGACAAAAAACGACGAGCAGCTTGAGGTAAGCACAAGACACATAAATCAATGTTTATGCTCAGCCAGTTTGAGAGAGGACTGTTGGGGAATATATATGACAGACAGCTAATGTAGAAGAGGGAGGAATTACGTCAGCAGGCGTATGCCGTAAGCTGATAGACTGGGACGAGATGTGGAGCAGGTGAGGAACAGCTGATGAGGATTCTCTCCTTGTTGGTACCCGCGCGGCGTGCACGTGCGGGTAGTGCGTGACATGCATCGCATTGCTAAGGGACCCCCTCACGGGGGCGGAGTCTGGAGCCCGTCCCCGCTGGGTTCTCCCTCCATGGTGTGCAGTGCTTGCGCGTTGGTGGTAAGTGGCGCGCGTCAGTTGCGAGGCCGCGTGATGCCGCACAGGGGCGGGGCCTAAGCCCGACCCTGACACCATCAAGATAATGTAGTACTCAGGCCAGCACTTCAGTTTCTGACAAAAGTGGTGTTATCTTTTCCTTCATTTTGCCCGAATCCAACAACCGTTAAAGAGCAATTTTTACATTCATTAGATGTTGTCAAATGTCTAAAGATATTTCTGGCCAGAACAGAACAGTTCAGAAAGTCGGAAGTCTGTTTGTTCTTTCTGTAGGGAAAAGAAAAGGACAAGCAGCTGCAAAAGCTACTCTCAGTCGATGGATTACAACAGCCCTCAGAAAGTCTTACATTGTGCAAGGCAGACATGCTTTAGAGACACTAAAAGCACATTCCACGAGATCCATGGCTACTTCATGGACAGCGAAGAAGCGTCTCTCTTGAACTATGCAGGGCTTCCATATGGACTTCCCTAAACACTTTCACTTAGATGTATCATTTGGACGTCCAGTCCTCAGCAGATGCACGCTTTGGCCATAAAGTGCTGCAAGTGGTTGTACATTAAAATACAATTAAAGATAAAAGATTTATGCATTGTCAATCAGTTGTATGATTTACTTGTTACCCACCACAGTTGATACTAATTGCGCATTACCTATTGGTGGCCACTGTTATGGAGATGCTCAGGAAAATGGAAAATTGTTTCACAATCTTACCGTCATTTTCTTTTCCGGTGTAATATTCTATGGCAGTCCACACCAAGCGCCAGACCCAAAGAAATAAGGATGTATTAATATATGTTATATGTTTCAACATGTTTCAACATGACTACCTGTGAGGAGGGGGGTGGCTATATGAAGGTCCTCGTATAGGTGTAAGTCTTTAATTGTCCCATCCCAGCTAGAAGGGAGGAAATAGCCCATTGGTGCCCACTGCCATGCAACTTTACTCAGGGAAAGAAAATGACGGTAAGATTGTGAGACAATTTTCCATTTTCTGGTTATTAATTGTAATCGATGGAGTGAAAGGTGGAGAGGCGAAAATAAGTAAGGAAAAAGCAAGGACAAAAGCATTTTTACAAGGCCAGATACAAAAGTTCAGAGAGTGTCGAAAGGTGAGTTTTATCAGCCCCTCTGTATTTCGTATTGGAATTATCACAGGGGAGAGGCTGTGAGGACACGGGGGCAAAGTGGTTATGTGGAAAGTGTTCTCAAATATGCAAATCTATATGTAAATGAGCATTTTTATATATGCCCATTCTTAGGGCTTGGAAAGTCCACTCTTCTCCTTGTCTGGGGTGAGTTGAAATTTGGGGCACACGAGTGAATAATTTAGACAATTTTTTGTTGGACTTTGTGGTTAAAGGCGCCAAGCTGCAGATTATGCGCAGGCAGCATGAGTCACTCACCACCGGGGCGGTGCCACCCCGTGCCTTGGGTCTGTTGCTGCGGTTTCTTGCCTACACGTACAAGGCATTGTGGGGCACTGTTTGCGCTCCCAGGCTCTCCCATGCTACAGCTTCAATCCTCCTGATGGTAATCCCATCCCCTTTCCTAGCCCCCTGTCTCTTAACCTCTTCCTGGCCACATGGCCCTTAACCCCCTCATCCCCCCCATTCCTCTTAACCACCTCCTACCCCCATTCCTTTTAACCCCCTCATCACCCTCCATGACTCCAAAGTCAATACCTTACTGCTGTGTGGTGCAGTTTAAACAGTATTTCAGTAACTAGGAAATTGACAGGCAAGCAGACAATGCACCTAAAGGGTCAAGTGAACAAAAAAATCAATACCAGTGAATCTGCTGGGACTGTGCAGGATTGAGGCTTTTCAATCAATAGCACCGAGAGAGGGCAGTTATAAGACATCGCCAGATGTAGTAAACAATGCTAAAATTTAAAACACCTCAAATGAATAGGCAGTCAGGTTCGTTAAGGCTTTAGCATCACTTAGTCAATATAGCTCTGTCTCTCTGCTAACACTTATTTTACTAGTAGTGATATCTCTCCTTTATGTAATCTCTGTCTCTTTAATTAGTCTTCCTACTGGCATTCATATAGAGTCATGTTATGTATGAAAAGCTGCCTCCATTCAGCCAGAGGAATTCTGCTGGTGCTTGAAGCATGTGTGGGTTTTTATAGACGATAATATTCAGCACGAAATTGTAGCTCCCCTCTGGGGACTTCTAACTCATGTAAGGGGTTAACGGCATTAATGGGTTAACCGGGTGGGATCACTCAGGTATTGCCCCTCCCCATTACGTGATGTAGGATGACTGAAGGGATTGCCACTCCCTTGTATGTCTTGTGACCAGTGATATCACCATAGGCAGATAGAAGTGTATGTAGCTCCCCTCCCCCTGGTGTAGGCTACTAAACGTACACAAGGAGTTAATTTGAGAATAGAGGTTAGGTTCCACACAGTGAGGACACACTAGTGTTGTATCATCAGAGGTATATACACTGTAGCTATGAGTAGTCTCTCCTTTCCCTCAGACATTTCAGACTCTTGCGGACTATACTGTATATAAATATAAAATAGCGGATGCCGCCGGTTCAGTAATATTTTGTTAGACAAGGCTGAGAGGGAGGTTATTCAAGGACCACAATTATCAAAGGAGGTCCTGTTAGACTCCAAGTTAGGCCTTCTGAAGGTAGCAAACAGGGCAACATTAATTATAGGACAAATATTCAATTATATTACCAGCGCTCATAGATCCTGTTGGTTAAATTTGGTTTGGCCGACTTAACCCCATGTGTTCATGAGTTTCCAAATTTAGAAAATTCGAATTTATTTGGGCCTCAATTTTTGGATGAGTTCAAGACCAGACACAAGGCAAGCAAGTCTTTCGGACTTGAAAATAGCTCCCCAAGAAGGTACTAGGGGGTCTGTAACAAGGACTTATCCATGTTTAAATAAAAGCCATCATCTTACATCACATTATGGGGAGGGGAGTAGCCTGAGTGAGCCCACACAGTTAACCCATTAAGGGCGTTAACCCCTGTAGCGCATGTTCCCCCACCCCCTGGGAGATATGACAGCTACGGTGTATGTGCTGCTTTACCTACGACTCACAGGCGGCCTGAGCCTCCGCTGCTGGGAGCCTGGAAAGTATCTGAGTCGGTAATCGGTAGCGCCTCCACCTGCACAGGATCCAACTATGTGGGTGTCACGGTAGACCAAGCTTTAATTACCGTGATCATTGATTGAGAAAGCAGAGATAAAATAAATTGTATTTATTCACCTAAAGAACGTACACAACTATGTTACACAAATTACAGGAAAAAGACACACTTACTTTGGAAACTGCAATAACAAAACTAATCTTTCTTAGTTGCAAACACACAGCAAAATAATCCAGGCCAGTATTCTTTCCTGTGGCCTCTTGCTGTTGGATTCTAGTCACTTATCCTCTGACAAATGTAGACGATTTACTAAGAGCTGGAACTTCTCAAATGGGACTGAATCTCAGGTGAATCACACAGGATGGAACTGATGAATCTCTTTACATGATAGAACTGATGGAACTCTTAGATGGAACTAACTTTCTGACTGACTGCACCAACTTTTAAAAACTCCAAATGTACTATTTCCGTAATGTACAGCCAATCTCTGGCGTGGGACCCAATTTCTCCACCTATCGTTAGGTTCTTCCAGTCCTGCAATAGCTGGCACAAATTGGCACAAATCCTCAGTATTGCAACTAAGCATGTGCATGTGCAACAAAAATGTCATCTTTCCCCACCTGTCACCTGGCTTCAGAGTAGTGAGAGAACATGTGCCCGAACCACCATTTTGCCCACTCACTATTCAACCCCCCCCCCCCCCTTGGCTCAAAAGCCTTGGCCACATGGCTTCTTCGATCTGAGGATACGGGGCCTCAATTAGCACGGAAGGGCTGACAAATGATTCACACTTCTAAGACAAATCTCCCTTTGAACGATTAGCCCTCAGGGTCTTTGCAGACTAAAGATCCTGTCTAATTTAATGCATAAAGGTTAACCATATCTTATGTAACGGTGTTTGCCCGGGCCAATCTCATATTGCTCCCCCTGTGTGGACACTGACCCCTATTACATGAAGTGTAGTGTGGTGCACATGCTGGCTTACAGAATCCCTGAGTCTCCCGCGGTGGTATGGGGAATGACATCAGGACTGGCTTATGAGGTAATGCTGAGTTATAGTCACTCATGGTACAGCGCCACCATCTCTTCCAGACCCCCAGCGTAGTAGGGAGGAGTCTCTGAAAGAGAACCTCTATGTGCACCTTCTTCCCAAGTGACTCCACACACAGGACAGAAGCGATCACTTCCTTCACTAATAATACACAGCACAGGAGGTGAGGGCAAACCCCATGATTACTCCTGGCAAACCTGCCCTTAACAGGGATTATTGCACAGGAGGAGAAAGACATGTAACCCCAAAACTACACAGGGCTACACTTAAAACAATGCTGCTTAAAAATATACTGGTTTCAATAACCTATATGTTTCTACAATTCTGTATTAACATGTACTAAGTCTGTTGGGGTGAGAGAGAGAGTGAAAACCTTAACTGTTGCTACACTTATGAGCCCATCCCTGCTATACTTTTAAACCTAGTGTAGCCCCTGTAAGAAATAGTGGGCTACCTATCCTTCTCCTACTGGAGTAAGCCCTGGTAAGGGCAGGCGCCAGTAGTAATCATGGGTTTTCCCCCCACCAAGCCCTGCCTTGAGTTATAGAGGTAGACCCCTGACTCTGTGGCAGGCCTGACACAGAGGGGAGGTCCTGCTGACATCATAAGGGGCAGGGCTGTATCTATTTAGTGGGCTGCTCCTGTGTGTGTCTGTGTTCAGTCAGTGTTGGAGTGTCAGTCTGTGTGGAGTCTGTTGGAGTTGTGAGAGTGGAGAGTGGAGAGTGCTGGAACAGAGAGAGCATGGTTTGGAAGCGGCAAGGAGACAGGAGAGAAGAACCTCAGAGCCCAGTCTGAGTAGAGCTGATACAGCTATAGTGGACCTATGCCCCTCACCCTGCTGAGGGGGTGAGGGGGAAGGAGATCTAGCCTCACCCAGAGGGCCTACCCTTGGGGGTGAGGTAGGGGTATTGATGCCCCATCCAGACCATCCTGCTAGGGCACAGCCTGGAGGAGAGGAGTGGAGGAAAGACCTGTACGCATTTGGAGTGCACTGCTGTATATGAACTGCTGTGTGCCGTTGTGCATGAAGTGTTGCTGATCTGTTGTGCCAAAGACAATAAAGAGTGCTGCTATTTTAAACCAAAGACTGTGTGAGAGTTTAAGATCACTCGCCCTGGGACCAGGGCTTCTTCTGGGAGGATCTTAACCTATCCCTATAGGTCTCGCCAGAAGATGGAGGCGCTGCACCACCACTGTTGCTAGAGAAGATGGAGGCATATACCCCAGAAGCCTGGCCCTGTTATCCCCCATACCAACGTGGGAGACTCAGGCCCTCTTGTTCCCAGCAGGTATGCACCACCATAGTACATGTAGTCAGCCCTCACTAGACCTAGACCTTAGAGGTCCAATCTGTGACCGGGGGGGGGGGGACATGGGTTACATTTGGAGGCGAGCTGCTGAGATCCAGAACAGGACAGGCTTTCAGCGAAGCAGAGCGGGAAGAGTGAAGTGCACCTTCCGTGCAAGTACTGGAGAGAGTAGGGCATATATGCCATACCAGGGGTAGTCAGGGGAGCGTGGATTCCCGCACAGTACGCCCTGGGTGCCCTAAGAGGGTGATGTAAGATGGGTGTGAGGCTTTTGCTGTCCTAGTCCCTTGAGGCAGATAGTGTGAGGCAACTGGGGGGGTTAGCCTGTTAACTAGTCCAGGGACCATGGCCCAGGGCCCGCACTATGAGTGGCCAAAAGTAGGAGACGCCCGTACTTAGGGAGATGCCCGGTACACTAGCCAACACCCACATAAAACACACCACAGAGTACTTGTAGGAACCGTCAGCGAGTGCGGTGCACAGAGAGAGAGTTCTGCCTAGCCTGGGGTATGCCACATCATATCAGTGGGTAAAGCACAGAGAGAAAGCATGCGCAGAGAGCATCAGAGAGTGTCAGTGAGTACAGTCAGTGTCTAGGAACGAGTTTTGCACTAGACACTGAGAATAGCGGTGATATACATTTGGTGGGCTCATCAAAGATGGCGGCCGTCACTACATGTGCTCCGCGGAGCATGAAAGACTTAAAAATGGCGACCGCAGTGCTATCCACGGCCCAGCAGTTAGCAGCCGAACTAAAATGGCGACTCCCGCCAATCCTGGAGCGCGCACGTGAATCGTGCAAAGAGACTGAGGGAGATGTGCAGGGGTTTGGCGCCAAACCCAGATCCCCTGGAAAAGGAGCGGTGCGAAAGCCCACCCACCTGTGCTGTGACTGGCCAACAGACAAGGCCACGTCACACTGAGAGAAGGAGTGCCCCTCCTCTTGTTTCCACCTGAAGGAGGGGGCACAAGGAGAGCCAATCAGGAGCGTCCTCCCCAGCGAAGGGAGAGACAGGAAGTGAGAGCGAGGAACTTCACTTCAGCCTGGCATTCGAGGAGCAAGGAGCTAACAAATTGAACTGTTCCACCCCTGAGCCAATAATGTCCGAGCTAAGCATGACCACGTTCCAGTTCCCAGGAGGCTTCCTGGTAGTGGAACTCGACGGCCGAGAGTACCTCCGGTGCCTGTGCATAGGACAGGCATAGGACTGCAGGACACCCGGGCCGGCCCCAAGCACGAAGGCACGATGCCTTCAATGCGGCACGTTCTACCTGTGGCCTACCGAGCCATGGCCAATGATCAAGACCCCTCGGGGTGCCTCTCTGGGAACACTAACTGAGTTGGTGGAGACGACCGACGAGGCTGCCCTAGTTCCCTGCACCCCTGCTGAGGTGGGAACCAAGGCCCAGCCAACTATAGAGCCGAGTGGAGATCCGGCGGAGAAGAGCGCGACCGCAGTGGAGGTACCGGAGCGGGCCCGTTTCGTACCACTACCCACTGGCGGTGCCGCAAAAGACCCAGGTGACTCCCCAGCGGAGGATCCGACAAAGTCGTCCAGGGAAGAAGAAGATGTCGTCTCATCGGTGGCGATGCGCCTACCGGCGAACCACCCCAGCTGTAACAAAGATGTCAGTCCACTTACCGGAGAGAGGGAGCAGACGAGTCCGGACACCTCCCGACGGCGAGCGCTGGTGCGGCCTGAGGCTTGTAGAAGTCCCACGGCTGTGGTGACTCCCAGTGCGGTGGAGACGGCGTCGGAGGCAGATCCAGAGGGACTCGAGTACATCAGCCTGCAGCGGAGCGGTAAGGAGACTCCACCACGCCCTTACTCCCGCCAGGCGAAGACGGCACCTGCAGAGGACGAGAAGTAGAGGCGTGCGGCCTACTTACTCGTCCGCGGACCCGATGATCCACCACCGCCCCTTACGGTCCTCGACGCACTTCCGGTGCGTGACCACAGAGCGGATGGGGATTCCGTGGCAAGTGGTGGGCATCCCTGTATACTGGGTACCACAAAGGTATGGACCGCACCAGGTTCCTGTTGATCAGCAACAACATAGTTGATCATTGGTGGGCGGTAGGTGTCTATACTCCCGAGTAGGTGATGGATAAATTAGAACACAGATTTCAGGAGATAGAGATCATCATGCCTAAGGGGTCTAGTATATTGTATGATGACATTGCTCCTGTAGAACCGGAGTTGTTTTGGGTACTGCCAAGCAGGGCGGGTCCTAAGAAACTGCCCAAATTGAGCAGAGCAGACAGAGCCATAGTGTCTAGGTTTAGGCAGTCCCATGGGTATGAATACCCTTATGTGCCTGAACCCATAATGCGGAAAATAGAGAACAGAGATAGTTGGCTTAGAGCGGCTGTACAAGAATATTTGAGGACAAGGTTTGGTAAGGCGGGTTACCACAATGAAGACCGTATCAGTGAGGTGGTTCAGGCCTGGAGTGTGGGGCGGTGCATATACATGCACAGTGTGATATACCGGCCACAGTTTGGGTCGGTACAGCCCTACTACATTACAATAACTGACCATAATGGGAGGAAGGTACGAAAACCTGACCCAAAACATTATCATTAGTGGTTCTCCCCGTTGGGAGTAACCGTACTGGTGTTATACGCCACCTGGTGGGTGGCTCAAGAAGTATGTTAACCTGTCTTGCAATGTGTTTGTTTCCCAGGTTTGTTCTCCGCAGGATGGTGCTGCTAAAGTTAGGTCCAAGTAGGGACCATTGGATTCCACCAGAGGGAGAGTGTAGCCCCTGTAAGAAATAGTGGGCTACCTATCCTTCTCCTACTGGAGTAAGCCCTGGTAAGGGCAGGCGCCAGTAGTAATCATGGGTTTTCCCCCCACCAAGCCCTGCCTTGAGTTATAGAGGTAGACCCCTGGCTCTGTGGCAGGCCTGAGACAGAGGGGAGGTCCTGCTGACATCATAAGGGGCAGGGCTGTATCTATTTAGTGGGCTGCTCCTGTGTGTGTCTGTGTTCAGTCAGTGTTGGAGTGTCAGTCTGTGTGGAGTCTGTTGGAGAAGGGAGTCTGTTGGAGTTGTGAGAGTGGAGAGTGCTGAAACAGAGAGAGCATGATTTGGAAGCGGCAAGGAGACAGAGAAGAACCTCAGAGCCCAGTCTGAGTAGAGCTGATACAGCTATAGTGGACCTATGCCCCTCACCCTGCTGAGGGGATGAGGGGGAAGGAGATCTAGCCTCACCCAGAGGGCCTACCCTTGGGGGTGAGGTAGGGGTATTGATGCCCCATCCAGACCATCCTGCTAGGGCACAGCCTGGAGGAGAGGAGTGGAGGAAAGACCTGTACGCATTTGGAGTGCACTGCTGTATATGAACTGCTGTGTGCCGTTGTGCATGAAGTGTTGCTGATCTGTTGTGCCAAAGACAATAAAGAGTGCTGCTATTTTAAACCAAAGACTGTGTGAGAGTTTAAGATCACTCGCCCTGGGACCAGGGCTTCTTCTGGGAGGATCTTAACCTATCCCTATAGGTCTCGCCAGAAGATGGAGGCGCTGCACCACCACTGTTGCTAGAGAAGATGGAGGCATATACCCCAGAAGCCTGGCCCTATTATTCCCCATACCACCATGGGAGACTCAGGCCCTCCTGTTCCAAGCAGGTATGCACCATCATAGTACATGTAGCCAGCCCTCACTACACCTTAGAGGTCCAATCTGCGACCGCGGGGGGGGGGGGGGGAACATGGGCTACACTAGCTTACACAGTCTTATTCTAACATGAATTAAACATTTTCCTTACCCCCAATAAACTGTCCGCTTTATCCTGAGTGGGAGCTACCATAATTCATACCGTTAACACGTGATATGTGTTACGCCGATGCTCGCCACAAACCGGGACCAGACCGCGGGGCTGAGGTGGGGTTATATAATCACCGACCTTAGTCCACGCAGACTGATCCGGAGTGCGCAGTTCATAGTCGTACATCGCAGGGTCAGGATTGGAGAAGGCAGCATCGTCGTTAATGAAGCAGGAGTTCGGCAACAGGAAGTCAGGATTTCCCCGCTTCAGCTTAGGAGCGTGAGCGCGGGGGTGGCTTCTGCGCGAGGAGCGGCCTCGGCCCATGACGCCAATCTCAGCAGGAGGAGACAGCAGGCTGGCCGAAGTTCACCGCAGGGCAGCGTCGGGAAGAACCAACGCTTCAGCGCAGAAGTCCAAGGCATGCCTCTGCAAGAGGATAGCAGCAGGCCGCAGGAAAGGAAGGGTAGCCACTGCTAAGAGGGAATGCAGCAGGTACCAGTGCTGGCAACAACGCTGCAGCACGGACGTCCAGGAACAGGCCTCTGAATACTCAGGAACTTGGAAGGTAAGAACACTTGGAGTGAGGCCTGGGGCGGTTTGTGGCAGAGACAGTAACGTCCAGGTAGGAAATTATGCTCGGCGCTGGTTCAGTGCCAACGTCTAGAATATAAAGGGCGGAGATCCAATCACAGGAGGAGGGTGTGTGAGTATTCCTCCAATGATGTAGCACAGGGCAGAAGCTGCAATGAGAGGCAGCACATGTGCCTTTGATTGCCAGGGGAAGCTTGCAACTGCATGATTCTGCAAGGCTATAGTCAAAGCCAGTAGTGGATTCCTTACAATATGATTTCCTCCCTGAGCCCCTATCCTGGATTCAGAGTACCTGGGCATTCCTTGGGCTTCCTCCCTTATACTAGGGAACCCTGTGCCTCATTTTACCTTTTCCTGCTCTGTGCTGAAGCAGGGAGTCCCAGTGGTGAGTCGCAGGAATGTTTTCAGGATGGGAGTTTGACCGGAGCAATGTGCTCTAGGGTATCCAAGAATCGTACCTGATTCCTGGGTACACCCTTGGGGAATCCTGTAACTCCGGCACCCCGACACATAGCAACATTCTGCAACCAGTTTCTCCGTCAAACCCACCCTGAAACTTACCTCCTGAACATCTCCTGGTCCCAGCACTTCTGGAAAAGGTAAGACATAAAATGTCAGTTGTCTCATATTTTGCACACAATCACAGTAATGCATACACAATGCCCGGGCCCAAGAGCTGACAATCTAGGACAGCAAAACACGGGTCATTATTACTGCACCGACACACTTTATTCGAGCAAATACCCAGTATGTACCCGGCAGATACCTGGAATGCGCCGCTCCTCACCTCTGACAAGCCCCGTTGCGTTTGCCTTCCCAGCCTGGGTTCATGCCTGGCTGACGGGCGGCTGATCTGTTAAATGATAATGATTAGGCTTTAATAGGCTGCAATGCTTCGCGTGTCTACCAGATGGCATAAATTCATGAATTGTAATGCAGTATATATATATATATATACTGTGCAGTATTGCAGCCAGTGGGAATAAAATGCTTCAATCCCTGCTTGGAAAATACCTCAATGCACTCGGGCAGAAAACAGTCACAAACCTCAATACACCCGGGTATACCCGAATTCGTGGGACTAGCCAAGCTCGAATAAAGTGTGTCGCCAGTGTATAAGCCTGGTTAACCCCTTCCCCGCCACAGTGGGATAACCCCGTTACAGGAACCCCATACAATAAAACAGACGCTGGTAGATACATGTAAGGAATCGGGGAACACGTCCGTTGCGACGTGTTTCCTCCTTACCTGTCGCCGCACAGACTTCCACTCTGGCACCAGCGCGTGTGCACACCACTGCTCTGCTTACAGAGCGTGCGCGCATGTGCAGCTCTTCTAGGTTGCCACGGAGCTTAGCTCCGCCCCCTCGGACGCGCAGCCCGCACACGTGATGCCGTGCACCGCTCTCCAGCTGCGTGGCAAGTTCTCATCAAGCCCACATGTCTCCTGCAGCCAATCCTTGCCTCTGCAGAGGCCGCACCTCCGCTCCATCTCCCTTGCTACTGGTTCCTGCATGCTACAAATACCCTGCACATCCCTTCCTGCTTTGCTGAGCATAACTGGTTGTAGCCTTGAGCTCCTGCGTTTGTTGTGCCTTGCTCCTGTCTTGTCTTTCTTGCAGTTTGGATTCTACGTGTACCGACCTGGCTTGACTTCTGAACCCCTCTGGATATTGACCCCAGTGTAACCTCGACTCTGCATACCTCTTCAACCCAGACCACGGCTATACGGACTTTGACAATTCTGACCTCTCCAACCCAAGACCTTGGCAAGTATCAGGACTAGCCCACTCTCTCCAACCCAGACCCGGCTCCATTGACAATCCGTCTGCCAGACACGCTTCCGCTGCTGTGTGTGCGTGGTTCTATACTTCCCCACCTCAGTACCGGGGTCCTGTCTTGCTCGTGGGCAGCGCAAGCGTTACAGTATAACGGTTTTACTGCATGCAAAGAATACTGAACATATATATACAGTCCCATACACCCGGTCACGCATGACCATGCCCTCCAGTAACCACCAACCCTGTGTCCACACACTAGCAAGATAGTCCCACAAAGTCCTGAGGGGCTCTCGGGCACCCAATCAGCACGGTGTTCATGAGTAGCAACTCCCGCCCAAATGTGTGAGGCAGCGCTGCCCCACTAATGTGTTTATAGTTGGTGCACTTGTAGTATCTGGTGGGTGCTCTGACACCCGGTAACGCCACCCAGAAAGATAGGATCCATGGATCCAGCAACGGCGGTGGTCAGCGATGACGTCCGCCTCCACGTGGGGTGCCCTCCCGCGAGGAGTGTATCACCTTTACAGGTAGTCTCAAAATATGGTAGTCTGGTCCCAGACTACCAGATCACCTGTCCACAGCCGCGTCTTGGCTGTGTCCCTGAACTGGGGTGCTAAGCGGGCAATGTCCCTATCTAAGGGCAAGTCCCTAGCACAGCCACAATCTATGTGGGAGTCGGGGCCTAGCTGGGAACTAAGGGGTCTCTGGCCTAGTGCAGAGGTCACAGACACCATGCACACCTTACCCCTTCCTCTTCCTAGCTCTGACTGGCGTGCTCTCCAGCGCGCGCAAAGTCGCAATTCTCTGGTGCAGGGAATCCAGGAGCCCTATTGACTTCTGCCGCACCAGTGATAGCCCAGCCCCCAGGGCCTTCTGGGGAGTGTAGTTCCCCTCAGAGCCTTTTCCCTAATGGCCGCCGCTCTGCCTAAGCTCATGCGCATAACTAATATGGCGGCGCCCTTCCCAGCGTCCCACCAAGGAGCGCTGGCGACCAGTTCGCCCCTGCAACCGTCCGCAACGCACCTGCACTCTCCCGGACACGTCGCACTCTCCCCGGTCGCAGCGCGGGCAAGGAGAAGCCTGGGGGGGTGGGAGAGGGAGGAGACAAGGGGGAATAACCGGAGGGGAGACCTGGCCACACCCTTTTACTGAAATAGTAGTCCCCAAAGTGGGGGCAACAGCAACAAAAATGAACACCATTTGTTGGATGGATACTCTCGGGTACAAATTAAGCCGGCATATAAATTGCACAATTCAAAGGACAAATCGATTACAGGGGCTGCAGCTACAAAAGCAGCAGCAGCAGCACGAGGTGTCTCTTTACCAATTATCATGCAAGGAGCCCGCTGCTTTTCTACTCGCACAGTCGTGAAACATTACTGGAGACCTTCCTGATCAGAAAGGGTTAAGTTTGCTAGGGCAACCCCCAGGTGAGGGATATTCTCCCACCAGCTGTTGCTATCTTGCATGCTTCCCGAAGAACAAGACAGAGTTTGCAGGAATCTATGATCTCCAAACTTGCTTTGTTGTAGGGAAAGGATTGCCACCTACTGTAGCAACAGCAGCACATCCTACCCTCCCAGTACTGCCACAAGTAGTCTGTAGGCTGCCTTTAGATTCGTGAATAACCAGTCTTTTCTGTGTCTTTGTTTTTAGACTCCACACAGGATCCCCGGCCAGGATTATACACCGGCATGGAGAGAAACCCCCAAATAGGCGGTCGGAGCGTTATACTGTAGGGCAGCCACAACTTGCGCGTTTCTTTGCCTACAGCAATATTCTTCTGGAAGTTGATGCTAGACGGCAATCCTTTCCCCTAGAACAAAGGACGTGTGCAGATCATAGATTAGTTGTAAACTGTGGGTTTCTCCCTACTGTCAACCAAAAATCTGCCTCACCAGTTTATTAGAGGCTGGGAGGTAGAGATGTAGATGAAGCACAGCAAGAGGAAATCCTTCTTGCGGTATCCAGAAAGGAAAAAAGGCCAGGCCACTCCAAAATTGACAAAAAAAGGGGATAATTTATTGCATACAGAGGAAAAAATGGGACTAGATGAACGCACCATTATTATGGAACTATAATGTCTTCATTTTTTTTCATATGGAACTGGTTACAATTACTGAGCACCACAGTTACCCTGTTTTCTTATTAGAGGCTGGGGCCTGGCTTAAGCTGTAATGTGCCATTTATTTTGGGTAAAGCATTTAGAAGGTAAGCTAGCGCCCACTTCTTATACAACTCTAAGCATGAACCTTTTACACTACACTCCTCTCCAGACTTAACACGCAAGGTCCACTATTGAACATGGGATAGTCAGGCAAGAAATCGATCTACAGTTTAAAACATAAGACCTTCTCTCAGCAGCTGACACAAATCTAAGATTTTCATAAATATTATCAAGTAATAATCATTTCCCATAGTGGTTTCATTTTTCATTCAGCAGTTTGTGTGATGTCCCACTCACCAGAGAACGACCTCTACAGGCTTCTTGCTGCTCTTTCACTTCCTGACTCTCAAAGAGCAGACATATTTCATCACAATGTGGAGCCATCCTTCACTTTAAATGCATGGTAAATCTGTTCCAGCGCAATAAATGTTAGACAGTGTTTTGAAAGTGTAATTTTCACCCCCCCCACCCCCATTCTTTATGAACTGACGCACACACAATAAAGCTATATATAGCATAATGTCATTTGAACACAAAAGACACAGAACTACATATGCAATTTACATTAACTCCTCTTGCAGCTGGAGGAGAATGTAGTACCAGGCAGAACGAATGAATGAGTCAGGGCTCTTTTACAGCAAAAAAAATAAATGGACTAACTGCAGGTGGTAACTGCACCTGCTTTGGGAGGAGGATAATCCCATTCAGACCCCAGTGCCAGGTCCCTGTAGTCTTGGACATCTCACTTACTCCTGTAGCTTCTTGCACCGACATTAGATTGTAAACTATTACAGAACAAAAATAGATCAAAATAACAGCTGCTCCAAAAAAGAAAAATAGGGAAACTGCCCCAAAGAACGTACAATCTAAGTGGTATGTTTACAGGATTACAAACACACTAGGGGTAAAAAGTGCATTATTAAAAGTGCAGTCAGGGGAGGTTCATGTGCATCTGGAGTTCGTAGTGGAGGCGTAGAACATTTGATGAGATGTTTCTTTTAAGAGGTGAGTTTTCAGCTGGGCTTTTGAATGTGGAAAGCTACCTGTTGAGTAGGATTATCTATTTGTGGTACCTTTAAAATTAAGGCCATGATTGGGTAGCTAGAAGGATATATATATCGAGATCGAAATTTTATGAGTCATTACTGACACAAGTGAACTCTCTTCCCATGAGCGCTATAGGCCATGTCTGTACATACTGTGCTATATGTATACACACACAGCTGTCTCTCACACATACTTATACTCCTTGTTTTTCCATCCCTATACACCAATAGGGACCACATAGTATCCACACACACTTTTAGTTGTGCTACTAACTCTCACATTTCCACACCTACCCACACCATTTATATTAACTCCCACTCCACACTCACCTTTTGTAAAGCACTGTATATACTGTGGGCTCTCCATTCATTTTTATTCACACTGATACACATACACACTCTTTCATCACTTGCTTTCAGGAACCTTTTGACACCTCCAGCCATAAAACATATCCACACCGGGGGAAGGACCAGCACAGATAACATTCCAATAGACACTGTTTATAGTATAGCTTTTGCTTGCTTCATTCATTGTAACATCGCCGGAAGAAGAGATCAGTGTATCTCGAAAGCTCGCACAAATAAAAGCATTTCGTTAGCCACAGAACGGTATCATCTATTTATTTTTTTATTATATATATATATATATATATATATATATAAAATTTCCTGTTAGATTAAATACAAAGTAATCTATACATGAGTTAATCCTATAAAAAAAAAATTGTTTCCTATAGAAGACTATAGCAAAGATAGGAAGCGCTCTAACATACTGTAAGTCCAAACTTTTTAGAGATACGTTGATGTGGTGCAGCTTGAACAGTTGAATTGTCTAAAACAACGTATAGGAGAACATTATTTAAATATTAAAAAAGGTCTTGAAACACACAGTGTTTCAAATCACTTCAAACAATACCACTCGTAACCCAGAGGGTCTAAGATTTATGGGAATCGACAAATTGAATTAACTAATAGAGGGGGAGATCTGGTTCAAAAAATATCCCAAAAGGAAACTCTATGGATTCATAAATTAAAAACATTAATACCTAGAGGATTAAATATCAATATTGACCTGGGATGTTTTCTCACATAGGAATTCTCATAGTTCTTTGTCTATATTAGGTTCTCTCTTGATAAATCTTTATTGTTCTATAAATTGTTTCGGGATTCACTTTATAACACAATTTAATTAATTAATTAATTAATTAAATAATTCATTATATGTTAGTCACATCAATTTCTAAAATCAGTATATATTATACACTTTATACTAATTAAAATTATTAGTTCACTTAAATAATTATTCACATGTATCACCTTAAGTATGTTCAAGTTATTTTTGTGGCGTAATAGTATAAGCTCAAACTTCCTCACATATTTTAAGCACTATGAATAATTAGACAAACTAGCTGCGATCAGAATATCATTATTATGATTATGCGGGCCTGAGACGCGGGCAGAGTTAGCTGCGCGCCTGACACCCTACTTGAATTCCCTAAAGACTGGCCTTTTTTCTTTACTTTCGGCACTCATGTCGTGTAGACTGAGTGCTTTTTAGACTATTTTTTGTATGTTTTATTTTTATTAAAGATTCAGTTGGCTTACGCTATTTTAGAGTTATTTTTAGCCGCAACAGCACGCAGAGCAATTCTACTTGGAAGCAGTGTTGGACTCTCAAGGAGGAGTTCAAAGATACCAAACTCCAGTGTGAGCGCACGCATGGCCGTGTGAGTATCTTTGTCTTATTTTTATTATATTCCCTCCCCTTTCCCCCACAAATGGTTTTCACTATCAAGATTATCAAAGTTCTATGTATGAACTTTCTCATGTGAGGAGGACAAAGACATCTCCCCCAGGAACACACTCACACTTGCCCGTGTGAGTGTTTGCAGTATTTTCTGCATTTATTACCTATAATCATCTGAATAGGTCTTGTTATATTTTACTAGTACTTGTCCCTCAATCTTTTTTATCTTTATCCATTTGCTCATTTGCAGCGTCTTGCAATCGAGGAAATATGGAGGAGCTACCTGCTATACTTCCCACACTTGGGAGTTAACACTGAAAACCTATATAGAACAAAAGGACATTTTTACGTGTGCTTGCTCACACGAGGCCGTGTATTATCCTGTATACCCATTTTTATATTCTTTATATATCACCCCCATGTCATTAAAACATTGAAATCCCAGAAGCAAGACAAGATACATCCTCCCAGGATTGCACTCACACTTGCCCGTGTGAGTGACTGCAGCTTCGGTTGCTTTTTAATTATCATAGTCTGAGATTTATCAACACCACGTGCATTTTTTTCCCTTACATATCTGTTTTTATGTCTATTTGCTCTGAGGGGGATATTCCAACTGCGAGCTGTCAGCGAATCTAAGAAGAGAACTAGACCTGAGGAGAGAAAAAACCATTCCAGCAGAGACAAAGGAAAGAAAATCGCAAAGATACCTTGTTGTGATAGCATTTACACAAGGCCGTGTAAGTGTTTTTATATACTTTTATTACACCCACCACCATCTATTAGAGGTTAAACATACCATAGTAGAGTTCCTCATCCTGTGCTCCCCCTTCTTTTCTGTATCCCTGGAAAGACATATAGCCCAATTTCTTACCAGGGCTACATAACATTGCGGAGAGGGGTATAAAAGAAAGGGACACCAGGATATACCATACTTACCCCTGACGAAGAAGGACCACCTTTGAAACGCGTAGGGTTGCCGGGAGGACCAGTTACGGTGAAACACCAAAGACCGGAAGTGATGTAGAACGCCGGCTGGATCGGCGGTGGATGTCGCAGAAACCGGAGTAGTGCCCACGAACTGGTCTGTCTCTATTTGTATTTTACACTGTTATGTGTCAATTCACTACCTGAACTTTTCCATTTTTATGTGCTGAAAATATTATGTGAACGTACTTCACTATATTGTTCTTTTCATTCTCACATCTTTCCATATCACGAGGAGTGCTGAACATTGTGAACATTTTTCCTATAGAAGACACAAAAAGACACCATGCTCAAACTTTCTGCATGTGCATGGCTAGTTTTACGTACCAACAGCTTAAAAAAAACATAAACCAAAAAAGTGGAAACAGGGTGACATTGAAATAGCCAACCTGAGCCGTACCCAAACACTCACTGCTACTGTAGGTTTGGATAACGCTGCATATCTTTATTTGGCTGTAGCAATTCTCTCCACTGATATCTGCCTTTTTGTAATTGTAATGAAAACACAGCATTTAGTAAAGGAGGAAGAAAAAAAACCTCACTTTATAAAAAAAAAATATTCTCGTGACATCTGCTCATTCCAGAGGTTATCGATGCAATGTGATTGAATGCCAGGGTAGGAATGTAAATGCATTTTATTATTTGAATAATCTGGTTCGCTTATTGATTTATTTTTACAGGAAAGAACTAGTAGACAAGTCTCTGCCAAAGAAAAGTCTACCGTGTTATCTGACCTTGGGAGTGGATGTCTGAATCCCACTGGTTTCTGCTACAACTCAACTCCCGTGCCATACGAGTCTCCCTAAGAAGGATTGCATGGTTCAGAAGGGGGGGGGGACGAGACTCTTGCCCAAGGCATTTAAATGAAATGCCGTGGGACGCGTGAGGCCTATGTAACTTCAGTTACCTGATCTCAGCCGACTCTTTGGCAACACGTCGCCATGGCAACGCGACATCACATGATGCAGCAAAGCCCGAGAGCAGGTAAGGAGGTGGGGGTTTCAGGCTGGGGGGGGGGGGGGCGCAGACAGGGGGGGACAAACAGTAAGAGCAGCAGCATCTCAGTTACCCTCCCTGTTTGGCTCGACTGCAACTTTCTGTCAGCGGCCCTTGTTTCCATCTTTGGATAGACACAATGGGGCCTATTCACAAAGCAGTGATAAAATCAGTGCTTTTGCGTGCGACTATGCATTTATTTATCGTGCTATAAGACATGAAGCCAAAAGCGGGATTCACTAAAAAGTGAAGGCCATTTTGTAAGGCCGATAAAAAAATGCACTATCATGCAACCTGTTTTTTGTATCAGTGCTATCATGCTATAAATTTTATAGCGTGATAGCTGATAGAAAAAACTGCAGCCTGTAATAGCTGCATGGAGACGCTGCGTCTCAATGCACGGCTCTTCCAGGCGATCGTGCAATAAAAATAATGATTTTGATAATAGTGTACATGAGCAGGGCGTCTCCTGAGCTGAACCACATTGGTTTCAGCCTCGGGGACCCCCTACTTCCTGATATACAGGCCCCGATATGGGGTGCTGTTGTCCCCTGTGGTTTTAAATCTCCCGCGTCAGGGAGGTGACAGGGGGATTTAAATCCTGCAGTGCGATACCGGCACCCCATAACGGGCCTGTATTTCGGGAAGTAGGGGGTCACCGAGGCTAAAACCAATGTGGTTCAGCTCAGGAGATGCCCTGCTCATGTACACTAGTATCAAACCCCCAATAGGTAAAGTTGTGAGGCGGTGCACCGGCTATACCGTCAAAACGCAGGTGTCTGCGTGAAACTTGTAGGAGGGCTTTTTTACCCCTTGTTTTTTTATGTGCCAATAAATAGTGTTTTGTGCCTTTAGTCTGCAGTCCAGTTCATTTTCTCCCGCATAGCAGATGCACCGCCTCACAACTTCACCTTGACCTGATTTCGGTTGGAGCACGCTGACAGTTCAAGAGGATCCACACAACAACAGAGTGCGTAAAAATCTTCAATACAAAGTATCACTCTTGTTTCACTATAAACATGTGCCACTATGCGATTATGTTACAGAGTTAACTATGTTATGCCTCAGTGATTGGGCTAGTTAATCTGCAGGCTAGTGGGAGTTTTCAATAGAATATATACAATATAGAATAGAATATAGAATATATACAAGCTTTCAAAGTGAATTCAGCAGCAGCAGCAGCAACATTGGCTGACCTCGTGGGACATCTCCTCTAATACTTGAATATACAGTCTGGGATTTGTTTATATGTTGAGTCTTTCATAAATGTATATGGACTTTTCTTAGTGAAGCATTACTTGGGAGTTTTACTCCCACTCTCTCTGTTTCAAAACCCCAATAACAATAAAAAATAATTAATTACCGTAGTGGCTATCCGCTATGGTAATGAAGCAGGTTTAATGTAATTTTTATTAAGTGTGCGGGAGCAAGGGGGTCTTCTGAGATAAACCACATTGATTTCAGCCTCGGGGACCCACTGTTTCCCGAGTTACAGGCCCTGGTATGGGGTACTGGTATCTCCTCCAGTATTGAAATCTCACGGTCACGTGACGCGGATGATTTAAAAATGGCACCGATACCGGCACCCGATGCCCCATACCGGGGCATGTAACTCGGGAAGTACTTTTTATTTTTTCGGCACAGGATTGGTACTGCAGGCCAGCTGGGACTCCCGGACACCCGGACACCCGCGGAGACCACCCGAGGACCTCCAGACTCTTGTGGGGCTCCGGACACTCACGGGAACCACCCGAGGACCTCCAGACACCCACAGGGACCACCCAAGGCCCCCCGGACACTAGTGGGGCCCCCAGACATCCGCGGGAATCACCTGGAGGCCCCCGGACACCCGCGGAGACCACCCGAGGACCTCCATACACCCGTGGGGCCCCTGCACACCCACAGGGACCACCTGGAGGCCCCATGGCACCTGAGGGGACCACCCGAGGACCCCCGGATGCCTGTGAGGCCCCCGGACAACCGCAGGGACCACCCGGAGACCCCGCCGGCCTCTTGTATTAATGCTGTGCAGGAAAGAAAAAAAATGCTTTTATGCATGTCTCCATCTCTTTTGCGCCAGCCTTTAGCTGGTGAAAAGAAATGGTGAGCTTTTATAGTACGATAAAGCTATAATTGCTTTGTGAATAGCAGTTACTGGCAAAAAAACGGCTTTGCCATTTTTTGGCCTATCGGACAACTTTTTTTTCACTGACTGTTTATGGGTGATAAAAAGCCATGATTGCGCGATACTGCACTGTTATCACTGCTTTGTGAATAGCAGAGCAGGCAGTATCGCGCTATAAAGGCATTTGTCGCCCATTAAACCACTTAGGCTGCGTCCATAGATGGACCAGCCGTGCTGAGGCGTGCGGACGCTCCGCGCTGAGCCCCTGCATCCTCAATGAGGATGCCTTGAGAGGGGGCTCACGCGAGCGTCCGCAGGCGTGCTGAGGCGTTGGAGGTTTCAGCCGAGCGCCAAGCTGTTTTTCAGCGCGCTGTCGGCTGAAAACCTCCAATCACTGCACAGCAGCGTCAACGTCACGGCGCCGTGACATTGACGTCAGTGCGTCGCGGGCGATTGGCCCAGCGACGTCACTGCCCCGCCTCCAACCACCTCCCCCCGGCTCCCTTCGCGCACGCTGGCTCGTCTGCAAGTCCGTGCAATCGCGCTGACTGAAGCAGGCGAGCCTCAGCGTTAGCGCGCCTCCACTCTCCCCACACCTCTATGGCCCGGGCCTTAGAGAATCACAGCTTTGTGAATCGGCCCCAATGTGTGAGACAATAGTTGCAAGCCTTGGAACCCCGTAGTGTAGCATCTGGAGATCTTGTAGTTTAGAAAATGTTTTAAAGCGGAGCAGCTCGGATTGCTGATTTAATTTACAATATGCACTGTTCCCTAAACAGCCGTATAGCTCCTTAGTTCCTTAAAGAAGTCAGTTTCCAAATGAATCACAGGGTATTGTGATTTTTTCTTTGCGCTGGGAACGTTCCAGAGGGGTTTCAACAGCACTTAATTTTCTATTGATGGCCAACACTGAAAACAAAAAAAAAAGATAAATATGTTTTTCTTTCCCAGCAGTAGCACTTTCAAGAGATCACATTTGCTTTTTCTGGAATACGTCCAATATCGTGTTGCCTGTGTATAAAAAAAAATAATAATTCAGTTTCTAAAAACCTTTTTTAGAAGCCAATTGTGGGGACCTATTTGCTAAAGTCTCCTGGCTGCAATCCCATAGAAACCAAATGGGATCTTTTCCTTTGATAAACCTGGTGTAATTCTTCAGTGCTGGTGTTGACACAGTTTTGCAGCCGTCAGACTGTAGTAAATAACCCCCTTGTGTATTTAATGTCCACCAGAAAAAAACATCTCTGCCTCAGCGAGCTTTCCTGCATTTACTTGAAAATTCAGCACTGCTCTTGCATTTCAAATGCAGCATCATTACTGCATATGATTTCCGTAGGTTTTAATGCTGCTTCTAGCATTACTTCCCCCCCCCCCCTGCTTTCATGTTAATCTAGGTCACAAGGACATAAACTACTATAATCCCTGGAGAGAAGAAAATCACTTTAACTACTGTACATGTTTCAATCCCAAAATCTTCCTCATGTTGATGACAACTGTTATTTTATTGGAGGGTAACAACAGTGAGAGAAGGAGACTGTAATAATGCTGTCATGTTTTGGTTCAGTGCAGATGTACGTTGGCTCACTTTATGCTCATCGCTTGAATAATTTAGCATTACAAGATTTTCCTTCCAGATTTCATTATTACTAACCTTTTTTTTTTTTTTTTTAAAGCAGACAGCATTGCTTGCATCATTTGGCTGGGATTTAAATAGCTATACACAACATGCTTCTCCTGGATACAACACATCCAATTGGTCATCACGTCAGCAGCTAGCTACCTATCACAAGACTTTGTCCACATAGCCTCAGCCGGTCACAGAACAGCCCTCACATTAGCTACAGACCAATGGCTTTGCTGTCACTAAGGGAGGGAAATACAGAGGCATCGAGGCTCTGTCGTATGTGGGGTTTTTTTGTTGTAAAGCTGGGAATTATGTCTGTGCTGATTTCTACAAAAGAATAGGAGGTTTTAAACCCACGAACTTAATTCTGCTAGGCACAAAGGAATGTGCTTGGTTAATTCAAAGTACAATGTTAAGAACTGATGTACCTGGTTTGTTCCATTTTTTCTTCTGTTAATGACAAATTTTTATGCTTGTTTAGTTCTGAAACGATCATTTTCTTCCTCCACCTAGCCAGCGGCGATATCTTTGGTGCAGTACCCCACTGTCTGTGCAAAAGCTAGTGCAGTCGCCTATTGAGTTCATTCGCACACAGCTGCTTATAAGCATACGTCTTAATAATACGTCTTCTAGCTTTTGTCGATATTCTCTGCTAGAATATCTTGTGTCATAATCCACAATTACAGTGCAGAATATGTTATTTAATATGTTGTTGTTAGGTTAGTGTCTTCACATATTGACCCTGTGTACAGCAATGATGGGATTCACACAAACATTGTTTTTCACTCAACTTTTGCCTGCCTTCACATCTGAAACACAAAAATAGCATAAATCACATGCCTCCTGCAGAGTGACAAACACATGCACAGAGCTGTGTTAATATGTGCTATATTTACATTAGCATGCAATTTGTAGTCTTCAACTCTGAATAAATAGTAACCATCTCTTATGGCACCAGATTCACTTGTGTGAAAAGCAACGCTTTGCATTGTAGTTATTTTCTATGGATTTGACACTGGCAGAAAGACACGGTGGTGCTATACGTTGTAATCTTCTTAATGGAGTATTATGTCCAAACAAACAACGTAGGACTGTATACAGTATATGTAACCATGTATTATTTATCTTAACTCTGTGCCCAGGACATACTTGAAAACGAGAGGTAACTCTCAATGTATTACTTCCTGGTAAAACATTTTATAAATAAATGTATTCAGTAGACTGTGAAGCTATCTTCCCCAGGCCAGAGAAGATGTTAGTCCCATTCGTGTGAATGGAGTAGATATTTTCTCTGGGAAGCGCGTTCACAGTATATTATAGCACTCACAGTGATGGATGTTTAGAAACATATAATATACTGTATGTACGTGGTTTTGTTTTAGCTGATACAAAAATGACAAGTAGATAAACCCATTTTATGACTTTAGAGCTTTTACTAGTCATATTTTACAATTGTTTTAACTGCTGTGGTCACACGTGGCATTTCCTTGTACATTCTGCAGATATGACTGTGTATTTAGAGCCGGAAACGAATACAAAATGAAAAAAAAAAAAATATCTCAACGCGCCTCCAAGATCTGATTTACATAGAAAGATAAAGACATTAGAATAATATTGTTTTTAATATTTTGACTAGCTTTTGTTCTCTAAACTAGAATTACACCAATTAAGTGCATAAAATGTCACATGCAACCACATGTTGTACTTGGTTTAAATACTAAAAAAAAAATGTTTTGTTTATTATGTGTCTGCATTTACATTGCAAAGTAAGAGTTGCCTATAAGGCATTTTGAAATAAAAATGTGAATTTCCAATCCTCCCAAAAACGTTTTTTTTCCAGCTGCTGCTGAAATTAGAGGGTTGCCTTATATTCAGACTCACCCTATAAATCGGGCAAATACAGCAAGTCCTTTAAAAAAAAAAAAAAAAAAAAAAATTAGGTGAAGGTTTATTATAGAAAGTAGTACCCTTGGCACATTTCAGTTGTCATTACTTATTACAATTCCAGTAACACAGAGAAATAAATGAAGGTATGATATTGTTTTGAATCAATGATTTTTGATGTTTTCTGTAAATCTGCTGTAAGATTTCATCCCACAGGGTTACAGCATGTAAGGCTTTGTTTACATGCAGCTGTCTGTGCTGAGGGTGTACAGTAGGAGTAACGCACAGAACTACTCACAATGGCCATATTACTAAGCTGTGCTAAACTTCATGGATGATTCACTTGAATGACCTTTACAACGTAGCACTGCTTAGTAAATAGGGCCCAATGTGTCTGAAACTGTCTAGCTGGTGTTGTTAGTTGTGGTCTCTGTTATGAACACAAGGAAGAAAAAGAGGAGTAAATAAATACACTGACTAATCCACAAAAGCATGTCATTTTTTTTTCTATGAACCATGAGTTCACGGGAAATTATGTTAAAACTGGATTGGTGGATCAACAAATGCTTGGTAGGAGATCAGCTTAACTAAAGCTTAAAAAAATAAAACAAACAAAAAAAAGTGCGAAATTGCTATATTAACACAAAACAGAACAATGCATCTTTATTATCCTTAGCATGTAAAAATACAAGTCTTATCTGATACACAGAATGAGTAGAGCAGTGAACGCTCACTGATTTGAAGTCAGTTTCACTGAATGTTGATATAAGCAGTTCCATAGACTTTGATGGAGTCTCACTGACAGATGTTAGCACTTTTCTGTCAAAATTCATTTTTTAGGCCCAGAAACCTCAAATCTCACTGATTTTGCTGTTTCGGACGTTGGCATCTCTGGATGTTATTAGAAACATTAAGGTAGTAGACTCCCCCTATCCCCTCCCTCACGTTTTTACCAGGATGGAAACCAGGGGATCCCCAGAGCTGAAACGTATTAGACACTTACCGGTAAAGGTACCTCCTGGATTTTATATCCCCTGGGTCACATGGGTCAATATTTTATTTATAAAAATATTTTACCAGGAAGCAATACATTGAAAGTTACCTCTCATTTTCAAGTATGTCCAGGGCACAGAGTTATGATGACAATACGTGATTAGATTAAATGAACAGGGTTATATATTATATTTAAAGACATTGCATGCACAGTTAGAGATAATATATGGTATAGGCATCTGTAACAGTTACAGACCAGATTAAAATGTGAGACCGCTTTAGTCTTGAAAGAGCTTAGACCGGTGGCAGCTGTGAGAGTCTCTGGTAGGTTGTTCCGGATGTGAGGTGCACGGTAACAGGAGGAGCGACTGGATTCCTTGTTGAACCTTGGGACCGTAAACTGTCTTTTGGAGTCAGATCTCAGGTGATAAGTGATGCATGGGGTAGGGGTGATGTCAAAGGCCCTTGGCGGCTGAAACGCGTCAGAGTCTGTTTTGTTGATGTTTTTTATGTGCCAATAAACGTTTTGTACCCAGCAGTTTGCAATTTCAGTCCCACGAATTTTTTCAAAAGGCAGTTGCACCGCCATTCAAGAAACTTCTACATTGAATACCAACCCGGTAGGAGCACGCCCCACAGCATCTGGATTTAGATCTCAAGAGACGTGTGAGTTTCCTCCTTTCTTCCTTTTTTCACTGCACCCATTGCCTGTGACACCCATACAGATTATACCCTTATATATAGAAGTTAGTGGGTGTCCACAAAGAGTGGCATCAAGGGTTGCGAGTGTCAAGGATATAATTATATCAAGCTGTGTGATTTGGATTTCTTTCATTGTTTGTACCACATGTCTGTTTCCTGTGAGCATTGCATAGGAACTCTGGCTCCTATTCCTTCACCCAGATAGGTTGGTAGCTTGTCCAGAAAGTATTTGAAGGCAAGACAGGAAAAATGTACTTTGCACCTAGACTCAAGTGATGACCAACCTAGTTCTTGCAGCATTTTGCAGTGATGGGTGTTGCGGTTACATTGTAGGACCAAGTGGCATACTGAGTTGCAAAGGATGTCTAGAACAGCAAACAAAAGGAGCGGTGCACTGAGGTGAGTAGATACGACCAACACGCAGCTCTAACAAAAACGGCTATTTATTGAAAAAAATGGCCAAACATCACGATACTAGATGACCTCTGACGCGTTTCATCCCGCAAGGGACTTTGACAGCAGGTAACACACCTACGTGTATCCCCCCTTGATAAAGGGCACACTGCCCGAAACGCGTAGGTGTGTTACCTGCTTTTGCTCTTAGGGGCTATGTTTGATCCACTTATGGAATAAAGTCGTTTTTATGCAGCCGTGAGCCTCCGCCTGCTTTTTAGGCAGTGCACTGCTTCTTTCACCTGTATCCTGTTACCTTGCTTGGTGGACTGCCCGCCGCTGAATTACCGCCTTGGGACCGCACTATGGACTGTGGAAGCAAACAGCGAGTTATTCCTGTGGGTTTTCATGCCCTTATTCTATACTGATGGGACAATTTATGTACTGTGTATTTGTGCCAGGGAGCACTAGGTACTAGTCCCCCATCCCTATTAGGGAAGTTATATTATATACAGTTGATATTGGAGTGGTCCTAGCGGAGATCTTATATATTTAAAGGGACTTTTTCATGTCTGATGCACCGGTTACCTACATTCTTCAACTAGTGTTTAAAAACTGTTTGTTTTGGGAAATCCAGTTTTCATGTCTTGAAAAATCAGATTGAAGTATGTGTCCAAGGTTAGAGAGGCTAAGGATGTGTGCATATAAGATTGTGTCATCCGCATACATGTGCTTTAAAGCTGCCTTAAAAGCGGTAGGTATATCATTAATGAATGCTGAAAAGAGAAGGGTCCCCAGAACAGAGCTTTTCAGGACACTACAGGTGACATCCGAGGGGTTGGAGTTAGAGACCGAGAGACACATATTGGGATCTACCTGATAGACAGGAGTGAAACCAGTTTAAAGAGTGTTGCCCTAATCCAGAGCACTGGAACTTGTTTAACAAGATAACATGATCAACAGTATCAAAAACCTTTGTAAAATCTATCAATATCACACCAGCAAGTTGTCCCGGTTCCAGTCCACAATAAATATCATTGCAAACTTTTAAGAGGATAGTTACCATGGAGTGTTTTGGGCGAAAGCCGAGTTGGAGTTGGCTAAAATAATTTATCTTGATATAGTAATTACTTCATTGGGAGTGGACACCTTTTTCCATAACTTTGGATAGTATTGGGAGAAGAGAGATTGGCCAGTGTTTTTGTCCCCACTTTTGAAGATTGGGATAACTCTGGCAGTTTTCCAGGTCTGTGGGATATGGCCTGTAGGCAAATTATAGTTTATTAGGTAGGCTAGTTGTATGGCAGTGACTGGGGCACTGAGTCGTAGGAACGATGATTGCACTAGGTCAGGTCCACATTGGCTGCTTAGTTTTAATGTTAGCAGCGCCTGTGTAATCTCCACTCTTCAGATCCTGGGGCAAATTGAAAATTTGAAGCACTGTTTGGAGGGGATGGGGCTATAGGGATTCTTCCAGGTTCAGCTTCAGGATTGTCGTTAGGTTTGCGCTTTGATAGTAGGGAAGTAGCACACCCCACAAAGTATTCACTGAATGCATTTGCAAGGTCAGTGGGATTTGACAGTGTAGTATCATCCTTTTTTATATAGGATGGCTGTTGCTGGATAGAAGGCTGGAATATATGTTTGATGACTTTCCAGAAGTTAGCTGGATTTGATGTATTCTGGTGAAGATTGTCATAGTAATATTAGGATTTTGCTAGTCTTTTTGTGCTTTGTGCATGTATTTTGCAGGCATCTGCAGTTATTAAGTTACTTGGTAGTGCCAGCTACTTTTAGTGGGGCATGGGTATCACAGAGTTTTCAGAACTCTGCTTGGAAATAATGAAGTACAGAATCGGGGTCAGGTATCAAATTGACTCTGTACCAAGGGCAGTTGGCAATATCAGCCAGAAACTGGTGTGGTCTGATTTTTCTTACATAGTAAACTATTGCATGGTCACTGAAAATGTCAGGTAGGATGCCAGAGGATTGGATTATTTTGGGACTAGAGGATAGAATTATGTCTAGCAAGGAATGGTTGTGAGATTTTAGGTTTGTCCGTGTGGGTAGGGAAATTAGTTGAGTTAGGTTTAGTGACTTGAGTTTAGTTGTTTTTAGGGACAAGCCAATTTAGGTTGAAATTCCTAAGAACTAACAGCTCACATTTCCCATTCAGATACACAATAGGAAGAACGGTATCCTCACCGGGCAGACTTTGCAGCAGACTTTCCAGAAAGAACGAGACAGCACACAATGTAAGATGAATTCCAAGGTGTATTGCAGGTAAGTGGCACAAAAGCCCGACGTTTCGGTCCTACTGTACAAACAGGACCTTTCCCAGGGGAGTTCTTGAAACAGCACAATAGAGTAGATTTGTTGAACCAGGAACAGAATAAACAAAGTTATGTTTGCACAAGCCATGTATAAATAATGTGCAAGGACACCGATTAAAATAATACATAGACCGGTATTAGAGAGTGAAAGAGAAGTCATCTGAATTGATTCTTAACCTGGTTTTTAAATTGCATTCATTCAGACAAAAGGAAGGGCATTGAGATTGCAGTATTATACACCCACACAATCTTTTTTATTATGCCTATTCCTATCATGTGCCACTTACGATGTTCTCAGCTGTGTGGAGAATAGTACTAAGATGTAAATATGTTTAAAAAAAGTTAAAAACAGGCGAATGCAAAGTGATTACAGGATTAGATTGAGAGTATTTCAAAGGCGGCCACATGAACAGTTTACAGTATAGAATGTGGAGTGGCAGACAATAGACGATCAAGTACATTATAAGTAGCAGAGAAGACAGTGGGGTAACTGTAAGGGCACTCAGTGTGTCTTCTCATACCCTATACCTAGCGCACAAAAATATATAACACACACACACAACAGATTTATTCATAACAATATCCCGTTAAACATGTACTTTTCTTTGATGCTTTGCACTGTTTGTTTGCGGCTGTATTGCTTTTGTTTAGCGATGGGAAGACTTTTAAAAGGTAGACACCTATATAATATTACGTTACATGGTCACACTTCCTGTCATGGGCTCTCCACAGAATCTTGAAGATGGGCACATACAGTACATATCTTGGCAAAATTGGAAATCGAAGAAGATCACAGCGGGTGGAAAGAGGGGGAGCGGCAAGGGCAACGCTGAAATTAATATGAGATTTGGTGAATAACTTTTAAAGCCGCAATCCCGCCCATTTTACATAATGATTTTTTCAATATAGAATCCCAAATGAATATTTAGCTAAAGGGACACCTCTATTCTCTACTTACTTACTTTGAAAGATGGTGCCTGCAGACATTTAACACAAACCTGCAACGTTATCCCCCCAATGACACTGCAACTTATTTTTGGCCCTCGGGATTTGATTTCCCGAATGGAAGCTAAAATACCAGTGCAACACCTCTTCCCACCACCCTGAGGGAGATCTGGCTGTTACGGGTCTACTTTGGTGCTGTATGGGCTCACCTATCTGTCAGGAGGCCTGAGGTTCCGCGTTGGTATGAGGAAAGGCAAGAGAACACATCTGGTGCAGAGCCTCCATCCTGTGGGGATTTGCCAGGGGCAGAGAGTGACCCTAAAGGAACCCCTTTCCAGTAAATTAGACAGGAGACAGGAACATTGCACCATTTATTGGCAGGCCAGCAGATTCCATCTCCCACGCAAGAGAGGTACTTCGTCACACACTACAGATGAACACCTTCCCTCGCATCTTGCAGTTGCTTTGTCCCTGACTTTGCCCCCCAAAGGCTTGAGGCCCATGTGTAGATATATATGTATATATATATATAGCCATGCCACCTATGGCTACTAACCTTCCCTACTCCTGGCAGTAAGCCCTGGTAAAGCAGGCCTGCCAGTAGTCAATAACATCGAAAAGAATTGGCGGACAGCCAAAGAAGCCAAAAAAGCTCTCGCAACTCACCGGGGGGGGGGGGGGTGGATTAAAAATATTTAATAAAGCTACATAAAAAACATAATGGGGACACAAAACAAAACAGGGGGTTCTCCTCCCACGCGTTTCACGCTGTCGTAGCGCTTTCTCAAGGAGTTATGCCAGAACCTCCCAAGTTAAAAAGGTGGGGAGGGGTGAGCACTTGGTGTAGGAGTTTGAGCTAACTGGGAATGTGTGTGTTAATCAATTTCTGACTGGTAACAGTTAAATGGAGGTAACTCCCCCCAGAGCTCACCCCTCCCCACCTTTTTACCTTGGGAGGTTCTGCCATTTTGCTGAATGGACAAGACTTACTGTAGTTGCTTCCCCTCATACAGAGGTAACAGGAAGGGTTCACAGTTTTAGTGTAGGACCTGCATTTTTGGTTATACCTTGACGTTTGGTATGCAGGCTTATGACGCTTTGTCCAAAGGGTTTAACTAAATAACCAAGTAATTGCTATTATTATTGAAGTATTTAAACTTTATACTTATTACCATATATGTTTTGTTAATTTGATGTACTGTAGCATTGGGCACCCCTGTCTTTTGTTTTTCTATATATATATATATATATATATATATATATATATATATATATATATATATATATATATATATATATATATATATATATATATATATATATATATATATATATATACATACATACATGAAGACAAAACAAACAAATTGGAGTAGCGCCTTAAGAAGCTTGATAAGGATAAATCAGCTGTGTAAATCAGATAGAGTTAACAAGGCTATTGACCAAAGAATCCCCAAAATATATACATATACATACTGTATACACACACACACCATTTGAGAGGTCTGATTGTCATAGATGGTAATATTAGTGCTAACATGCAAGGTATCCATGACGCAAATTTAAAAATAATAGACAAGGCAAGATAAAAAAAAAAAAGAAGGAAACCTAGACCACTAGTATTAAAAAGTGATTCTTACAATTCTCTTTATATTTGCTCCCTCCTTTTTTCCTTTATAAAACTTTTATTTGTAACTGGACGTCCTTGTATGAATGAAAACCGGGAATGTAAAAAAGAAATGGATCTTCCAGATGTTATAGCAGGAGGTGGCAACTCCAGTCCTCACGGGCCACCAACAGGTCAGGTTTTCAGGATATCCCTGCTTCAGCACAGGTGACAGTCTTTGACTCTGCCACTGATTGAGCCACCTGGCCTGAAACAGGCATCTCCAGCAAACCTGACCTGCTGGTTTACATTGAGGATTGCAGTTGCCCATCCCGGCGTTAGATAGTAACAATGTGAAAACACACCTCTACGTGATCTCCGAAGGAGAAATATTGTTATTATCTACTAACAGACAAATTATTTCGTACCTCATGAGAGTTGTGAGAGAAACTGCTATAATCGCAAGGAAAACGTATTGAACACATTGCAATGCCAATCGTACAAGCAGCATAATAAAAATAACCTTATGTGGTATTTCTAGACTGTACAGTACACACTAACAATGTTTTTGTTTTGCAGAGTTACCACCTTATAGGCAATGTAGATATCTGACATATAACAGGCCCTCCAATCATTGCTGGTGCAATTCAGATGCGCAACACTGCGCAAGGTTAATCAACAAAAGATGTAAATACTGTGTATATAATCCACTATGAACATCTATATAAGGGGTACCCTTCCATTGTCCAAAATCACAAGACCTTGTCTTATAACCCTACTGACTTGACACCTACCACTTTCAGACACTATCCACCTGAAGGTCAGGTTTACTAACCCAGGGGTGTGCAAGATTTTCCAGGGGTGGCACAGGGGTTGCAGAGGCTCCACGCTCTTCCCCAAGCATTTATTGCGTGAGGCCTCTGTATCTTCCCTTACCTTGTCTTCGGTGACGCATCGCCATGGCAACACGGCGTCAAATGACGCCGTGGGGTAATGTGACCCCGCAGCATTATTTGATGCAGAAGCGAAGGTAAGGAGGGGGGCACAAGCAGGGAGGAAGAGCAGACAGGAGGCCGCAGCAGAGAAAGTTTGCGTACCCCTGTACTAAACAGCAGTCATTTATTTACCCATATTGACCACTCCATTTACCAAACCTATAAATGTGGAAGGATCTCAAGAAGTGCAATAATGTGACTTGGTTTGCACATTTTGGGGGTCATTTATCAAAGTCTCCTGGCTGCAACATTGGGGCAAAAACTACTGCAACAGATTTACCAAAGAAGAAAATCCTATTGATTTTAAATGTTAGTTTTATTTTTCTTGATATATTTGAAACATATATTTGAAACATATCATACAAGCGACTTGTTTGCTCCAACCCCAGTTTTGCAGCTGAGAGACTCATAAATGATCACCTTTGACAAGCACAGTAATCAGGAAATCATATAGCAGCGGTATTTACTAAAGTGCGATATGTGAATTGTGCTGCGTGAACACCCCATGCAATGTAACATCTACCCTAGAGCAGCCCGAGGAAGCCTCCATAAAGAGGTTGATTTATTACGTCTACTCAAATTTATTATGTAACCGCTACCAAACGTCAGATGTTAAAATCTTGTTAATCAAGTTCTTACATTTGAGGCCTGACCTCTCTATGCCAAGGTTGATGTAACCTACTGGAATTACTAGTCATAAAGAAAAGAAAAAATGATACGTACACTACCGACACACTTAATCCGAGCAGGGCTAGTTCCGCAAGCCGGGGGATGCCCCGGCTTGCTAGCCCCACTCCCTCGGCGTGCCGCGCGTCACCGATGCGCGGTCACGCGTCATCGGGTGCCAGCGCCCCCTGCACGCGCGTCCAGGGCTCCCCGAGGGAGCCCTGGTGTCCCGCGATGTGGGGGACGGCGGCAGGGGGTTCCGGGGGACCCGGCGGACCCGGCAGCGGGAGGGAGAGCGCCCCGATCGGAGGGCGCTCTTCCGCTGCTTCGGCGCGCGCCCGGCACCCTCCGGCGCGCGCCAGGTTACTGCTGCGGCCGAGAACGGGCAAATGCTCGAATAAACTCGGCCGCAGCAGTATACAGCTGCAGCGGCCGTTATTCAAACACTTCACGCGTTGTGTACATCGGAATACCGATGTCATGACGCGGGATGTCTTCCAACCTTACCGCCTTAAGACGTGAGTGCGGCGAGTGCAGAAAATGGCATTTTAGAGTTCTGTTTTTTAAACACCTGAAATTGACACACCAGCACAGTAGCACAGTACTGTACACATTGCAATTCATCCATTTCATCGCAACCAAAGAAACAGAATCCATGAAATTCAAACAAAGCAATCATGATAAGCGCGGGTGTCTGGGGCAATTGGCCGCGTTTGTGGCGCGTGGAGTACAGCAGCGCACACGAAATCGGCGCCGTGATTTGTTCGAATAATGGCCGCCGCTGCTGTATCAATAACAGATGCAAAGTTTCATACGGGTAGACCGTGTGACATCTTTATAATGCTGGTGGCAGAATACTACGTGTTTTTTTTTTTAAAGTATCTTTTTATTAGGGTGTTTACAGATACATTTCAAAATATTACATTGTAGCATATTGTATTTACATGTACATAGGTTACACTACGTGGTTTTTAACTTCACAGAGAAAAAAGAACGGTAATTTACTTACGTAGTGATTGTCAAAACCGATGTTATTTCCACAGGTAGATGAGGGAGGATAAGGCGCACTCTCTGGACTCTGTTTTGCAAAAAAATACCTCGGGTGCACACCCAACGCCAGCTGGCGTGAATTGTAGCAAGTACAAATCTCCTATATATGAAGAAAAGAGAGCAGCACTCCAGAGGACTACCGTAAATTCCGGATTATAAGCCGCTACTTTTTCCCCACGCTTTGAACCTCGCGGCTTATACAATGACGCAGCTAATATATGATTTTTTTCCCGCTTTCTACTCTCCCCCTCCCTCCCGAGTCCACTCTTCCACGCCCCCCCACGAGCTCGCTGTCACCATCTCCCGCGAGCCCGCTCTCCCTCTCGCAGAGTAGCAGCGTGCTCTAGCATTGAAGCACTTCCTGCCTGCTGCTTGCTAGAGCGTGCGTGCACTCCTGCTTGGACAGCAGAGGTAATGTGAGGTGCTGGGGGGTTAATGTGAGGTGCTGGGGGGCTTGATGAGTGGTGCAGGGGGGGTTGATGTGATGTCCTGGGGGTTAATGTGAGGTGCTGGGGGGTTAATGTGAGGTGCTGGGGGCTTGAAGTGAGGTGCTCAGGGGTTAATGTGAGGTGCTGGGGGGCTTGATGTGTGGTGCAGGGGGGGTTGATGAGTGGTGCAGGGGGGGTTGATGTGATGTGCTGGGGGTTAATGTGAGGTGCTGGGGGGTTAATGTGAGGTGCTGGGGGCTTGATGTGAGGTGCTCAGGGGTTAATGTGAGGTGCTGGGGGGCTTGATGTGTGGTGCAGGGGGGGTTGATGTGATGTGCTGGGGGTTAATGTGAGGTGCTGGGGGCTTGATGTGAGGTGCTGGGGGCTTGATGTGAGGTGCTCAGGGGTTAATGTGTGGTGCTGGGGGGCTTGATGTTTGGTGCAGGGGGGGGTTGATGTGTGGTGCAGGGGGGGTTGATGTGATGTGCTGGGGGTTAATGTGAGGTGCAGGGGGGGGTTGACCTGCGACTTATAGACGTGTACGGCTTATATTCAGGTGCGGCTTCTATTCAGGTGCGGCTTATAGGCCGGAATTTACGGTAATGACAAATTACATTTATTGAAGCCAATCAATGTTTCGGTCAGTCACTTGGACCTTGGTCAAGATGAGGTAGGCCGCAGAGCAGGAGAAAGGATTAGGGGCTTATTCTAGTAGCTTCGATGTTATCATTGGAAAATCGAACGTGTTGGCGTGTTACCAGCGTGTTACCAGCGTGTTACCAGCTCACTGTATGACATGTTTGAAAAAATGGTATTCAGTAAAATATGTAAATGTATAGTCTATAGGTGCTCACTCACAATATCTATGCTGGCTAGGATGAAGGTCACTCAATTAACCCCTTCAATATCAGGGGGGCCACGCAAAACATTGGCATTAACTATGTACAAATATTTAATAGATCATAAAACATATGCAAAAGGATATCTCCTCTGGGGTCACAGTGCGCACATCCGCCGAAATGCTATTGAAAAGCTGTAAACCCAGGGGCAATGTCCCGCACTCCCCTCACAGATCAGTCCTGCTCACCGGCACTTGGGGTCTCTAGCCCTTCAGAGCAACGTCCCACGTCCTCCTCCACTAATCCCTCCGTGTGTCCGGGGAAGCGGACTTGGATATTTGTTCATTTGTGCGAATACCTCAATTTTTCCTATCATTGTTCCTATGGGCTCTGAGTTGGCCTTAGTAGCTTGCTGGAGTGTAGCAGCCCTATCGTGGAGGTTAACTGCTGATTGACCAGACGGAGAGGAGTTAACCATTTTATGGAGGAAGAAAAGAATCCCATACACTGCTGGTTTATAGGTGTCATCTTGTAAGTGCAATATATTGAAGCAGGTTTTTTGCTGGGTTTCATACAGATTACACTATGTGCTGTTTTCTTTTTCTCCTATGCGCTATAGGTCCATTTGTTCCTGTTTAGCATATACTAGGACGCAATCTTCCCTAGGTTGGCAGCATATACCGCAAGGCCCCGCTTCTCGGTGATCCGCCGATACGGCGGTACCGAGAAGGGGGCCACCATGTCTGCCATATACCGAGAAAGGGCCGGTCTGGGGTCGCACATGCGCAGAACGGGCTGGTCCGGGGTCGCGCATGCGCAGAATGTTTTTTTTGCGATGTTGCGCATGCGTAGAACGGCGCATTGACGGTCTGCGCATGCGCACATAAAGAAAATCATCGGTTCCGCTTCCGGCGATTTTCGCTTGGCGGCGGGTCCTTAGAACGGAACCCACCGCATGACTGGGTCCCTCCAGTACTATGAAGCAATCTTCCCTATGCAAACAGCATATACTATGAAGCAGTCTTCCCTAGGTTAGAAAAGCCATCCACTCCATTCAAAAAGTGGGACTAAAATAGACTTTTACACATGAAAGAAGGCTTCACGGCATATTGAAAAGAGGCTATTGCTCCTATTTGTGTCTGTAGCTCTTATCCTTTTATTTTCTTATTTAATCCATCTTGCGGTTTATTATGTATAGTGCTCAGTACCATGTAAGTGCTGTATATAAGAATATAAAATAAAGTGTGGTTTACGTCCTCTATCAGATGCCACTATTATCTGCGGCCCATAGATGGCAGTGACTTGTAAGTATTCATGTGAAGTTTTCCAGTTTACTGCACCTCCTAATAAAAGTTAATGATCAGGCACGTGTTGTGGGAACTGAACGATTTTATGGCTGGGGGAAAAGAAGAAAAAATAAATTCACTTGACTTATTTGCCTTGTGACATATGCAGAAGTACCAAAAAGTGAAAGCTCTCGGTCATGTAATACCATTGGAACATTTTAATGTCAAGTACACTTGACTGAATAATTGCTGCAATACTGGTAATTATTATATATTTTTAAACACTAGATTTTGGTCTAGTTTTGCAGCTGGGATGCTTTAATACATACAGTAGTCTGTTTTCGAACTGTACAACTGATGTCTTTAGAGTGTGACATAGTCCAAAGATGTTAGGCAGCTTTCTGCCCCATTTTAGGTCAGAAAGTGCAGGAATAGTTCAAAATGATCCGTTCCACAGCTTCCCATTAACTCAGGCAGCTGGATGGAAAATCCAGAACACAGATTACAATGGCTCTAGTTCTCCCTCACCTGGTCTTCTAATCACATGCACAGGTATTTAGAGCAGAGAGGTTTTGCATTTCACTCTCTCTCCTTAGAGCCTGGAGGCTGGGGGTATCGCTGCTCCCCTGTTTCCAGTTTTGGGGTGGACGGCCCCTCCAAGTATCACAGTACCAGAGGATTTGCCTGGACACTTGGGACCGTGTTCCCACCACGAACAGATAAGACAAAACAAAACAAATGTTTATTGCTGTTGCTAAAAGACTGTGCTGTATCTAGTGACCCTAAATGAGAGGGCATTGTTTTAAGCTGGGGAACCAGGTTAGTTGGCCCAGTTCGCAGTTAGAGGCTGATTCTGATGTGTAGTTAGTTCCCTGAAAGGGATAGGATTTCTTTATATGATTTGGTTTTTATTTCTTAAAAGTGACACTGTGTGAAATGCTATGACACTGATATAAGTGTATAATACGGGTAAATCAAAGGACTGACCCACCAGGCGCTCAGAAATAGCAAAAAGCTGCTAGTTGGTATCATAACTGTTATTGCTTTGAGTTAGGACTTAGGCAGTGATACACCCCAGTTAATAAAGAATATAATGCATGAGTAGTAACTTTTCCAGCAACAGGCTCCCTGTGAGCACCATGTAGTTGTAATGAAAAGACTCACGTGAGTAGGACTGGGGTGACCGGTTCCGTGCCTGTACCGTCCTTCCTAGAATAATATAATATAACTTCTCCTGCTCATCAGACTTTCCTTGGAGCTGTATTGAGGTAAGATGCGTCCCCACAGCTTCACGAGCGGCCGAAGATCTCTTCACTGCCAACCCTGTATCCGCTCCCTCGTGGTGGGTGGTCACCTGACCGGCGGCACCAGTGGAACTTCCGGGTCTGTTCACAGGGGAGAAGTCGCAGCTCGGCGTGCAGGCGATGATAGGTAGCACAGTAAGAAATCCTCCCGGTTGGGGTGAAAGCGCCGCACAGCCCAATAAATCGATGAAGGCTGATAAGTGACTTTAAGACATCTTTATTGACACGAAGTGCAAGCGGATCCTCTGACGTGTTTCAGCCTATCAGGCTGAACTGCTGAATGAAAATGTCTGAGTGCCTCTAACCTACACATGTTAAAGGGAGTTTAAAATGGCCGCCCAGCTGCAGTAAAATACAGATGCTATGAGTGAAGTCTGTCCCACTGTGTATATCGGTTGTGCTTCTAGCATACACAGAGAATGTGCGAAGTTTGGATGCAATAGCACCCTGAACCCAAACAGAAAACCAAAATGTTTTGCTGAAGAAAAAAAAAAAAAATTGCATCTAGCAAGTGCTGTTTGTAAAGCTAATGCCTTTTGCTGAAGTGAGTGAATTTGCAGCTAGCAAGTGCTGTATGTAAGTTGCTGAAGTGAGTGAAATTGCAGCTAGCAAATTGTCCCTGCCGGGTTTCTAAAATGGCCGACGTGAAATGTTTGTTTTGTAATGTACATAATCATGAAAAACAGTGTCCCTTCAGGCCATACGATGATGATGATGACGACGATTCGTATGTGGCCCCTGGAAGAGAGCCGTACCTACAGATGAATTTAGTATGTTGGGCCTGTCATAAAGTAGGTCACATGGAAGATGTGTGCCCCAAAATTTTCAAAGACAAACAGCTGCAAAAGCAAGCAACGCCCTATGAGTGCAAGCAAGATGTGGAAGCTGATACCAGTGAGTGTGTGCCCAGTACCACTGATATCTCTGGAGCTAATAAAGCAAAAAGAAAGAAGAAGAAAAAGAAAACTGTTCCTCAAGTCACAGGGGAAGTGACCGAGCCACTTGAACCTGCGCTGTCAGGACATGCGTCAGAAAGGCGCCGAGATGTGCTGCAGACCGGAGTGACCGGCAGAATTGTCACGGGAACAGTGGCAAAGGAAAAGGAGGAGCAAAGGGAAGCTGAATCCTTGAACCAGGATAAAGAGGCTTTGGTTTCTGCACTCCAAGCTGCCCGCCATGATTATGAAGTCCTGTGGCAGGATTTGGTGAAGGAGCGAGAATGTTGGAAGAAGGTGCAAGAAGCGAACGCAGAGTTACAGAGGTGTATACTCCCAGCTTTACAAGAGCACGAGGCTTTGAAGAAAACAGAGTTTCTCTTACGGAGTGAGCTGGAAGAGGTGACGACTAGTCTGGAAAAGGCCAACACCGTAATTGCTATCCTAAAACAGAAATACGGGAAAGCTCTACAAGAGGTTCACGCACTCAGCACAGAGGTGCAAAACTCACGCCTGGAGGGCCACGGTCTGAACACAGAGCTGGGAATGTTGAAGCAAACCCATGAGATTGCCCTGAGTGAGTTAGAGACTGTAAAGCAAGAAAATGAGACTCTGAAATTGAATAATTCAGATTTGACTGACCAAGCAGAAAAAGTAAAGAAACAGTTGACTCAGGAAAAAGTAGAAGTGCAGGAAGCACTACAGAATGCATTGATGCACACTCAGAGCCAGCACCAGGAAGAAATGGACGCTCTGAGAACAGAATTGCGACATGTATGCACAAAACAGAATTCTCTCGTGGAGGAACTTAACGTTTTGAAAAAGGAGAAAAGCATTAGAATAATTCAGAAGCACTGCAAAGCTCTTATCCAAGGAAGAAGGGAAAGAGAAAATTATCGGCGTAAACGCGCCGCAACTATCATCCTACAGATTTTTATGTTATATGAGTGGACTATGTCACTTAACTTTGCAAATAAGCTAGTGTAGTTATGCTATATTAGGCCTCTAGAATAAGCATTTTGTCAATAGTACAATGTTATATTGGTTCTCTGTGTTGAAAATGTAGCTAAACTACAAATTAATATACAGGGTTGATGGCCCTTAAGATTACAAGGCTGTAATATATATATAAAAAAAATATTGGTAGCTTACAATATAGAAAAAAATGCCCTTTTCGGTTGGTAAATATATACTGTAATGAAGTTCATATTCTAGAGTAGAAAAACCCAGGGAGGTAATAGAAATTGTCTGGTTTTGTGAATATATTTAGCATATCCTGGGTTGTAAGAATGTGTGCTAGACACTTATTTTTCAAAATAGTTCCCTAATAGAGAGCAACAAAATATGTTTGCCAAGTATAGTCTCTTATGACGAAACCGATTGTCCATAATTGCCGTGGAAAAAGTTCATATTCGTGACATGTGAATACTTAATATTGTACTGAGGAGTTAGCTCAAGTATTTCAGGTAGGACGCTCACCCCAGTGAGGTCCATGGCCGCTCACCCCAGTAGGTGTGAGCTGGGGAGGGGGATATGTGACATAGTCCAAAGATGTTAGGCAGCTTTCTGCCCCATTTTAGGTCAGAAAGTGCAGGAATAGTTCAAAATGATCCGTTCCACAGCTTCCCATTAACTCAGGCAGCTGGATGGAAAATCCAGACCACAGATTACAATGGCTCTAGTTCTCCCTCACCTGCTCTTCTAATCACATGCACAGGTATTTAGAGCAGAGAGGTTTTGCATTTCACTCTCTGTCCTTAGAGCCTGGAGGCTGGGGGTATCGCTGCTCCCCTGTTTCCAGTTTCGGGGTGGACGGCCCCTCCAAGTATCACAGTACCAGAGGATTTGCCTGGACACTTGTTCCCACCACGAACAGATAAGACAAAACAAAACAAATGTTTATTGCTGTTGCTAAAAGACTGTGCTGTATCTAGTGACCCTAAATGAGAGGGCATTGTTTTAAGCTGGGGAACCAGGTTAGTTGGCCCAGTTAGTTCGCATTTAGAGGCTGATTCTGATGTGTAGTTAGTTCCCTGAAAGGGATAGGATTTCTTTATATGATTTGGTTTTTATTTCTTAAAAGTGACACTGTGTGAAATGCTATGACACTGATATAAGTGAACTGCTGAATGAAAATGTCTGAGTGCCTCTAACCTACACATGTTAAAGCTACAGTACCTTACTTGGATGAAAATAAAGCAGGCAGAAGCCTGACTTAAGCAATATAATACTTTGCATGATCCTGTTTGTTGTATAATTAACCCTAGAAGACTGTGTCGGGAAGAACCCAGACAGACGTCAGCACTACAAAAGAGGGGCGTTTGTCACATATGGTGGAGAATGCGGGTCGACACTAAAGTCTGTGGGTTTGCAAATAAATGCGGGGGTTTAAAATGGCCGCCCAGCTGAAGTAAAATACAGATGCTATGAGTGAAGTCTGTCCCACTGTGTATATCAGTTGTGCTTCTAGCATACACAGAGAATGTGCGAAGTGTGGATGCAATAGCACCCTGAACCCAAACAGAAAACCAAAATGTTTTGCTGAAGAAAAAAAAATTTTTTTTGCATCTAGCAAGTGCTGTTTGTAAAGCTAATGCCTTTTGCTGAAGTGAGTGAATTTGCAGCTAGCAAGTGCTGTATGTAAGTTGCTGAAGTGAGTGAAATTGCAGCTAGCAAATTGTCCCTGCCGGGTTTCTAAAATGGCCGACGTAAAATGTTTGTTTTGTAATGTACATAATCATGAAAAACAGTGTCCCTTCAGGCCATACGATGATGATGATGACGACGATTCGTATGTGGCCCCTGGAAGAGAGCCGTACCTACAAATGAATTTAGTATGTTGGGCCTGTCATAAAGTAGGTCACATGGAAGATGTGTGCCCCAAAATTTTCAAAGACAAACAGCTGCAAAAGCAAGCAACGCCCTATGAGTGCAAGCAAGATGTGGAAGCTGATACCAGTGAGTGTGTGCCCAGTACCACTGATATCTCTGGAGCTAATAAAGCAAAAAGAAAGAAGAAGAAAAAGAAAACTGTTCCTCAAGTCACAGGGGAAGTGACCGAGCTACTTGAACCTGCGCTGTCAGGACATGCGTCAGAAAGGCGCCGAGATGTGCTGCAGACCGGAGTGACCGGCAGAATTGTCACGGGAACAGTGGCAAAGGAAAAGGAGGAGCAAAGGGAAGCTGAATCCTTGAACCAGGATAAAGAGGCTTTGGTTTCTGCACTCCAAGCTGCCCGCCATGATTATGAAGTCCTGTGGCAGGATTTGGTGAAGGAGCGAGAATGTTGGTAGAAGGTGCAAGAAGCGAACGCAGAGGTACAGAGGTGTATACTCCCAGCTTTACAAGAGCACGAGGCTTTGAAGAAAACAGACGTCAGCACTACAAAAGAGGGGCGTTTGTCACAAGAGGTACAGTATATGTATTAAATTCTGTCCGCCTCAGAACATACAGCAAAATTGGAGCAAGAAACTATCAAGGGGATTCTATTCTAGATTAAATATTGTTCTGTTGTGTGTCCCAATTTTGCATTAGTTTTGCAGTCAGGACATTTTGATAAAACAACCCATTACTGGGAAAATCACAATAACAAATGTGATAGAGTAGGATATGCATAGTGTTTGTGTTGGGATCCAGTTAGGGATATTACCAGACGGAAGACAGAATATAGGCGTAACTCCAAAGTTGCAGTGATCAGGGATAAGTTATTGAGCAACAGCTGCTGTTTTTCAATAAACATTTTTTTTATATCAATATTGCTCTAAGTCAATCAGGTAGTATATGCTTGCCTCCCTTTAAGATGACGTCCAATCGGATTGGTAGCTATACCATGTGATGCCTTTCCTTTTTTGGAGTGCTGTGACATTATCAAAAAGGGAGGGAGGCTGCTACCATTTGGTTATCTTCCCTTCAATTTTTATGACATCATAGCACGCCAAAAAAGGAAAGGCATCACATGGTATATCTACCAATCCAATTGGTTGGTGTACCATGTGATGGCTTCCATTTTTTTTTTGCTGAAGTGATGTCATCTTAAAGGGAGGGAAGCATGTGCTACCTGATTGGCTGGCTTCCCGACCTTTAAGATGACATCACATCCTTAAAAAAATGGAAGCTGTCACATGGTACACGAACCAATCGGATTGGGGGTGTACCATTTGGCAGTCAAATGTGACGTCACAGGCCTTGTATCAGGCCTGTCCCATCTCATTTGAGCCAAGAAGCCATCGGATCAACATCTCCAGGCACCTGTGGATTACAAAGAACAGAAGAAAGAAGAACAGAAAGAAGAAAAGAAAGGAACAACTTACCAGAGATGTCTCTTCAATCAACAGAGGATCATGGACTTCTACGCATCAGGCTGATGAGGAGCATTGCATCGTGGGTCAAGAGTTGGTTCCGCAGTAGGATGACGAGGGTGAATCCGGCAAAGGTAATAAGCAAATTGATTGTATTTTATTTAATTGTGTGTTTTTTTATGCTGCCCATTTACTGTCAATGTGTTTATCTATGCCCCTTTCTGGCTATAGATAACCACAGTGACAAGCAATGCATGTGATGGTGAGGGGGTAACCAGGCCATAAATAAAGGTCTTATGCCCGGCTGGTTACCTCTGAGCCATATTGGGGAGATTAGAGTGTCAGCTCTTGAACCCCGTCATGGCACATTCATTGTACTGTGATAAAGGATTTATGTGTATTTTACCTTTCCAAGAGTGCCAACCAGTGGAGATTCCCAGGCTATGAGTTTCAGGGTGGGTTTTGCGGTGAAAGTGTTGTCGGATTGTGTCTAGGTAGAAGGGGTCCACAGTTGCTAACCACCCCAAAAATGTATCCAGGAATCAGGTCAGATTCCCGGGGACATGTAGACACAGACCTCTGGGCAAAATCCTCTCTGGAAGGCAGTTGCACTACTCACCGCCAGGTTTCCCTGCTTCAGCACAGACCAGAAAGATAAATGAGGGCATAGGGATATGTGTGTCCTGGGTACAGTCAGGGGTCCCTAGGTTAATGGGAGTCCCCCAGTATATGCCCCAATCACCAGAACCAAGTATAGAGTTTCTGAGCTGCTTCAAGATAAGGTTGCAAGCTGATTTTATGTCTAAGTCCAAATTCCTATTCGTTTAGAGAAGTAACTCTGGGATTGAACCTAAGAATTATTTGGTTCAACTTTTTACACATTTTCTTATAGGAAGGTCGGGGAGCTCTGAAACTGAACGTGCGCATCTTTTCAGTCAAAGCTAAGAAAAGAAGGACTTGGACAAAATTGTGAAATATTTTTATTTCTGACATTGTGTATAATGGTATTGTTTATGCACAGTATATGAGCTGGGGATTTCCAAGTCCATGATTCCAAGAGACCCCATGACTACCAAGTCTGGCGACACTGAGTCTGCTCGGGTCCTGGAGTTGAAAGCCACAGAGATTGCCAAATTGTTAAAGCCATTTGGGCGGAGGAGTTAGACTCAAGTACCCTAGTCCTGGCATGAATGAAAGTCATTGGACTACCATTCGCCTAGCCCAGACCTTGAGACGCCTAACTCCATGGGTGGCTTCTGACTCACAGGCGGCAGAGGTGCCAAGTTGGCGCATGCCCCTGTCAGATTTCGAATCCATCCTTGCCTGGCTTCAGTAGACTGGAAAGTCTCTGATTGGCTGGTAGGAATTCTCCCACACTCGGTTTGGCGGGAGTATTCCATGAATGGGACTGAAATACTATAAGAAAGCCAGCAGCCAATCCGGTCCTCAAATTCTAAGCGCTGAGACAGCAGCGGCAAATTAAAAATCACCAAAAGATGCTCTTGGAGAAATGGATGCGAACCGGCTTCAGAATTTCAAGGCAAGACATTTTCTAAGTCCCACTTTTCGGGGCCAAGTTCTGAAAAGAGAATGTAGCGGTCGCAGCTGGAACTACACGCCGAATAGAGTACCAGGACGTTTGGTACTTTCTCCCGGTCAAGGGATTTTGGCATCTCCGGAAGGGATACAGCGGGGGCGTCTGGTAACTCATGCCGATTTGAGTTCCAGGACTTTGCGGGCTAAACCCCGGTAACCTAACGACATTGTTTTATGGACTGTAGAAGCTAGGAAAGGCTATTTTTTTCACCCAGACCCACAGTAAGTGTGTTTTTCTATTGTATATTGTAATCCATTGTGTGTACGTCTGTTTCCAAGGAATAAATCACAATTTATTTTACCTCCTTGTTTTGCTCAATGTTATGATCCCGGTTTAAAAAGTGTAAATACCTGGTCTCCCGTGACAATGTATTTTTGGGCAAATGCTTGTTTTTATTTAATTGTAATGTTTTGTATTTTTTGTTATGTTTTTTTTAAGTTGCCCATTAATTGCCATTGTAGCAATCTATGCCCATATTGTGGGCATGGTTTACCACAGTAACAATCAGTGGGTTTATTGGCAAATGCTTGTTTATGTTTCCCTGTCATGTATTTTATTTGGTGCTTTTTTTTTGGTTGGCCATTGATTGCCATTGTGGCAATCCATGCCCATATTGTTGGCATGGTTTACTACAGTAACAATCAATGGGTTTATTGGCAAGTGTTCTGTTATGCCAATATTATTGAATTGTGTATTTCTTTTTGCAAATGAATGGGCAAACGTGGTATTAGTGTGGTGATGGGGGTAGAGGGGGTTGGGGTAGTTTCTCCGGGGACGGTGGTTAGGCCTCCCGGGTGTGTATCGGCGGGAGGTTAACCCCTTAATTACTATAGCGGTTACTAACCGCTAAGATAATTAAGGGGTTAGTGGCCAGTAGTTCGTTTTTTTTATTTTAATGTTACTGCCCAAAGAAGACCCGGAGGATGCTTATGAGGATGAGAGTAGCCTTCATCCTGGCAGGGGTAAGTACAACTTTAATTTACTTTATGCTGGCTGGATAATGTTATTTTTTAAATTGGCAAATGAGCTATTATCCAAATCTGGTAATAGGGATTTTGCCCATTTCTGTACTGTATGTGTCAGGGGGAGGGGGTTATTGGGGGCAGAGGGTGTGGGTAGTAGAGTGCCCAATTCATTGCTATTGGGGCTATCTTTGTTCCCATTGAGGCAATCGATGGGCGTATTGGTATTTGTATTGTATTTTAATGTTTATTTGGGGTAGAGGGGGTGGGTGAAGGTGGTATTTGGCCCATGGTGGGTGCCCATGTACAGTAAAAATAAAAATTTTCTTCAGTCACTTCGCAAATCCCATCTCGTCACCCTTGAGGTGGTGAGATCAAAATCTGCGAGTTGCGATGTGAATCTCAGAGTTACTAGAATTGCTCGATACTTAAGAAAATGCGAGTTTGAGCATTTTTTGAGCACCCGCACTGTTTGTCTGCATGGGAGTGCTACCTATCGTCAAGAAGCACTTCTCGCGCGAGTTGCATGTTATTGAAGCTTTCTGAATAGCTACTCTTGCAAACTTGCTCGAAGTGCCCAAAATTCATGGTAAGTCACTTATCGAAGCTAGTAGAATGACTTTGTATTTATGTAAAAAATGTATTTTGTTACTTCAGTAAAGATAATATATTTTTCAGTCATTTTTTGTCTCCATTACTTCATTAATTCTTATGAAGTTAGTGCGGGGAAACCTTTTGTACATACAGTATAGTATTTGATTTAGGAATTGAAGGGTCCCTTTGTGTTTTCATCACACCACCCTTGTATTTTTTCTTTCTACTTTTCTCCATATTGAATCAAGTAGTGCTGTCTGCTATACTTGTTGAGTTAGAGATGTGCAAAACTATCCAAAATGGAGTTGCAAAATTGTTAGCGTTTTCTCACCCCTCAATTTTACTTCCGTGCAGAACGTTTTGCCAAGCCTCAAAGAGCTTGTCACCACATTAGTCATGGATTTTGCCATTTCTCAAGCTTCCAGTGAAATATCACCAGACAATGAGTGAAACATGGTGCATGGTCCATTGCTGAAAAAGGGCACATTGCGTTTGGTCTAAGACCATGGGTGAAAATGTAGCGCATCTCGAGTCACGGGAGAGGAAGTGACTTGACCAAGGTAAGATGACACAGGGATTCCAACTCTGTTCACTGACATTCAGACAGTGACAAGGTGGTAACAAATAACAGTGACACTAAGCAACTCTATCAGCTAAGCCCTGCTAGCTGTGTTGGCTAGGGAGAAGTGCAGGTTTTTCATGAGAGTTCTTCATAGATGAAATTATAATGCATATAATGTATAATTCAAACTGAATGGGACTGCCAGGGACCCCTGCTGTGTTAATCCGATGGGCCATTAGTCTCTGCAGAAATGTCACTGAAATGTTGCAGCATGTACCCAGCATGTACCTGGGTCTTGTTGGTTATAGGCCCAGATTTTCCAAGGCAAGTTTAAGGCAAGTTTTAGAATACTCATCGGCGCACCTGTACCTCATAGGCTTTATATCTGGCACGTGACATCATAATGAGTCAGATAGCTATAAAGTTTACACAGAAAGCAGACCAAGAAAGAGAGGAAGTTAGTTGGCACACAAGGAGAAAGTTAGAATGCTGGAGGAGAGAGACAGAAAGAATTGAGGACATCATAAGGTATTAAAAAAAGTGATGGAAGGGAGAGAAATGAGGGGAGAGAGAAGGGGGTATGGGGGTAAGAGGGGGAGGGATGAAGTTGGTTTCTTAGAGTTCCTGAGTCTACCAGCCAGACCTACAGTACTAACCAATGCCTGGCATAAAGTCAGAGCCTTGGATAGGAACCAGTTATTTCATTAATAAAGATCGCACACTCACTGGTTCCTTAATTCCAGATAGAATTACTGTTCCATCTAAAACATAATATAATTGTCAGGGTAATGCCATCCAACCGATTAATAAATACTGGGGTATCTTAGAAAATGACCCAATTCTAGGATCAAAACTCTCTGACAGCCCATCAGTCATTTTTAGAAAACCTAAAAACTTGTACAACTCGCAGGCAACGAGCGACATAGATTATGGCCCTTTAACAGTTATCAAATCCACCTGGTTGCCCACCAAACCTCCTTGTAATTTCCCGTGTTGCACGTGTCTTGCCTGTAAATTCCTGCATGTAGCTAGGAAAACCTTTTCATCCTCTGTTTCACAGGACAAATACACTGTCAAGGAATGTATCTCTTGTACTACTACATATGTTGTCTACCTTCTCGAGTGCACCTGTGGCCTCCAATATATAGGGAGGACCAAGAGGCAACTGAGAAGGAGAATACTTTTTATTTTTTTTCCCCAAACATTTTTATTAGGGAGTATACAGGCATATTACAAATTACAACATCCTAATACAAAGTGGATTTTGAACATATAGGATAGAAAACGATATCGCCAAGAGAGGCGGGACCTCTGGGCCACGTAGCGGCCCAGTGTCACGAGAGAACAGACCAGACAATATATCTAATAACCTGGCCAGATTGAACAAGACTAGGATATAGTAAACTGAATGAGTTTAATCCCTATGAGCAGATACATCAAGCAAATAACATTACAGAAATATTTACATTTACTGGGGTTGGACAAGGAGATATTCAGCCGAATAGCAGCTCCTTAGTTGTTATAGGGCACAACAAGCACAGGAATAAGGGGTGCAAGCAACAATATAGATGCAGGCCCCCCATTCCTAACATGGCAGTTCAGTTATTGGTAAACAATTATCTTGTCCCAATCACAGGTTGCCAGGTAATGCGAGAAGCTGGGTTTACCCAGCCCCTCAATAATACACCCCTCCCCTGTAGCTACTTGGCCAGCCTATTTATAAAAAACTATGACCTGATGCCTTCGTTGCCATCCTGTCTAGCAAAAATGCTTATTGGGCAGGGGTCTTTCATGTAGGGTGTTACGTTTGACAGGTCACAATGGTTAGTATCCATCTGGGAGAGCTGGCTGCATAGGCAATGAGGCGAGTCACTTCCCGTGATGTACAGGCTTTTTCTCACCTCTGAGGAACTTCTCCACAACAAAGCCTTTCAATTAGCCTCCTTTGATTAGCATATGGCCTCATTAACACATCAGGGGACTCATATAACTCACACTGCCTTTCTGAATAAAAATATGGCATAAACTATTACATGGGGAAATCATACTTTCTATTGGTAAGAAGGGGTTAACAATCCCTGGGCCGCCTGCTATACATGGAATTTAACTTGTGTCCAAATATCACCGTTATAGCATGTATACAATGAAAGTTATAATTTTTTCCCTTTATCCATTGTCAGGCATACAATACAATACCATTTCTCCCTCTCTCCATGTTAATACATAACATAGCAATTAATTCTGCTGAAGCTGGGAAATGCAGATCCACATATACACAATATGGTTAACCCTATCCCTCCCGACATGATTTCTACACATACAGGAATATAACACAGACTTCTGGGGAAATAAATCTAAGACCTGGGGCAATTCTGCTGAAGCAGGGGGATGCAGATCATCATATACACATATCCCATTAACCCCTCATACCCCGATCATGACACCCAGTAAGAGAGAGGTCTGGGAAAGAGAGGGAAAGAGGAGGGGGAACGGGGGGGTGGGGGGAGGTGTTGTCTCCACCTCAGTTGCTGCGAACCATCTATCTGTGTAGACAGCTAGATTTTCCACTTGGTTTCCGGTCGGGCGGGGTTATTTGGACTGGATCAGTGGCTCAGCCAAGGTTCCCAGACCTTATTTGTGCGCTTGAGGAATGCTTTTAGTCTCTCCATCAACATCACTTCATTCAATCTTCTCTTAACCATCTGTTTGGAGGGGGGTAGTGTCTTTTTCCAGGAGAACGCCACTGCGCATCTCGCCGCTGTTAGAATGAAGGAGATTTAATTTCCTAACTGGGCGGTCAATTTCCTCTATTGGCCTGCCAAGTAGGTAGGTCAGTGGGTCAGTGGGAACCGTGAGGCCAGTCACTTCTTGGATTAAAATTTGTATTGTGAGCCAAAGATTCTCAATTTTTGGGCATGTCCACCAAATCTGGCCCATGTCGTCTCTCTGTCCACAGCCTCTCCAGCATAAATCTGAGGCCAGGGGGTAGATTTGCTTTAATCTTACTGGGGTAAAATACCAGTGAAACATGATTTTGTAAATATTTTCTTTCGTTGTGGTACAAATGGAAATTCCTGAAGCTGAGTCCCATATATCTTCCCAAACCTCTCTATCTATATCTATATTCAGTTCCGCCGCCCACTTGAATATATAGTCATGAGTGGAGGGGCCCGCTGTTATCTCCAATCCAGCGTAGATTTTAGATATTAAACCTTTTTGATGTGTGCCAGTCTGACACAGCATCTCAAAGTTTGTGAGAGGGGGAAATTCAAATTTTGGGGCCAGCTTTTGGAGAAAGTGCCGAATTTGGAGATATTTAAATGAGCCTAATTCTGGCGCCTTATATAGAATACTTTAACATGTCCGCAATATCGAAATTGGCTTTGACAGGCATAGTGTCTCACACCACTTTAAAGCCTGTCATGGACAAAATCCTTCTTTTTTTGAGATATAAGGGCATTCAGGTTGTTAAAATAGCTAGAAGGGGTGATAGAGTTAAATCTCTCTCTAAACAAGAGAGCTAAACAAGAGAGCTAAACAAGAGAGCTAAACAAGAGAGCTAAACAAGAGAGCTAAACAAGAGCGCTAACTCAATACCCTAGTTCCATCAGGGTGAAACAAGGAATTTTATATTTGATCCCTATACTGAATATCTAATGGGTTAATGGATTTATACTTTATCCATCCTTACTTTCACAACTATATTTGCCTGGGTATTATATACTGAATAAGTAATTTGACATCCTTTCTCTGTACTGATTATCCAATGGGCTAATGGATGTATAATGCCTCCATTCCAGCTTTCACAACTATATGTGCCTGAGTACTATATGTTATATTTCTACACAGTAACAATTATCCCTCCTTGTGAGGGATCATTACACTGGCCCCTAAACAAGAGAGCTACTGGATATTCCAATTCATTACCATAATCTATTTAGGGTTAAATAAGGAATTTGACAATTTATCCATATACTGAATATCCATTATACTGCCCCCTAAACAAGACAGCTACTGGATATGCCAATTCAATACTATAATCCATTTTTAAGGTTAAATTAGGTACTTTACATTTTATCCATATACTGAATATCTAATGGTGTAATGGATTTATAATTCCTCCACACCAACTTTGCCAACTTTATTTGCCTGGGTACCAATTGACATATTTTCCCTATATTGATATCCAATAGGCTAATGGATTTATAAATCCTCCTTTGCAACTTTCTTAACTATATGTGCCCGGGTACTAAATGTTATATTTTTACATAGTACCATTTCGCCCTCTTTGTGAGGGATCATTATAATGACCCCTTAAGACCCACGATCATATCCATACAGTATGCATCTTACTAGATCTGCTCCTCTCTTAGATGCTTATTACAGCCTATATTCATGGTCATACTTCTCTGTAATGACATTCACTGCCAATCTTTGTTCTTTTCTTTTAGGATTAAATATCTGCTAGTGTGGATGTTTTTGTTTTTAATATGTTTTTATTAAAACAGATAATTGTATGTATTACCATAATTAATTACACCTGTTTTTTCCACCAATACCTGCTCGTTGCGGGGTTTAAATAGTACAAACTACCCCTGATGAAGTAGCTCCTGCTATGAAACATGTTGAACGTAGTTGTGTGTACATGCCTTTATTTTGAACCCCAATACCATCGAGTCACCAAGGCTTACAATTGAACATTTATACAAAGACTCTTGCCTGGATTTGCCTGTCTATTCTCCATATGTAGGAGCGTTTAGTGCACCCAAGGTAAAGAAACCATCATCTTTTTAATTTGAGAATGTATGGCATACCTTCTCACTGACTGTTTAATTACCATTAGGTAGAGTATATGTGCCACCCTGCTGACTAATGCTTGACGTCAGAACACCACTAATCGGGCTGAAAACAGAAGTTTCCATGCACCTAATGGCTAGTCCAGGGGTGAGCAAACTTTTTATGCCGAGCCCCCCTTTTTATCCATGACATTTCTCAGGCCCCCCCTGCCTGATGTAATCAAAATCACATTAAAAAAAAACCTTTATTAAACGGTATACAATGTAAATACAAATATGTCTAAGGCCGCGCGTATAGTGCCCGCGACGGAAACGCGTGTGATGTCACCCGTTGCCGCTAGCGAATGTTGTGTTTCGCTTTGTGGCGGCGCGGGCGACCAGGCCATTGATTGGTTCAGGGGCTGTCACATGAGGCAACAGCCCCTGAAAAATCAAATATTGCCGACTTCAAAAAATCGCGTCGCCCCGTCACACTTACTATAAGCGCACGCGGCGGCGGCGACAATGCATTTGTTTTCGGCCGACGTCGCGTCGCCAGCACTATAAACGCAATCTAAATACTTACATACTTCAACAGCTCGCTCTTGCAAAATTAGGCTGCGTCCACGCTGCCGCTGAGAGCGGTGACATCACCAGTTCTCCAAGCATGAGCACAGGGTGTCCTGCATAATTTTGCAAGCACGAGCGGGGAAGTGTTTTCACTTCTTTTTTTTGTACCTTATTTCTGTACATTCATAGTATGATTGATGTAGTGGCAGCCGACCCTTTCACTTGCAGAGGATCGCAGCGAAGCAGGTTGCCAGCGGAGGAGAGCAGGAACAAAGCGCTATTGCAGGGCAGACACCGGAAGGAGGGGCGTTTGACATCACAGCGCTTGCGCGTGCTCCTCCCTCGTACCTCCGAAACCTATTCGGCCGCCCGCGCACATCTTCGGCTGCCCGCCCGCGCACATCTTCGGCTGCCCGCCCGCGCACATCTTGTGTCCGCCTGCGCACATCTTTTTCGCCTGCGCACCCAGGTTTTGCCGCACGCGTCCCACCTAAATGATCTTGTGCCCGGGACGCCACCCCCAGTTTGTGCACCACTGCATTTAATCACAACACACACACTCAACCCCACACACACGCAACCCCACACACACTCAACCCCACACACTCAACCCCACACACACACACACAACCCCACACACACTCAACCCCCCCCCCCACACACGCAACCCCCCAACACACACACACTCAACCCCCCCCCACACACACACACACTCAACCCCACACACACACTCAACCCCACACACACACACTCAACCCCCCGCACACACTCAACCCCACACACACTCAACCCCCCCACACACACTCAAGCCCACACACACACTCAAGCCCACACACACACTCAACCCCAGACACACTCAACCCCACACCCACACACTCAACACACACACACACACAACCCCACACACACTCAACCCCCCACACACACATACAACACACACACACACAACACACACACACACACACACACACACACACACACACACACACACACACACACACACACACACACACACACACACACACACACACTCAACCCCAGACACACTCAAACCCACACACTCAACCAACCCACACACACTCAACCCCCCCCACACCCCCACACACACTCAACCCCCCCCCACCCCCCCCACACACACACACACACAACCCCACACACACACACACACACAACCCCACACACACACAACCCCACACACACAGCCCCCCCCATACACACACACTCAACCCCCTCCACACACACTCAACCCCACACACACACACACTCAACCCCCCCACACACACTCAACCCCCCACACACACACTCAACCCCACACACGCACACACACTCAACCCCAAACACACACACTCAACCACACACACACACACACACACACACACACACACACACACACACACACACACACACACACACACACACAACCCCACACACACTCAACCCCACACACACACTCGACCTCACACACACACACAACCCCACACACACACACAACCCCACACACACAATCACAACCCCCCCACACACACACACACAACCCCCCCCCCCACCCCACCCCCCACACACAAACCATTACTTTGGAAAAGCACAACAACAACAAAAACAGAAACTGATATGGTTCTCGAGGGAGGCAACGAATAATGCAGAGGCAAAAAAAACTCCAACAGCTTTTAGAAAATAGAGGAAGATTAAGAAGAACCAAGACAGGGAGCAGAAGGGTAAGTAGAACAAAGCTATGCAAATAATCAGATTTGCAAAGGCCCAAACAGAAGAGAAAATAGCTGGGTCGCCATGGAGGAAATTGAGGGGGGGCACTCGTGCAGGGCCAACAGCACATATCAAACACATCCAGCTCACTTAAACAGGGGCTTAACAATTCCATAGAAATTTTAACCTGCTTAACTTAACTATTGGCCACTCTGGGAGGATAATGCATGTGCTACGTAGTCTGTGGTCTGCTGACCTGGTGTGGCCCGACCACCCATAGAATCATGAAGGATGCCGCCCCCACACTGCGACCACACGATTTGCAATGATATTACAGAACTGGTATCAGCAATGGGGTAATCCAGTGTGTATAGGGTCTGTCCTTTAGATATCTGGCGTCGCGGTCTGCTTATCGGCATCAGGGGTTTACTTTGGGGATCTGCGTTGACTGTTCAATGTAGCTTTGTTCCACAGTGGTTTCTGGGACCTGGAGGTTGTTATGTCTGTGGCCTCGGTGTTTGCAGGCTCCATTTCTTGACCAACTCTTCCCCTTTCAGGGGGGGGGGGGGTCTTGATGACCGTTTCTGTTCCATTGTGTGAGATTATCTTGATTAATTTGAATGGAAATACCCATTTGTACTTAATTTCACTCTCAGGATTTCTGTGATTTGTTTACTGTAGTTTCTTATTTATTATTTATTTATTTATAAAATATTTTACCAGGAAGTAATACATTGAGTTACCTCTTGTTTTCAAGTATGTAATGGGCACAGAGTAAGACAAATAATACATGGTTACAAATACAGTTACATAAATGAACAGGGTATACATTATATACAAGACATTGCGTGCACAGTTAAAGAAAATATATATTATGGGCATATGAAACAGTTACAGACCAGATTAAAATGTGAGACAGCCTTAGATTTGTAGGAACTTAAACTGGTGGTGGATGTGAGAGTCTCTGGTAGGTTGTTCCAGTTTTGGGGTGCACGGTAGGAGAAGGAGGAACGGCCGGATACTTTGTTGAGCCTTGGGACCATGAACAGTCTTTTGGAGTCTGATCTCAGGTGATAAGTGCTGCAAGTGGTAGGGGTGAGGAGCATGTTCAGATAGCTGGGTAGCTTGCCCATGAAGAATTTAAAGGCAAGACAGGAAGGGTGAACTTTGCGCCTAGACTCTAGTGATGACCAATCTAGTTCTTTGAGCATTTCGCAGTGATGTGTGTTGTAGTTGCATTGGAGAACAAAACAACAAATTGAATTGTAGAGCTTGTCAAGTTTGCTAAGGTGGGTTTGAGGTGCCGAGCCATATACTATGTCTCCATAGTCAATAATTGGCATTAGTATCTGCTGTGCAATATGCTTTCTGACCAGGAAACTTAGGGAGGATTTGTTCCTGTAAAGTACCCCTAGTTTGGCATATGTCTTGGTTGTCAGGGTATCAATGTGCATTCCGAATGTTAAGTGGGAGTCAAACCATAAGCCCAGGTATTTAAAACTAGTGACAGGGTTTAGCGTGGTGTTAGCGTTGGTTCTAATCAGGAGCTCAGTCACTGGAAGCTTTACAAATTTAGTCTTGGTCCCAAATACCATTGTTACAGTCTTGTCAGTGTTTATAAACAGTTTGTTTTGGGAAATCCAGTTTTCGAGTCTCAAAAAGTCAGACTGAAGTATGTGTTGAAGGTCAGAGAGGCTATGGCTTTGTGCATATAGGATTGTGTCATCTGCATACATGTGTATTGAGGCTTCCTTACAAGCTGTGGGAAGATCATTAATGAACACTGAGAAGAGTAGGGGCCCCAGAACACAGCCTTGCGGGACACCACAGGTGATATCCAGGGGGTTGGGGTTAGAGCCTGAGATGGACACATATTGGGATCTTCCTGATAGGTAGGACTGAAACCAGTTTAAAGCATGCTTCCCTATTCCAGAGCTCTGGAGTTTGTTAAGCAGGATAACATGATCAACTGTGTCAAAAGCCTTTGCAAAATCTAGGAATACTGCACCAGTGAGATGTCCCCGTTCCATTCCACACTGGATTTCATTGCAAACTTTTAGCAGGGTAGTTACCGTGGGGTGTTTGGGACGAAACCCAGATTGGAATTGGCTAGGGAAATTTGTCTTGGTATAGAAATCGCTTAATTGAGAGTGGACACATTTTTCCATGACTTTGGATAGAATTGGGAGAAGTGAGATTGGCCTGTAGTTTGAGACAGTGTTTTTGTCCCCACTTTTGAAGATTGGGACAACTCTGGCAGTTTTCCAGGTCTTAGGGATATGGCCTGCAGACAGGATAGAGTTGACTATGGACACAATTGGTTTGGCAATGGCTGGGGCACCAAGTAGTAGGAACCTAGATTGTAGTAAGTCAGGTCCACATTGGCTGCTTAGTTTTAGTTTGAGGAGCGCTTGTATAATCTTCTCTTCAGATACTGGGCCAAATTGAAAATTGTGGGCAGTGTTGGGAGGGGGAGGAGTTTAGCACCGTAAAGCTCAATAGAGAGTATATTGCGAGTCGCCTGCAGCACTGCTTCTTTTGATCGGTAGTAATGAAACCCCACGATGAAGTCTCTGGGAACGTCTGGTAATACTGCTGGTGCCCGCAGGGCACCATGGGCTCTATCTAGCGTAAGGTGAGTGTGACAGTAGGGGGCTGCCACTGGAAATCGTATGTCAAGGGCTGAAGTGTCAGCTCTTGGGTCTAGTTGTGTGCCCTAGTGTATTCTCCTGTATTTCTGGTCCAATTTTACGGTCCCCTGCAGGAATATAAGCTAGGGATGCCAGGTATATGTACCTGTAGTTAGGATCCCTTTTAGGACTTACAGTAGCTGCAAGTCAGGGACTGTGGGAGCAGGAGATTAAGGGTGGATATTAGGGAGCAACTAGGGTTAAAAAGTGTATTAACTGTTGCTGACTGGGGTAGCCAGTAGTACTGTTATATTACCCGCAAATAGTGTATAATTTGCAGGTACCCGTCCGTAAGAACAGGATGGGCTATGGAAGTCCAATGTAAGTCTATGGGAAATCTGTGCTCTGCGACGATGCTGTATTTCCAGCCAATGTTAAAGCAGAGTAAAAAAGAGACCTATTTTGAGTCTTTTCGTGTTCCCAGTGTCCTAGAGACATGAAACTTCGGGAGTGTAAGCTTTAGGTGCGATATTTGGGTCGAAATGTATTCCTTTTGTTTGCAGGAGTTCGGTGGACAAAGTGACCAGAGGTCCAGTAATTCTCCCCGACGTGCAGGCATGATTTGCGGGTACACCAGGAGAATTACACCGGGGCTCTCCAGTGTCCCCCAGAATCCTGGTTTTCGAGTTCTCTCTCTCAGTCTTCTAGATTTACAGGTAACCTTGGAACTAGGTGCAGTGACGTGCCGGCAGGTTCTCCCAGGTGTTTTGCTCGCAATAGCAAAGCACTAGGCACAGGGCCGCCAACAGAAATCATGGGGCCCGGGACAATGGAAGGAGCAGCCCCCCCCTCCCAACCCATAGCGCACCGACCATGAAAATTTGTATTTTTAGCGCGCAACCTTTACTTAACCACCCCATACATATAAAAAAATACACCCCCAATACAAATAAAAATCAGACTTACCTTGTGGATGGGGGGCCGGTGGCTGCCACTGGGGGATAGGGGGCGCCGGTGACTGCTACTGGAGGATGGCTGAGGGGGGGGGGGGTGGAACAGCGGCTAGGCTTGTCCAAAAATACTGGACACAATGCTAAAATATGCAAGACCCTCCCAATACATATAAAAAGTACTCGACACCCCCAATACATTTAAAAAATACCCCAACCCCCCCCATACATATATAAAATACCCCAACCCCACCCATACATATATAAAATACCCCAACCCCCCCAATACATATATAAAATACCCCAACCCCCCTAATACATATATAAAATACCCCAGCCCCCCTAATACATATACAAAATACCCCAACCCCCCCCAATACATATATAAAATACCCCAACCCCCGCAATACATATATAAAATACCCCAACCCCCCCAATACATATATAAAATACCCCAACCCCCCAATACATATAAAAAATACCCCCCCCCCCAAATATATAAAAATCAGACTTACCTGGGGGATGGTCTCAGGTCAGGCTTGGTGGCAGGGGGGGCGGTGTGCTGGTGGCTGCAGAGGGCTGGTTGTTGGGGGGGGTGGAGGGGGCAGTGACTGGTGGTACTGGGGGGGGGGGCGGCAGAGCCCGTTGCTGCGGGGGTGGGGGGTGGTTCTGCGGGAAGGGGGGGATGGCGGTGCTGGGGGGGGCCCGGTAGCAGCCTGGCGGCACTGCGGGGGCCCGGTGGCGCTGGGAGGGGGGGGTGCCACGGTTGTGACAGTGCTGCAGCTGGAGCAGCACTGCGGGGGCCCAGCGGCGCTCCGGGGGGGCGGGGGGCGGCCACGGTGGTGACAGTGCTGCGGGGGCTGAAGCAGCCTGGCAGCACTGCGGGGGCTCGGCGGCGCTCCGGGAGGGGGCGGCCCTGACACACGGAGCCCGGGACGCCAGTGCCCTTTGTCCCCCACTCTTGGCGGGCCTGACTAGGCATTGAGATGCCAGGGAAGCCTAGCCTAGCTGCGGACAAATTCTGAGGAATAATGTTACTTGTTTCAGGTTTATTCCAGTGACATGTAGCGGACAGGTTAAGCCTTTGCTGAAGCAGGCGAACTGCACCTAGTTGAGGCTAGTTTTCAACTCCAGACCCCCAGTAAGTGTGTATTCTGTCTGTATTTTGTATTTAATTGTGTGTACGCGGGTTTACACGAATAAACCTCATTTTATTCCACAATCTTGTTTTGCCTAGTGAATGATCCCAGAAAAATATAAATGTGTTAAAAGTTCTGGTCTCCCGTGACAGTGATTTTCATCCAGATCAGGTGTCAGGTCTTGGAAAAGTCAAAGAGGCTTTTTCTGTGAGGTCCGTTAGCGCTGATCCGTGCGATCTGCACAGAAAGCCCCATTCAAGTCAATGGGGCTTTCCGTGCAGATGGCACGATCCAGCACTAACAGAGCTTACAGAATAAGCCCCCAAGAAGGAATGGCCCTCGTCCTAATATTGTGCCTTCTAGACATGTTTTCTGCATCTTCCTGTGACTCCTGGCGTCTGGCAATTACTTCTGGTGAAGTCCAGGTAATACAGTATTTCCACCAAGGAGAGACCCCATACAACTTACAAGGCCCACTAATGGTGCCTACGTACTTAATGAGTGTCAAACAAAGCTTTTCCCCCACCCTGGCAACCCAACATTAATACAACCAGCTCCATTCACTGGGGTCCCTCTTGCAGCAGGAACTGCCAAGCTAACCCCAATTTCCCAACTAGCTAAAATATTTCTGAATGCCCTCACCATCAAATCACTTCCATCTGGACATCCTACACCAAATGTCCCGACAATCCAGGACCTCACTTCTAGGCCCCCCAAACTGGGGGTACCCTCCTGGTGCACCCATCACCTCAGCTCTTTCATCAGACGCGCAACTCCCGTCTCGTTGCACTGCAGGGGCCACACGCAGGGAACCACCTTTCACTCCCACATGCAGTCAGCAGTATGCTGGAAGACTTTTAAAGATAGTATCAGATGGTGTAGGACTGTAGGTATAGTGGATAGCACTGCCTGATCATGATGGTTGGTACAGCAAGTGCCTTGATGTGTGATGGCAGATTTGGATTGAAGATGGGCTGGGAGGTGCTAAAGTTCCACAGGTAGTGGAATGTGAGGGGAAAAGGTTTTAAGTGAGAGAGCACAATTTGATGTAGGTTCTTAGCCAGAATAGAAATTGACAACACTTCAGATCCATCATGTTTTTTTTAATGTTAAGTAAAAAGGAAATAATGATATAGAGAGATTCAGAGTTTTCTACATCTCAATATAATATGTGTGTTGCTTAACTCAACTCTTTCATAATTTAATAGTTTAATATTCAAGGACTCCTTTTCCACAGGCTCAGTACCACAATATTGGTGTAAAGCAGTCATTTATTTAAAATGGGAGCTAGATCACTACCGGGGAAATACAGACCTGTAAGCCTGACATCAATAGTGGGGAAGCTACAGTACTTGAAGGTATAGTATGGGATAATATTCAGGAATACCTAATGGATAACAAAATTATTAGTAATAGTCAGCATGGATTTATTGGCAGATGTGCCAAACTAACCTTATAAGTTTCTTTAAGGAGGGACGTAGGTTGGAATTTAGACCAGGGTAATGCAGTGATGTGGTCTACTTAGATTTTGCAAAGGCTTTTTATACAGTGCCAGACAAGAGGTTAGTGTACAAAATAAAGGAAATTAGACTACGGTAAAGGAAATAGGTAAAAAATATTTGATCCTTTATTGAAAACTGGTTGAAGGATAGACAGAGTGTTGTTATAAATGGAACCTTTTCAGTTTTGACTGAAGTTGGGAGTGGAGTACTGTACCTCAAGGATTGGTACTGGACCCCATGCTTTTTAACCTGTTTATTAATGACCTTGAGGTTGGCATAGAGAGCAAAGTCTCCATCTGTGCTGATGAAACTAAATTGTCTAAGGTAATAAAATCAGAGCAGGATGAAATTTCTCTCAGCATTATTTGTAGTCAGGAAGGTATTTCTTTTTCCCCTTATGGGTGATATTTCACTGAAGTTTTTTTGTTTGTCTTCCTCTGGATCAATATACTGTAAATACAAATATAGGATAAAGTATCTGTAAATGTCTACATTTAGCATAGGTTGAACTTGATGGACATATGTCTTTTTTCAACCTCATCTACTATGTAAATATTTAACTATAATTCCTACTATTGACATTCTCTAAATTGCAAGCAGACACACAGGGTTACATACTGTAGGTGTAAAGTGCCTTGGTACTTTAATGCTAAGAAAGGCAGGCTGAAAATGCCCTTTTTTGTGTTTATGTAACTTCTAAATACTGTATTACCCCCAAAGACATTAATTTTCAAATGATTTTCAATATTTCAAAAACAGATAGAGTGGGCAAATTATTATTTCTATTGTTTAAACCCTTCACCACCGTTGTGTTAATTTTATAACATAATACAACCTCTAAATCGATGGGTGATCTGCAGCTATGTGAACAGGGGTAAAACCCCTAGGCAACTGAAACACAAAAAAAGACAAGAGCGCAAACGCACATAGTGAAGTTTGTAAAAATGGGTGTATATAATATTAGGGTATAATATCTGCGTACATCAGATTAGTGGGTAATAAGCATTTCATGTGCAATACATGAGTTTACCAAACGCCGCACTGCCGCCTCCAAGCCTCAGGAGTTCTCTCTCACAGCATCCAGGACAAGCTGCCACGGTTGTAGTATGGAACCTCCGCTGCGGTGCCGTATCCTGATCGATATCCTTCCGCAATCGCTGCCGTCACTACCGCTCACTCCTTGGATCTGCCTCCGACTGCCACTGCGCCTCAGAGTACTGTGTTGGTAGGTCACGTGTCCCGCGGGGTTTTGCGACCGGCCGCAAAGGGAGGTTGGGGCGTAAAGCGTGATGGTAGCTTTACTGCAGTATGCCGAGTGCAGCTCTTTGCATGAAATCAGTCCAATGTAGAAAAACCACGCAGAGTGTGGAGATACAGTTCTAGGACTTTTAAAAATCTTTATCCAACGCGTTTCGAAGCATAAGCTTCTTCATCACAAGAGACCCATCTGGTTTCGAAACGCGTTGGACTAAGAACTTTGCGAACCCTCTATATCCCAGCACTCCCAGAGAACCGGTCCGGTTTTCTGTAGACTTGCGACGAACTCTCGCGGTTTTATGACGTCACAGACCCGGAAGCGCTCGACCAGGACGCCAAACAGCGTGTGCTCCGCTGCTCCGTTGCAAACGAGACCTGTGCAGTGACGGGCATTGCGCACACAAGCGGAGGTCATTCTGGACTGCTGTTCACCTAACGTGAGACTGTACTAGCCTTACCCCAAGGCGAGAGGCTGAAATACCAGCGATTGGAGTGGAGATTATCCAGACCCTACACCGAGGCTGTTGGAGTGAGAAGGAGAGAGCCACGAGACTATCACGGGCGTCCGTTGGTGTTTGGGTAACAATAACCCTGAAATGCTTGTTTATTTTATTTAAATGTACGCACAATACTTACCTCCTTATTTTGGTTACTAAAGATATCATTTAATGCACTATGAGCGTTGTGCGCTGTGTTTTTTGTATTTTTGTGTGCTTATAGGGGGGACCAGAGCCATCCCTGGTGTCACAGCTGCAGACGCTCCATATACTTCAATATATACACAAGGTCACCTATTCCATTGTATTACACTTATCACGTCACTTATATACTGTAGTCGCGCACTTTTATTTTGTTCACCTTTTTCACACAGCCAAGAGCCTGACTATTGGGCCTTCTCTGGTCCTCTTCCCTTCGGGGGAGAGTGAGTGTGTACCATACCTCTGCCTCTGCTAGAGGGGCAGGGAAGAGCTGGGACTGCTGCAGGTGCCCTTGGCCTGTAGTGAAGTTCTAGAGACCATCCTTCAGTGGTAGCTGAGAGACTGCATTGGGTAGGACTCTGCCTTGTTACTGTGCTGTACAGTGAGGACAATAAACCGTTCCTGTTGTTATACCTCCTGCCTGGTGTGTGACCTTACTGGGTGGGGGGAGAGGTAATCATTCTACCGTGGGAGATCACCTTCAGTTCCCTGGAGCCTACGGCAGATAGACGCGCTGCACTGCTAAAGAATATGTAGGGTATGAACCCCAGAAGCCTAGTCCTGTGTCCCCACTACCACCGGCAGATGACTCAGCCCTCCTGTTACCAGCAGGTATCATGCACCACATACGTAGTAATGGCCGGGTTGGGGAAACACTGTTACATTTGGAGGCGCTGCTGAGATCTGTAACAGGACAGGCTTTCTGCGAAACAAGGCTGGAAGTAACAAGGTACGCTTCCAGAACAAGTGCTAATGAAGGAGGCAGGTTAGGTGTAGTGTCCGGGGGAACTCCTTTCCCCAATCACGGAACTATGATTTAGACTACCCTATCGGGTGAATGATCTGGAGACACAAAGGCTAAAGCTGTTCCTAGTCGCCCTGTGGGGGATAGTCGGGTTGCCTTAAGGGGGTGCTCTGGTTAACTTAGTCCCAGGGGCCTCTGGAGAGGGTCCGCCATGCTGGCAGCCAAGAGGAGGCGGCGCCTGGTACTGATAGGGAGTATCTTAGGAGCTAACATTAGACACCATGGGATCATTAACCCCATAGGGAGCCCACACACCTAAAGCATAAGTTTGCCTATAGATCTCGTAGCGTTTTCATTAGGTTTTAGTAGTACTGTACGCTGTTATTTTTTTCTCTTCTCAAATAAAACATTATATTTTAAGTTATATCAGTAGAGGTTGAGTGCTTAAAGAGGGAGTTTCAAGAATTTGTATATATCTTAGGAGGGGTGTTGAAGTACAAGGTGTCTAGACCCCTCTGTTGGAAGAAGCCAAGAGTTCCACTAGCCATAGCCAGATCATGGACCCACAGATTGCTTGTAATGGACTGTAATCGTGTGCAGCGTATCGAGATGGAGCTTTGTTAGCCTGGGGTACATCCTACTTATTTATTTATTTATAAAAATATTTTACCAGGAAGTAATACATTGAGAGTTACCTCTCGTTTTCAAGTATGTCCTGGGCATAGAGTAAAACAAATAATACATGGTTACAAATACAGTTACATAAATGAACAGGATATACATTATATACAAGACATTGCATGCACAGCTAAAGAAAATATATATTATGGGCGTATGAAACAGTTACAGACCAGATTAAAATGTGAGACAGCCTTAGATTTGAAAGAACTTAAACTGGTGGTGGATGTGAGAGTCTCTGGTAGGTTGTTCCAGTTTTGGGGTGCACGGTAGGAGAAGGAGGAACGTCCGGATACTTTGTTGAGCCTTGGGACCATGAACAGTCTTTTGGAGTCTGATCTCAGGTGATAAGTACTCTTGGTAGACTGCTAATCTATGTGCTGTGAGGACCCACGAGGAACGGATTCCTGTCGGAATTGCAGTCACTGCGTGGTCTGTGAAGGGATTGTGCTCAAAATGGAGGCACCCCTGTCCGGGAATACGCCACGTGAGTTACATGAGTTAAAATGGCGTCTCTCGCTAAGGCTGGAGAGCGCACATGCTGCCTGCAAACAGGCTGCACGTGAACTTTTTGCAAAGTTCTTCAAGGGTCTGGCGCGGAAGCCAGGACCCAACCCAAGCGATGTGACTGGCTCAGCCAGGAGTCAGAGCCACACCCCATCCAGGCTAATGGGTGCCCCTCCTCTAATCTCCACCAGAGGGAGGGGACATGCTGACAGCCAATGCCTAGAGACTTTGGAGAACAAGGAGGTACCTGATGTAGCGAACCGCACCCTCAGTTCTCTGGAGCCTGGCGAGCGAAAGGAGTGAGCTACTCATTGCTCTTGTGCCCGTGCTTAAAGAAAAGGCTGACCATGTCAAGTGATATGGACTTTACCCAATATCGACTACCAGGAGGGCTCCTGGTGGTAAAAGTGGAGGGGAAAAGGTACCTCAGATGCCTATGCCCCAAGTGTGATTTTCCAGGCGGCGAACAGACCTGGGGAGCCAAGTTTCCTAAAGCCCACACTGCAGAGAATATATAAGTATTTTACTGTGTATTTTTGTCATGTTGGATGTAGCATTGGGCTTCTCTGTCGTCTGAAGTACCAAGTATGTCAATCTCTGTGGAGTGTTATTGACCACTGTCAAAGTGAGAGAGAGAGAGAGACTGAGAACTGTCATTGTGTATAGTTAATACGAAGTGACCTCCTTTAGAGCCAGGTAAGGGGGGTCAAATATTGTAAAAATAATAAGGAATTGCATACCTGGTTGGCGCTATACAAATATACATGCATACATATCACTGGAATGATACTGGTGTGTTCTTATTTAAATCTCTCTTATCCACACTGTGCATTTATATTGAGGCAACATGGATGTGCTCAAATGGTCAAGTAGAAGAAAGTAAACTCCAGTTGTAATTCTGCTGCAAAAGTTTTGCATGGGACGAGAAATATGTGGCAGGTGTCCTGAAAGAAGGATTGTTGCAATTACTTTTTACATATGAGTAGAATATTTGCATTGTCGTGTTCTATCCTACAGTACCCATGCTTGTCCACTGGGGCTGCTGCTGCTCTGCTGGCTCTCTCAATGTCATGTTCTGGCCTGCAGTGCTCATGCTTCTCCACCGGGACTGCTGCTTTGCTAACTCTCTCAAGGAACATTCCAGACCCTAACACCTCTGCACATGTGCTCTACCTCTTAGCCTGCCTGTCACGATTGTGCTCGCCACAAACGGGGACCGGACTGCGGGGCTGAGGTGGGGTTATATAATCACCGACCTTAGTCCGCGCAGACTGATCCGGAGTGCGAAATCCATAGTCGTACATAGCAGGGTCAGGATTGGAGAAGGCAGCATCGTCGTTATTCAAGCAGGAGTTCGGCAACAGGTAGACAGGAGTTCCCCGCTTCAGCTTATGAGCGTGAGTGTGGGAGTGGCCTCTGTGCGAGGAGCGGCCTCGGCCCATGACGCCGGTCTCAGCAGAGGGAGACAGCAGGCTGGCCGAAGTACACCGCAGGGCAGCGTTGGGGAATACCAATGCTTCAGCACCGACGACCAAAGCAGGCCTCTGCGTGCAGAAAAGCAGCAGGCCTCAGGATACTCAGGAAGTCAGGCCTCTGTGTAGAAGCGTAGCAGCAGGCCTCAGGATACTCAGGAAGTCGGGCCTCTGCGTAGAAGCATAGCAGCAGGCCTCAGGATACTCAAGAACTACTAATAAAGACCAGAGAAGTTAGTACACAAGGAGACAAGCTAAGGGCTTGTGGCAGAACACGTAACGTCCAGGGAAGGAATTATGTTCGGCTCTGATTTAGTGCCAAAGCCCAGCATATAAAGGGCGGAGATCCAATCACAGGGGGAGGGTGTGTGAGCATTCCTCCAATGATGGAGCACAGGGCAGAAGCTGCAATGAGAGGCAGCACATGTGCCATTGATTGCAGAGGAAGCCTTTGTAACTGCAGAGGTCTGCAAGGCTAGAATCAAAGCCAGGAGTGGATTCCTTACACTGCCTATATAAACTTCCCCTTCCTGTCTGTCAGGGCCTGTTTATACTGGTTCCTCCAGCTCCTGCTAGGTTCCTCTGTTTGCTGCTGCTATTGTCCTGTTCCTGTCTCCTCGTTGCCGACCTCTGCTTGTGATCCCGACCACGCTATCTACCGCCTGCTTCTGACCTCTGCTTTTGACCCTGACCACGCTATCTGCCACCTGCCTCTGACCTCTGCTTGTGACCCCGACCACGCTCTCTGCTGTTCCAGCCACAGGGATCCACTCCAGCCAAAGATCAACCCTTGACACATCTCTTCTGGTCACTCTGAAAAATCCACCCATGCTAGGGTTTAAAATGGGTGAGATTGATCTGAGAACTGGACTGGATAAGGGCCCCTCTTGTAATATACTATAGGGTTGTCTTCATGCACAGCTTCAGACAATTTGTTTTTTTTACACCATCCATCTGAATTTAAATACCTGACCTACATGGACATCTCCGTGTGAGAAATAATTTGCAAAATATCAGTGTCTCAAGGAATTATCTGATTTTTGCAGAAATTCTGTCAGAAATCACATCATGATCTGATGGATTGCTGTATTATTGTTAGTGTGAAATTACTCAGAGGGTGATGGACAGCTATTATAAAGATCAGACTGAGTCACCTCAAACCGTATTGCATGACGCATTATTCTGTTTCATACCATCCCTCTATAAGCTGTTTCCCCAAGAAAAAAATAAAACACTTACTTGGAATCAGTATGGCCAGTGTAGGTGCCTTGGCAGGCTGTGGTCCCCTGCTACGTTGTAACTTGGGCGACAAGAAGTACATTATGTACAGTAAACAATTACAGCTACTCATGTATTAGCTCATAATTTGTCATCTTATGCTTAAACTTCCCATAACCTTCTAAAGAAGTAAGGATGGATAAATATATAGAGGTATGTATAAAGAAAGGGGTGGAAACATACTGTGCATGCATAACTAAAGTGTCACAGAGACAAGGAAAGAGCCTCAGCATAGCAACAGTATCCAGGAGAGGTAAGGCGGAAAGATCAGTACTGATAAGATCAATTACTTATCACTGAAAACAAAATAATAGACCATTTGAATGGCGTACTGCGTTCAAACACGTGTTACAATGTGCACATACAGTAATCTGCAAGTATAACTCTGGGATACATAGATGAGGAATTTTATTAGTAACATACAGTATATGGTTGAAATAACTGCAAAAAGGGAGTTTAAGATTGGCAGACAGACAGAAGGATAGATGGCACCACATAGAATGTGTTGATAACAAGAAATGAGTTCCAAAACCACTCATCTTCTCACTACTCATTACATCACACATGAATAGTATTTATTCTTTTTGTTCACCAAATCAGTGTCTATGTTACAGGCTAAAATTAAATGGAGGGGGAATAAACCCTTTCTCGGAGCGAATAGAGTCCGCACACTAAAATCACAAGTAAAAAAGACATTCCAAAAAAACAAGACAATGTAGAAAAAAGTAAAAAATGTTTACAGAAAATATTTAAAAAAAAGTAATAATAAAGGGCAGACCGGAGTGACCCACAACATTTTGGACAAACAGCCCTTTTTCAAGAGAAAATCTAATCAACACCACTAACCAGTGCAATTTATAGAACTATATGGGGACTCAGCGACTCACACATTCCTGTGTGACATCTGTACTGTATGTGAAAAAATATGCCGCGCTTTTACAGTACGACAAAGTTATCATTGCTTTGTGAATAGCAGTTTCTGGCACAAAAAAAAAACGGCGGGTTTGCCATTTTTGGGCCTATCGGACGACTTTTTTTTCACTGACTGTTTATGGGTGATAAAAAGCCATGATAGCGCATTACTGCACTGTTATCACTGATTTGTGAATAGCAGAGCAGGCAGTAGCGCGCTATAAAAGCATGTATCACTCTTTAAACCATTTATTACTGCTTTGTGAATCGGTCCCTAAGACATTAATCTTTGTGTGGCATGACGTAGCCTCTACGTATGCTAAACTACATTGATTGATGATCACTGGAACCAAAAGAGTTCTCACTCACAAAAACATCTGAAATCTGTCCACATTTGTAATTATTACTTCTGGTATTGCTTCCTTGCAAGTGGACTCCCATAGCAATTGCTTGAGAGATGCCCGCTGCAAAGAATCCAGGAAGTCTCTGATTGTGCCTAAACCTGAAACACACACATGCTAGTATAGCTCTGGCAGATTGAAGTCTCCCATAATCAAGTACAGTAGATACCACTACGAAATGCGTAGGGGCGGTATTGTGCATGTACCGTAGAGAAGCCTAGTAACTGTGGTAATTGGAAAATCTGCTGGCATCCGCCTGGATGCGATGCTTGCAAGTGAGATACCATCACCCCAGAGGGGAATGCTGACCTAAAGGCTGAACTCAATCACAGTATTTATGATGAGCATTGTCTTTTTGACACTCTTGTAACAGCATTACCTGTGGATTTGTATTTAAAAAGTCTATATACAGTATTACACTATGTTAGCCTTTTTCAAATATATATTTTTTGCAGATCCCATAATGATTAGCTCTCCTTTAATTGCCATCTTAGTGATATCCTCTATTAACACCCTGTCCAATTCCTCCTCTTGTCGTGGACATCTGTAGATCCTGTGAAATAAAGAGGAGGAGGACTCGCACTATAAAATATAAACTGCCGTGGGTGCTAGCAAGGAACCTTGCACCTAGTCAGGTCATATGGTACATACAGAAAAACAATAAGCTGCACTCACATGGTCTTTGCAAAAGAGGTAGTTCAATAAAAGGTCGGCGTTGCGGTCCAAAAATAAGTGACCTTTCTCAAGATACATAAGGCGAGAAATTAGGCTGTTAATGCACAACTAAATTACCCAGAACACCCTGGGTCGAAAGGGAGGAAGTAGCAGTATTGGTGCCAAAAGGTGGCTGCTAAGTAACCTATAACTCCACCCACAACAAGAAGTGACAGAACAGCAGTATAGTGAGTTAGCATAAAATGTACCGTGTATCAATAAGCAATTAAGGAAAACAACCTTGTAACCAACTCTAAGCAAAATAACATATTTGTGCCTGAAACTAGGAAATATAAAAGATTGCCAGGAAGCAATGTGGTAATTGGAGCTTCAGTGTGGGCACTGACGGCACCAAAGCCCCATACAGGGGACCCCCTGCTTCCAGAGACACTTACCTCCATAGAGGATGCCGGTATCGCTGTGCAGTTTAAATGTCTTGGTCACGCTGGCCAATAGGAAGCTGCAACGGATGACATAATGACTTTCTATTGGCCTGCGTGACGCGGGATATTTGAAGCCGCCATTATGATAGGCATACAGTTCCCTGTCTGCAGGGATGCCGGCACCCCCTACAGAGGTAAGTATCTCTGGAAGCAGGGGGTCTCCAGAGCTGAAATTAAGACAGTTCAGCTCCGGAGACCCCCTGCTTCAATCCTGTAATAAAAAATAATAATAATTTAAAATGCAATGCAGCCTGTTCTGCTGCTTTAAAGTAACTTGAGTTGATCTTCACATAAAGGGCAACTCCTCATCCCTTCGTACACTGTACTTTCTAAATATAGAACCAAATTTAAATGCCAACCATGAACAGGAACCAGCCTGCTTATAAATGCCAGGGGGTATGTCCAAGAGGTTGATAATAAACAGGTGTAGCAGCAGCAGGCTGGACAGGTAGAGCTCAGAAGTATACTGGAGCAGTGGAGCTATCCATCAGCTGGATTTATACTGACTCATTTCACTGCCCCCCTTCAGCTAGTTTAAATACTTGATCATTAAGTATCTGAACTGCTCACTGAGTATCCTCCAAGATCGATGCAGTCCATCTCTTTTATATAGGCCTATAAACTTCAAGGTGGAACAAATATGTCTAATATTTTTTTATTTTATAAATCAAAGGCACTGGGGATGCCACTTGCCTAAGAGCTGTTCCTACCTCCCTACACTCCTTCTACTGTACACTACCCTAACTTCATCCCTAACTTCATCCCTAGGATGACCTTTAACTCTCCCTCCTTACTGCCTTAACAATTCCCAGAATGTGCCTTCTAAGCTGCAGCTCTGGGTAGGCATCTTAACTCCCTGTTTCCCTCACTACCTGCTCCCAAATCTACTCCTACTACAATAATAATAATAATAATAATAATAATAATAGCATGTTCTTGTATAGCGTTGCTAGTTTTACATAGCGCTTTACAGAGACATTTTGCAGGCACAGGTCCCTGCCCAGTGGAGCTTACAATCTATGTTTTTGGTGCCTGAGGCACAGGAAGATAAAGTGACTTGCCCAAGGTCACAAGGAGCCGACAGCGGGAATTGAACCAGGTTCCCCTGCAGCAAACTCAGTGCCAGTTAGTGTCTTTACTCACTGAGCCACTTTTCCCTAATATCAAATCCTCCAACATGAGTTGCCCCCTCTTCCGGGATCCCATTTTTCTGAATGTTTGCTTTCCATTAATTTCAGAAACTTCCACCTTCTCTTCCACTGCAGTAGGTTCTTCTGTGGTGCAGTTCTGTAACTAACTTGCAAGCAGGAAATGCTTTTTAACTGTAGAAGTCTGAAATAATGAGAGAGAAACAGGGGACGGTCATTTTTACAGATAAGGTAAGGCCTCGTTCAGGGTGCCAGAGGCAGGAGTTGGAGGGCGGGCATTCGCGTGTGCGAGCGGCAGTCTGCTGGGCGATGTGTGCACATCATCCCCAGCAGACCTTTTCAAGAGTTGAGCAGGCGGGGAGGAGGTGGAGCTACAGACCTCAACTTAGGGATCGGAGTTGCTGTCTTGAAATCATTCTCAAGAATGATTTCATTGGCTGCCGAGGTACCAGTGACGCTGCTGCAGCTTGAATAAACAACTTGGGTTGTTATTGAAACTGTAGCCAGCGTCAACTCCGTACTTCGGAGACAGGGCAGCTGCTACCCTAACAACCACAATTAACTTTCAATACATTGTTTCGGACGGCAGCTCGCACGTAAGCACGCCCTCCCTCCGAAGCCAGCACCCTGAATGAGGCCTAAATAGTATTGGAGTAGGACCCTCTTTACTGCAATTGGCTAAACTTTGCCTAAACACCCGTCTTGGAATAACACATATGAAAGAGTTGATGATATTGAATTGTATGTTACATTGAGCATGTTAAATATAATGATGAGAAATGAAATGACTAATTGTAGATAAGGAAAGGGAGAGGGGGGTATAAAGAGATGTAGGTCGGCTTTACCCATTTTCACTGTAACATAAAGACAATTTATTTTTTCTTTGAATTTCATGTCTGCTTCATCAGAATTAGTGAGCTTCCTGGTGCAGTTGCATCTGTCAAAAATGTGAGAGCTCATAATAAATAATAATTTAGAGGCTTAAAAAAAATTAGCTTATCAAGATATCCTCAAAGATGCACAAAAATTGAATTTTCCTAGCAAATCCATTTGTAATGTATGTGCATTCCAAACATACGTGTGTGACTGATACTGCACTCTTTTGGGGTATCTTGACAGCTGTGGTTAACAGCTGTGTGATTGATTTTCATATATTTTGCACCTACTATTACACAGATCAAGCAGGTCGTTTAGTAAACTAATTTGAAGTCAATGTTTGCTTGTTTGTTTGTTTTACTTCACATGTATCTTGTTTGTTTTTCATATTTAATTGACATGTTTAGTTTCCTCAACCTTTCATGTTATTCATTCATATAGCTTGGAAACTGACTCCTCAACAGCTGTTACTCAAAACGGTATCTGTGCGTTTCATTTAGTGGTTACATAACATTGTGAAATGCCAAAGTAGGGTTGTGCTAATTTGCAGCAAATCCCGTTTAGAGATCATACCATATATGCAGATTAATCATTCTCCAAGGCTGGCTTATATTTCTGTTTGCTAAGCAGCACTGAGCAAGGTCAGAGTGAAACTTATTTGGGCGCGTGAGAGAGGGTGTGGGTATATATCAAGTGAGTGAAAAAGGAAACTTATCTAATAGTGGCGCTCTATATATAAATACTAGCTATATAGATAATCGTGGTGATAATAATAATCAAAAGGTGATACTTATGCAAACACATAAAACAGGTGCTGCTATGACCCGGTGAGGATTGCTCTGTCAGTCCTCGTGTTGAGAAGTAGGGATGAATCTCCGGGAAGCGCAGGGATATGTGAAAACAAAAATGTATATAGATAGTGCAATATTGCTGTGACAAATTAAATAAATTGGCTGATCTAATGCAGATGTACTCACAAGTGTGAGAAGGTTAAAGGCACGTAAAGGTATCTTTCCCAGAGTATGGATGTCACACTGTATTCAGGAAATCAATCTCAGCCCCATATAGAATCCAAGAGACCTTAGAAAAGAAGACTGGACATAGCGCAGACTGTATACCAAAAATTTATAAAAGGTAAGTGAAAGGTATTACACTCACATGATTTCAAAAGTTTAAAAGCATTTTGATCACACGCAGTGGATCTCAGCAGCCGGATAGATGGTGTGTCTGGTTCCCCTCCTTCCGTGGCGTGCGTGTCACTGGTTTGCGTTCCAACTGCACAGGAAGTGATGTCATCGGCTTCTAGGGGTTCCGGCCAGTAGTACAGACGTCACTCTACGCGTTTCATCTCATCGATTTCATCAGGAGTGACTTTGTGATGGGTGTGGGATGCATATATACCCCTAACTTAGTTCCCATTGGTGAATGGCTAACTAGATTTTAATTGGGTTAACGATTATACTGAGTGGATACACATGAGATAGAAAGAGACATGTAATTAATCCCTCTACATCTTACATATGCAGAGGTCCAAAAAATAATACAATCAATCAATGTTGAAAATTTAATGCAGAAATGTATCTTTAAAAATGCTAATGCATAGATATAAAAAATGTTTAAATAAACATTATAAAAATATAAACATAAAAACAGGTATATATGAAATAAATAGGCAGTAAGTAAAACAATATGAGTCAGAACAGGGAAACTAGCTAATTATAAAGCATAGTTGATTCATAGGAATAGATGAAATCTATTGTGGAAACAAGAAACAGGGCATAAGTAACATTATAGAAAAGGTTTCAAATCAAATTCCAAATTCAGACCAGCAGGAGACATGGTTTTTAGTTCGAACATCCAATATGATTCTCTTTTTATCAGTGCTTTATCTCTATTACCCCCTCTCCAGTGAGGCATAACCTGTTCGATGGCTTTAAATTTTAACCCTTTAGGATCTGAATTGTGTGATAAATAAAAATGATTTGAAACACTGTGTGTGGTCAATTTTCTTTTTATGTTTCCTATGTGTTCCAATATACGGGTTTTTAAAGATCTTATAGTTTTCCCAATATATTGTAGACCACATTCACATTCTAGTAAATAGATTACAAAATTGGACCTACAATTTAAATGTTGTTTTATTTTGTAGCTTTTTTGTGTAGTATTAGAATGAAAGCTATCAATAATGTTAGAGCTATATTTGCAGGCAGTACAGTATTTACAATTGAAAAAACCTTTCGGGGGGTCCAACCAGGTTGGATTGCTGTTTAAACTAACATTTTTTAGTGCACTTGGTGCTACCTTATTTTTAATGTTAGGTGCTTTTCTATATATCATTTGAACCTTGTCGGGTAGAAGAGTTCCTAAGATAGGGTCATTTTTAAGAATAGGCCAGTGAGAGTTTAGTATTTTATTAATTCTATGTGCATCTCTATTGTATTGTGTAACAAATGGTACCTTGATGAGTGCACTATTAGTGTCCTTTACTTTTGGGACCAGCATAGATTCTCTTGGTGTACACTTGGTCTTAGCCAAAGCTTTCTGGATGACATCCTGATTATAATTCCTCTCCACAAACTTTCTGGACAGCACATTGGATTGCTCCTCAAAAACACTGTTATCCGTGCAATTACGTTTCAGTCTACAGTATTGACCATATGGTATATTATTAATCCATTTATTCAAATGGCAACTAGACTGTAGGATGTAGTTGTTAGCATCCACGTCTTTGAAAAAGTTTTTTGTTTTAATAACATTGTTATCCAAATATATAGTAAGGTCCAGAAAGTTTATGGATGTTTTACTCATGGTGGAAGTGAATTTAAGATTAAACTCGTTGTTATTGAGGTACTGGAGGAATAGATCTAGGTCCTCCAATGTACCCTTCCACACAAAAATGATATCATCTATAAATCTCCACCAGGTTACCAAATTCGCGTCCAGACCTGCCCAGGACCATATATACAGATTTTCCCAAAGGGCCATTAGTAAGTTCGCATAACTGGGCGCGAATTTGGTCCCCATAGCGGTTCCACATAATTGCAGAAAAAACTCATCACAAAACCAAAAGAAATTCTTATTCAAAACAAATTGGATACATTTAATAATGAACTCTATCTGTGCTTTTGGAATTCTCCCTTCTTTTTCCAGAAAGAATTGGACAGCCCTACATGTCTGCCAATCTGTCTGAATTTATCGACAGTTATTTACAGGATATTGTAAAACAACAAAAATCTTATATCAAAGATACCAGAGACGTAATTATGTTTCTCAGGGATATCCAATGGCAGGATAACTATATATTGGTCACCACAGATGTAACAGCACTATATACATCTATAAGACACACTGATGGATGTAGGGCTGTCCAATTCTTTCTGGAAAAAGAAGGGAGAATTCCAAAAGCACAGATAGAGTTCATTATTAAATGTATCCAATTTGTTTTGAATAAGAATTTCTTTTGGTTTTGTGATGAGTTTTTTCTGCAATTATGTGGAACCGCTATGGGGACCAAATTCGCGCCCAGTTATGCGAACTTACTAATGGCCCTTTGGGAAAATCTGTATATATGGTCCTGGGCAGGTCTGGACGCGAATTTGGTAACCTGGCGGAGATTTATAGATGATATCATTTTTGTGTGGAAGGGTACATTGGAGGACCTAGATCTATTCCTCCAGTACCTCAATAACAACGAGTTTAATCTTAAATTCACTTCCACCATGAGTAAAACATCCATAAACTTTCTGGACCTTACTATATATTTGGATAACAATGTTATTAAAACAAAAAACTTTTTCAAAGATGTGGATGCTAACAACTACATCCTACAGTCTAGTTGCCATTTGAATAAATGGATTAATAATATACCATATGGTCAATACTGTAGACTGAAACGTAATTGCACGGATAACAGTGTTTTTGAGGAGCAATCCAACGTGCTGTCCAGAAAGTTTGTGGAGAGGAATTATAATCAGGATGTCATCCAGAAAGCTTTGGCTAAGACCAAGTGTACACCAAGAGAATCTATGCTGGTCCCAAAAGTAAAGGACACTAATAGTGCACTCATCAAGGTACCATTTGTTACACAATACAATAGAGATGCACATAGAATTAATAAAATACTAAACTCTCACTGGCCTATTCTTAAAAATGACCCTATCTTAGGAACTCTTCTACCCGACAAGGTTCAAATGATATATAGAAAAGCACCTAACATTAAAAATAAGGTAGCACCAAGTGCACTAAAAAATGTTAGTTTAAACAGCAATCCAACCTGGTTGGACCCCCCGAAAGGTTTTTTCAATTGTAAATACTGTACTGCCTGCAAATATAGCTCTAACATTATTGATAGCTTTCATTCTAATACTACACAAAAAAGCTACAAAATAAAACAACATTTAAATTGTAGGTCCAATTTTGTAATCTATTTACTAGAATGTGAATGTGGTCTACAATATATTGGGAAAACTATAAGATCTTTAAAAACCCGTATATTGGAACACATAGGAAACATAAAAAGAAAATTGACCACACACAGTGTTTCAAATCATTTTTATTTATCACACAATTCAGACCCTAAAGGGTTAAAATTTAAAGCCATCGAACAGGTTATGCCTCACTGGAGAGGGGGTAATAGAGATAAAGCACTGATAAAAAGAGAATCATATTGGATGTTCGAACTAAAAACCATGTCTCCTGCTGGTCTGAATTTGGAATTTGATTTGAAACCTTTTCTATAATGTTACTTATGCCCTGTTTCTTGTTTCCACAATAGATTTCATCTATTCCTATGAATCAACTATGCTTTATAATTAGCTAGTTTCCCTGTTCTGACTCATATTGTTTTACTTACTGCCTATTTATTTCATATATACCTGTTTTTATGTTTATATTTTTATAATGTTTATTTAAACATTTTTTATATCTATGCATTAGCATTTTTAAAGATACATTTCTGCATTAAATTTTCAACATTGATTGATTGTATTATTTTTTGGACCTCTGCATATGTAAGATGTAGAGGGATTAATTACATGTCTCTTTCTATCTCATGTGTATCCACTCAGTATAATCGTTAACCCAATTAAAATCTAGTTAGCCATTCACCAATGGGAACTAAGTTAGGGGTATATACGCATCCCACACCCATCACAAAGTCACTCCTGATGAAATCGATGAGATGAAACGCGTAGAGTGACGTCTGTACTACTGGCCGGAACCCCTAGAAGCCGATGACATCACTTCCTGTGCAGTTGGAACGCAAACCAGTGACACGCACGCCACGGAAGGAGGGGAACCAGACACACCATCTATCCGGCTGCTGAGATCCACTGCGTGTGATCGAAATGCTTTTAAACTTTTGAAATCATGTGAGTGTAATACCTTTCACTTACCTTTTATAAATTTTTGGTATACAGTCTGCGCTATGTCCAGTCTTCTTTTCTAAGGTCTCTTGGATTCTATATGGGGCTGAGATTGATTTCCTGAATACAGTGTGACATCCATACTCTGGGAAAGATACCTTTACGTGCCTTTAACCTTCTCACACTTGTGAGTACATCTGCATTAGATCAGCCAATTTATTTAATTTGTCACAGCAATATTGCACTATCTATATACATTTTTGTTTTCACATATCCCTGCGCTTCCCGGAGATTAAATTTATTTAATCATGCTGGGTGGATTATTATGTTTCTGCAGTTACACAGCAGCCAGAGCAAATGCTAAATAAGTGTAACTGAAAGCAGGGCCGTCTTAACAGCATTATAGGCCCCCGGGCAAAGCAGTGCACTGGGCCCTGTCAACTCTCCGCTACAAATCGTAATTTTTCTCCTTCTACCGAGTTAGCGGGAGATTTCAATGTTGAGGTGGGTGATAGGAAAACTAGTGTTAAATTCTGGTCTGTGCATAGATTAGCATTGGGCCCCTATGCGTGCCCGTGCATTAAGACAGCACTGACTGAAAGTATCCCTTTCTGCATGGAGAGGACTGAGCTGTTCCAATCCCATTCAGTCCTCTTGAATGGGGAATGGAAAATAACAAGTTAGCATTTCATGATAGTGACCAGGTGTTTTCCCCCGCCCAATAAAGATACAAAAAGAGCCAACTTGTGTTTTAATTGTTATTTGTTTACTGATGATTGGATTATTTTATGATCATGTTTGTTATTTTCTTGTTAAATATATACGCCTATATGTTTATGTAACTGCTCCTTGCCCGGCTCCTACTGAGGAGGGTCACAGATATGTGAGGTAGTGACATAGATTGGTGTAGTCCCTCAGACCTCTCTCCCTGGGTGCTGGCATTCGTGCTGGCTGGCTCTGCAAGCTGTTTAAGAAGGGCGCCAGGGACTTTGTGTGACAGACCGGTTTCTTCTATTTGATATAAGACAATGCTTCATACTGTACATACTTCTTCCCTGGGTGCCAGGTAGCTTTCCAAGGAGGTACACATGGCTTAAATCACCTTCCCTTGACCACGGGAACTGCACTTCTATAGCTTCAGTGATCTGGAATCACTCCCAGGTACCAAGCGTCCGCAGGCGTGCTCAGGCTTTGGAGTTTTCAGCCGAGCGCCAAGCTGTTTTTCAGCGCGCTGTCGGCTGAAAACCTCCAATGAGAGCAGGGCTGCGTCAACGTCACGGCGCCGTGACGTCGGCACCGTGACGTCGACGTCAGTGCGTCGCGGCCCATTTGCCCAGCGACGTCACTGCCCCGCCTCCCTCAGTCTCCCCCCACCTCCGATCGCGGACGCTGGCTCGCCTGTATGTGCATGGAATCGCACAGCTTCTGCAGGCGAGCCTCAGCGTCAGCGCGGTGCAGCATGGCTCCCCCCCTCTATGGCCCGTGCCTTAGAGCGACTCTAGCTATGACAGTTCCCTGGAACCCTGCTGTCCTCCAGGATCCCGTGGTCTGGAAGCTCCTACAGCTCCGTTTATACCCCTGAGTGATGTCACTATCCTTTCCGTGTAACTGGGCAAGATACAGACATACTTAACCAGTAGGAGCTACCTTTAGCAGTTGCTAGTTCCAGCAAATTAAGGAGGGGCTGGTCACCTAACAGGGACTACTCTGGCAACATTACTGGTTAGCTGAAATATGTTGCAAGGAATAAGATACATAGAATTAGTTACATTTAACTGGGGCCTTTCCTATACATTAACCTGTTAATGCCCTATTAACCCCTTCAATGACAACAGTAATCCCACTAGGGGGGTTACATTTATGTATATTCATATATATGTATAAATATTACAATACCAAAGTGCTTCAGTGATCCTATGCTAATAAATTGATAGCCAATTTATGCAGCCAGGTCACCTGATGGCTACTATTCTGCCCTTGGGCTGGCAGTAAACCCTGGTGTAATCAGGTTGCCAGTAGTTGATATGGGGCTATCCCCCTCCCATTTGGTACTGCACATGAGTGCCAGCAGGGGGTGGTACATCCTGCTGTAGCTGGGACAACAGGGTGCCTGCCTCCTGGCTGTACTTAAGGGCAGGACCGCCCTAAAGTTAGGAGTGTCCTTCCCCCTCTGAGGAAGGCAGGTCACACAACTGCGAGCCTGAGATTGGGGCCTTCCCATGTGCTCTTCCCTCTGGGGGAGAGTGAGTGTGGACCATAACTCTGCCTCTGCTAGGGAGGTGGGGAAGAGCTAGGACGGCTGGGGGTGCCCTTGGCCTGTTGTGACGGTCCAGGGACCGTCGTTCAGTGAGAGCTGAGAGTACTGCATCGGACAGAAGCCTGCCATGTAAATGTGCTGTACAGAGTGAATAAACCGTTCCTATTATTATATACCTCCTGTCTGGTGCATGACCTTACTGGGGGGAGAGGCATTAAGTTTTACCGTGGGAGATCACCTTCAGTTCCTGGACCCTATGGCAGATGGAGGCGCTGTACTGCTAAGGAGATATGTGGGGTATGAACCCCAGAAGCCTGGTCCTGTGTCCCCACTATCATCGGCGGACTCCTGTTGCCAGCAGGTATATGCACCACACAACGTAGTAATGGACAAATCTCCCAACGGGTGGGGGAAACACCGTTATATTTAAATAATCAATTTTGATCTAGAACAAATGTTACAGAATTGCTCTCATACAATGTTAAGTATATTATTATTTTTGTATTGACTCGTTGGAAACGTGCACTTGGTAAAAAATGAAACACTGGCACATTAAAATCAATAGATAGATTTTACATAACCAGGTAGTTTACATGATGGAATCAAACTGGCAACTTTATGCAGTGGGGAATTAACTGTGCAAAGACCACATTTTGTTTAATTCCTAGCTGTAATGTGATGTACATTCCCATTGAGCAGCCACCTTTTCAGTATAATCCATCAAGTGAGATAAAAGAGAGAGTACACCCAGGTGAGGCAGGGAATATTCATGACATGCATAAGAGCAAAACGATTGGATGAAAGGAAAACAAAACTAATGTGCTCCAGACTCACATGCAAGACTGGTATGAGACACAAAAGAATCAGAAACAAGTACATCAAGGTGTGGAAGGAAAAAAGAGAGACTAGGTATGAATGCAGACACATACTTTACAGTGAACATGCCCTACCCACCCAATATCCTTCCATTCACTTTTCCCCACAGCTTGCATCTTATTTGCAGTGTTGGATGCAGGCCCGTCCCTAGGTTATGTGCCACCCTTAGGCAAGAACTATTAAGGCCGCCCTCCCAAAAACATGTCCCTGCTAGGCAGCTAAAACACATTAATTTCAGCTCTTTTGACCCCCTGCTTCCCAAGATACTTACCTCTGTAGTGGGTGCCATTATCTCTCGCCGAAGTTTAAATGTCCTGGTTACTCAGGCAAATAGGAAGCTGCAAAGGATAACGACACGGCTAAGAAGGGACCAATGCAAAGCCTGGCGTGGATGAAGTATTTCTAATGTTTGTTGTTTTAAATTTGTCCTGTCTCTATTTCACAAGGTTTATAGATGACTGAAGTTATGCGTCACTTACTGCATACTCCCTTTTCATGTAGTGTAATAGGACCAGGCGTTACTAGGTTGAGCCTTGTTATAAACATTACAGGACCATGTCCCAAAGACATGGCTCCATTATGTACATGACCACGAATGGAAAAGCTGAATGTTGTAATTTCTCTAACCATGAGTATGGGTCTCTACATAGCCTAAATTTGATTTGAAGTACACCACACCACTGCACTGTACTGGACCACATACCACTTATGCACTTTTTCCTCTACTGCACTGGAGATGATTTTTTTTGCTCCATGCCTGAATTACGTTCCCATTAGATTTCACCGACTTCAACTACACATTATATAAGTTATGGTAGGTATAAAAAGAGTTACAAAAACCTTCCACCGTACAGCATACAGCAAATAAAAATATCACTTTGAGCACATTAACATGTTATAAAGGATTTGAAGCAAAAGGTTTGCTCATTTGCATGTAATTTCCCAGAATCTCTAGCTGCAATAGAAGCATTGTATGCTAAGAGATAATGGTGAAAAGGCAACTTTAAAAAAAAACTTAAGGCATCTAAGTTTTGCTGTTGCAATGGTGTAAACAGGGAGGATATCTGCTGCATACCATATAATCAATACACATACTGTACATAGTTACTGGTGCACTTGTGTTGAAAGATGTCCTGCTGGAAATTCAAGCAGTATACCTAAAATAGAATATCACAAGGCACTGCGGATTTTTCTAATGCTGGTTAATGAGACAAAACTTAGCGACGTTTCGACCAGAGCAGTCTTTTTCAAGTGGCGAGTGGCCACTGCTCTGGTCGAAACGTCGCTAAGTTTTGGCTCATTAAACAGCATTAGAAAAATCCGCAGTGCCTTCTGATGCTCTTTTTTTAGGCAGTGGTGTAAACTACAGGAGAATCATCTATGGACTTTTGTAATAATTTGAAAAAATAAAAACCCCTGATCTGAGATGGGGGGCTTTTTGCACACAGAGTCAAAAATGTATTTTAAGTATAATAGAAACGGGTATTTCTGTATGTAATAATCCTACTGTACCATTCTACCTGTATGTAATAATCCTACCATTCTACCTGTATGTAATAATCCTACCATTCTACCTGTATGTAATAATCCTACCGTTCTACCTGTATGTAATAATCCTACTAATCTACCTGTATGTAATAATCCTACCATTCTACCTGTATGTAATAATCCTACTAATCTACCTGTATGTAATAATCCTACCATTCTACCTGTATGTAATAATCCTACCATTCTACCTGTATGTAATAATCCTACCATTCTACCTGTATGTAATAATCCTACCTTTCTACCTGTATGTAATAATCCTACCGTTCTACCTGTATGTAATAATCCTACCTTTCTACCTGTATGTAATAATCCTACCATTCAACCTGTATGTAATAATCCTACCGTTCTACCTGTATGTAATAATCCTACCGTTCTACCTGTATGTCATAATCCTACCGTTCTACCTGTATGTAATAATCCTACCGTTCTACCTGTATGTAATAATCCTACTATTCTACCTGTATGTAATAATCCTACCGTTCTACCTGTATGTAATAATCCTACTATTCTACCTGTATGTAATAATCCTACAATTCTACCTGTATGTAATAATCCTACCTTTCTACCTGTATGTAATAATCCTACCGTTCTACCTGTATGTAATAACCCTACCTTTCTACCTGTATGTAATAATCCTACCATTCAACCTGTATGTAATAATCCTACCATTCTACCTGTATGTAATAATCCTACTATTCTACCTGTATGTAATAATCCTACCATTCTACCTGTATGTCATAATCCTACCATTCTACCTGTATGTCATAATCCTACCGTTCTACCTGTATGTAATAATCCTACCGTTCTACCTGTATGTAATAATCCTACCGTTCTACCTGTATGTAATAATCCTACAGTTCTACCTATATGTAATAATCCTACCGTTCTACCTGTATGTAATAATCCTACCATCCTACCTGTATGTAATAATCCTACCATTCTACCTGTATGTAATAATCCTACCATCCTACCTGTATGTAATAATCCTACCATTCTACCTGTATGTAATAATCCTACCATTCTACCTGTATGTAATAATCCTACCATTCTACCTGTATGTAATAATCCTACCGTTCTACCTGTATGTAATAATCCTACCATTCTACCTGTATGTAATAATCCTACCATTCTACCTGTATGTAATAATCCTACCATTCTACCTGTATGTAATAATCCTACCATTCTACCTGTATGTAATAATCCTACCATTCTACCTGTATGTAATAATCCTACTATTCTACATGTATGTAATAATCCTACTAATCTACCTGTATGTAATAATCCTACTATTCTACCTGTATGTCATAATCCTACCGTTCTACCTGTATGTAATAATCCTACTATTCTACCTGTATGTAATAATCCTACTATTCTACCTGTATGTAATAATCCTACTATTCTACCTGTATGTAATAATCCTACTATTCTACCTGTATGTAATAATCCTACCATTCTACCTGTATGTAATAATCCTACCGTTCTACCTGTATGTCATAATCCTACCGTTCTACCTGTATGTAATAATCCTACCGTTCTACCTGTATGTAATAATCCTACCATTCTACCTGTATGTAATAATCCTACTAATCTACCTGTATGTAATAATCCTACCGTTCTACCTGTATGTAATAATCCTACTAATCTACCTGTATGTAATAATCCTACTATTCTACCTGTATGTAATAATCCTACCATTCTACCTGTATGTAATAATCCTACCATTCTACCTGTATGGAATAATCCTACCATTCTACCTGTATGTAATAATCCTACCATTCTACCTGTATGTAATAATCCTACCATTCTACCTGTATGTAATAATCCTACCATTCTACCTGTATGTAATAATCCTACCATTCTACCTGTATGTAATAATCCTACCATTCTACCTGTATGTAATAATCCTACCGTTCTACCTGTATGTAATAATCCTACCTGTATGTAATAATCCTACCATCCTACCTGTATGCAATAATCCTACCGTTCTACCTATATGTAATAATCCTACCGTTCTACCTGTATGTAATAATCCTACTATTCTACCTGTATGTAATAATCCTACTAATCTACCTGTATGTAATAATCCTACCATTCTACCTGTATGTAATAATCCTACCATTCTACCTGTATGTAATAATCCTACCATTCTACCTGTATGGAATAATCCTACCATTCTACCTGTATGTAATAATCCTACCATTCTACCTGTATGTAATAATCCTACCATTCTACCTGTATGTAATAATCCTACCATTCTACCTGTATGTAATAATCCTACAATTCTACCTGTATGTAATAATCCTACCATTCTACCTGTATGTAATAATCCTACCATTCTACCTGTATGTAATAATCCTACCATTCTACCTGTATGTAATAATCCTACCGTTCTACCTGTATGTAATAATCCTACTATTCTACCTGTATGTAATAATCCTACCGTTCTACCTGTATGTAATAATCCTACCGTTCTACCTGTATGTAATAATCCTACCGTTCTACCTGTATGTAATAATCCTACTATTCTACCTGTATGTAATAATCCTACAATTCTACCTGTTTGTAATAATCCTACCGTTCTACCTGTATGTAATAATCCTACCGTTAATCCTACCGTTCTACCTGTATGTAATAATCCTCCCATTCTACCTGTATGTAATAATCCTACCGTTCTACCTGTATGTAATAATCCTACAATTCTACCTGTATGTAATAATCCTACCGTTCTACCTGTATGTAATAATCCTACCATTCTACCTGTATGTAATAATCCTACCATTCTACCTGTATGTAATAATCCTACCATGCTACCTGTATGTAATAATCCTACCATTCTACCTGTATGTAATAATCCTACCTTTCTACCTGTATGTAATAATCCTACCGTTCTACCTGTATGTAATAATCCTACCGTTCTACCTGTATGTAATAATCCTAGCGTTCTACCTGTATGTAATAATCCTAGCGTTCTACCTGTATGTAATAATCCTACCGTTCTACCTGTATGTAATAATCCTACCGTTCTACCTGTATGTAATAATCCTACTATTCTACCTGTATGTAATAATCCTACCGTTCTACCTGTATGTAATAATCCTACCGTTCTACCTGTATGTAATAATCCTACCGTTCTACCTGTATGTAATAATCCTACCATTCTACCTGTATGTAATAATCCTACCGTTCTACCTGTATGTAATAATCCTACCATTCTACCTGTATGTAATAAGCCTACTAATCTACCTGTATGTAATAATCCTACCATTCTACCTGTATGTAATAATCCTACCGTTCTACCTGTATGTAATAATCCTACCATTCTACCTGTATGTAATAATCCTACCGTTCTACCTGTATGTAATAATCCTACAATTCTACCTGTATGTAATAATCCTACCGTTCTACCTGTATGTAATAATCCTACCGTTCTACCTGTATGTAATAATCCTACTATTCTACCTGTATGTAATAATCCTACTAATCTACCTGTATGTAATAATCCTACTATTCTACCTGTATGTAATAATCCTACCATTCTACCTGTATGTAATAATCCTACCATTCTACCTGTATGGAATAATCCTACCATTCTACCTGTATGTAATAATCCTACAATTCTACCTGTATGTAATAATCCTACCATTCTACCTGTATGTAATAATCCTACCATTCTACCTGTATGTAATAATCCTACCATTCTACCTGTATGTAATAATCCTACCGTTCTACCTGTATGTAATAATCCTACTATTCTACCTGTATGTAATAATCCTACCGTTCTACCTGTATGTAATAATCCTACCGTTCTACCTGTATGTAATAATCCTACCGTTCTACCTGTATGTAATAATCCTACTATTCTACCTGTATGTAATAATCCTACAATTCTACCTGTAAGTAATAATCCTACCGTTCTACCTGTATGTAATAATCCTACCGTTAATCCTACCGTTCTACCTGTATGTAATAATCCTACCATTCTACCTGTATGTAATAATCCTACCGTTCTACCTGTATGTAATAATTCTACAATTCTACCTGTATGTAATAATCCTACCGTTCTACCTGTATGTAATAATCCTACCATTCTACCTGTATGTAATAATCCTACCATTCTACCTGTATGTAATAATCCTACCATGCTACCTGTATGTAATAATCCTACTATTCTACCTGTATGTAATAATCCTACCATTCTACCTGTATGTAATAATCCTACCTTTCTACCTGTATGTAATAATCCTACCGTTCTACCTGTATGTAATAATCCTACCATTCTACCTGTATGTAATAATCCTACCGTTCTACCTGTATGTAATAATCCTACCGTTCTACCTGTATGTAATAATCCTACCGTTCTACCTGTATGTAATAATCCTACCGTTCTACCTGTATGTAATAATCCTACTATTCTACCTGTATGTAATAATCCTACCGTTCTACCTGTATGTAATAATCCTACTAATCTACCTGTATGTAATAATCCTACTAATCTACCTGTATGTAATAATCCTACTATTCTACCTGTATGTAATAATCCTACTATTCTACCTGTATGTAATAATCCTACCATTCTACCTGTATGTAATAATCCTACTATTCTACCTGTATGTAATAATCCTACTATTCTACCTGTATGTAATAATCCTACTATTCTACCTGTATGTAATAATCCTACCATTCTACCTGTATGTAATAATCCTACTATTCTACCTGTATGTAATAATCCTACCTTTCTACCTGTATGTAATAATCCTACCGTTCTACCTGTATGTAATAATCCTACCTTTCTACCTGTATGTAATAATCCTACCATTCTACCTGTATGTAATAATCCTACTATTCTACCTGTATGTAATAATCCTACCGTTCTACCTGTATGTAATAATCCTACCGTTCTACCTGTATGTAATAATCCTACTATTCTACCTGTATGTAATAATCCTACTAATCTACCTGTATGTAATAATCCTACCATTCTACCTGTATGTAATAATCCTACCATTCTACCTGTATGTAATAATCCTACCATTCTACCTGTATGTAATAATCCTACCGTTCTACCTGTATGTAATAATCCTACCGTTCTACCTGTATGTAATATTCCTACCGTTCTACCTGTATGTAATAATCCTACCGTTCTACCTGTATGTAATAATCCTACCGTTCTACCTGTATGTAATAATCCTACTATTCTACCTGTATGTAATAATCCTACTATTCTACCTGTATGGAAACAGAGTTTGACTAGAAGCAAAATAAAACTCATCTTTTTAGTGAAATGTGTATTGTAAGTAAATACTTGAAGCTAAAAGACATGGATCTATTCACAATGTTTCTGCTTCCTGGTATCTAAGGCTGAGTCCCTGGTGGCCGTGTCTGTGCGCGCTGTGTCTGTGCGCGCTGTGGCTGTGCGCGCTGTGGCTGTGCGCGCTGTGGCTGTGCGCGCTGTGGCTGTGCGTGGCGCACACACATTATGGCACTCTATGGGGCAAAGGCAGTCACGCAGGTTGTGTGTTGCCTGGAGTCCATCAGATAGCACTGATGCAGGGAATGAACACCGCCAGGCACCCCATCACGCCAAGCACCCCATCACGCCAGGCACCCCATCACGCCAGGCACCCCATCACGCCAGGCACCCCATCACGCCAGGCACCCCATCACGCCAGGCACCCCATCACGCCTGGCACCCCATCACGCCAGGCACCCCATCACGCCAGGCATCCCATCACGCCAGGCACCCCATCACGCCAGGCACCCCATCACGCCAGGCACCCCATCACGCCAGGCACCCCATCACGCCAGGCATCCCATCACGCCAGGCACCCCATCACGCCAGGCACCCCATCACGCGCGCACTGGGGCAGCAGCCTTACACTGTTCATGCAGGGTTCTCTGGACTCCCCAAATATTGAGTGACAGCAAATTTGAACTCAATAAACATCTCATAGATAGTACATACATACAGCTAAACAAATTGTGGCAGCCCATAAAAGTAGATTCTGAATACAAATAAAATTACTTAATGAAAAATTTTACAATATATACTCTTAAAACCTCATTTATGGAAATAAAATTGAACTAAGTACACTGAAGGTGTAAACAAGGATGATAAATAAATCAAAACCAGGGCAAACATAAAAAACTACAACTAAAAAAACCAAGCAGGCTTTTTTAACAATAGCGTTGATACAGGACCCTCTAGCACTTACAAAAGCAGACAAAGTTCAGGATGTAGCCCCACCCCCCCTCTCCCTCGGAGCTTCTAATATTGCTATGGTTATTGTATTGTATTGTATGTCTTTATTTATATAGTGCCATTAATGTACATAGCGCTTCACAGTAGTAATACATGTGGTAATCAAATAAATAACAGATAATATAAATAACAGATCATGGGAATAAGTGCTTTAGACATAAAAGTAACATTAAGGAAGAGGTGTCCCTGCTCCGAGGAGCTTACAGTCTAATTGGTAGGTAGGGAGAACGTACAGAGACAGTAGGAGGGAGTTCTGGTAAGTGCGTCTGCAGGGGGCCAAGCTTTATGTATCATGTGTCTTAAAGGTGGAGAGAGGGTGCAAGTCGGGTACTGAGGGGAAGGGCATTCCAGAGGTGTGGGGCAGTCAGTGAAAAAGGTTTAAGGCGGGAGAGGGCTTTAGATACAAAGGGGGTAGAAAGAAGACATCCTTGAGAAGAACGCAAGAGTCTGGATGGTGCATAACGAGAAATTAGGGCTGATATGTAAGGAGGGGCAGAAGAGTGTAAAGCTTTAAAAGTGAGGAGAAGAATGGAGTGTGAGATGCGGGATTTGATCGGAAGCCAGGAGAGGGATTTCAGGAGGGGAGATGCTGAGACAGATCTAGGAAAGAGTAGAGTGATTCTGGCAGCAGCATTTAGGATAAATTGTAGGGGAGACAGGTGAGAGGCAGGAAGGCCGGACAGCAGGAGGTTACAGTAATCAAGACGAATGAGTGCATGAGTCAGGGTTTTAGCAGTCGAGCAACAGAGGAAAGGGCGTATCTTTGTTATATTGCGGAGGAAAAAGCGACAAGTTTTAGAAATGTTTTGAATGTGAGGGGCGAATGTGAGAGAGGAGTCGAGTGTGACCCCTAGGCAGCATGCTTGGGCTACTGGGTGAATGATTGTAGTTCCAACAGTAATGTGGAAGGAGGTAGTAGGGCCAGGTTTGGGAGGAAGTATGAGGAGCTCTGTTTTAGCCATGTTTAGTTTAAGGCGGCGGAGGGCCATCCAGGATGATAAAGCAGAGAGACATTCAGAAACTTTGGTTTGTACAGCAGGTGTAAGGTCGGGTGTTGAAAAGTATATTTGTGTGTCGTCGGCATAGAGGTGATAATTAAACCCAAAAGATGTTATTAGGTCACCTAGAGAGAGTGTGTACAGAGAAAAGAGAAGAGGTCCCAGGACAGAGCCCTGGGGTACCCCACAGAGAGATCAATGGAGGAGGAGGAGGTGTTAGCAGAAGATACACTGAAAGTACGATGGGAGAGGTAAGATGAGATCCAGGATAGAGCTTTGTTCCGAATACCAAGAGTATGGAGAATGTGGAGGAGAAGAGGGTGGTCCACTGTGTCAAATGCTGCAGAGAGGTCGAGTAATATGAGCAGAGTGTAATGACCTCTGTCTTTGGCAGCATGGAGGTCGTCAGTTATTTTAGTGAGGGCTGTTTCAGTGGAGTGAGCAGTGCGGAAGCCAGATTGTAGAGGGTCTAGGAGAGACTAGGTGTTGAGAAAATGGAGCAAGCGAGAGAATACAAGACGTTTAAGGAGTTTAGAGGAAAAAGGCAGGAGGGAGACAGGTCGATAGTTAGAAAGACAGGTAGGGTCAAGCTTGCTGTTTTTAAGTAATGGTATGACTGTTGCATGTTTGAAGGAGGATGGAAAGATTCCAGAGCAGAGGGAGGAGTTAAAAATGTGTGTGAGCGTAGAGATTATAGTAGGAGCAAGAGGTTTTAGGAGATGGGAGGGAATGAGGTCAAGAGGGCAAGTGATAGAGGGAGAAGAGGCGATCAACAGCGACACATCCTCCTCTGAGACAGTGGAAAAAGAGTCAAGGAAGGCAGGAGGAGAGTTATGAAGAGGTGTAGGATGGGAGGAAGAAACAGGGGATGTTCTGCCATAAGGATTCCACCTTTTCCTTAAAATAGTCAGCAAAGTCCTGAGCGGAGATGGAGGAAGGAGAGGCAGCTGAGGGTGGTTTGAGTATAGTATCAAAGACAGAGAACAGTCGGCGTGGGTTAGACTTGTGCATGTTGATTAGCGAGGAAAAGTAGGCTTGTTTAGCTTGCGAGAGGGCAGAGTTGAAACAGGATAGCATAAATTTGTAGTGAAGGAAGTCTGCGAGAGTGTGAGACTTCCTCCAGAGGCGTTCAGAGGAACGAGTGGAGGAACGCAGCATGCGCGTGTGGGAATTTAGCCAGGGTCTAGGGTTAGAAGGGCGAGGGTGGCAGAGAGAAAGCGGGGCATGTAGATCAAGAGACGAGGACAAGACAGAGTTGTAGTTCCTGACCAGGTTGTCAGGGTCTGTATCTGAGCTGAGAGAGGAGAGGGAGGAGCGTAAAGTGGACTCAAAGTCAGGTAAGTGAATAGAGCGCAGGTTTCGGCAGAACCGGGGGGTAGATGGAGTGGAGAAGGGGAGAAGCGAGATAGAGAGAATGAGATGAGATGATGGTCAGAGAGAGGAAAAGGGGAAATGGAGAAATCGGAGAGAGAGAAGTTTTTAGTGAAAACCAGGTCTAAGTAGTGGCCATCCTTGTGGGTGCTGGCTGCAGTCCACTGTTGAAGGCCAAAAGAAGAGGTTAGAGAAAGAAAGCGGGAAGCCCAAGGTAGAGAGGGGTCATCAATGTGGCAATTGAAGTCCCCAAGGAGAAGAACAGGGGAGTCTGAGGAGAGAAAGAAAGAGAGCCAGGATTCAAAATGAGAGAGAAAGGAAGAAGGGGGATGAGTAGAAGTAGGTGGGCGATAGATGACCGCCACATGGAGAGGGAGAGGAGAGAAGATCTGGACAGTGTGAGCCTCAAAGGAGGGAAAAGCAAGAGATGGAGGAATAGGAAGGGTTCGGTAACGGCAGAGGGGGGAGAGCAGGAGCCCCACGCCTCCACCCCTGCCATCAGTGCGCGGAGTGTGGGGGAAGGAAAGGCAACCATAGGAGAGGGCAGCTTCCAGAGCAGAGTCAGACTGAGTGAGCCAGGTCTCAGTTATAGCAAACAGGAGCAGAGAGTGAGAGAGAAAAAAGTCATGTACAGAGAGGCACTTGTTACAAAGGGAGCGAGCATTCCAAAGGGCACAGGAGAAAGGGAGAGAGGAAGGAGGGTGGCAGGGGATGGGTATGAGGTTGGAGGGGTTATTGCAGCTTAAATTCATAAATGTGGGTTAAGGGTATTAGGAGGACAACGGACCTGTGATAGATATCCTGGGGTAGAATGTATGCCTTTATTCATTCTGCCTGGCACAAGAGGTAATCATAAATAATATAGCATAGTGTAGTTCCCAACTGTGGGGTGCAAAGGATTACTCTCTGTAATCACAATTATGGAGTTAGATAGTATAACTTTAACAATATCCTTTTAATATTAATGTATGCATATAAGGAAGGGGGAAATGACTACATGCATCTATAAGAGAGTCCAGTCCCACTGAGCTGGGGTCCTTCCTGAGCTACTGATCCTGTACAAGAGTCAGACTTGGTACAGAAACTAAAGGGAGAGTAAATGACTGGGATAGAGACTGCCCTTACTGTGCAGTGGAATGCCCTTGGGGGAGTTTTGAGACATTAAGGATATACCCTAAAGGAAAATCAGGGCCCGCTTGATGGCAGTGCCACGATGCTTGTGCACCGAGCCCTGCGGTTACAGAGGCCCGCATTCTTCACCACAATAATGAAACTGATTGCTGGGGGAGAGCGCAGGGCCTCTGTAACTGTCTCTTACCTTGTCCGGCGGCATCTCCTACCTGCAGCGTCTCGTTTTCATGGCGCCGCAATGTCAGATGGCATCGGGTTGCCATGGCAATGTGATCCTGCATGGCGCCATGGTGCCGCGTGGCTAAGACAACGTGACATCACATGGCATTGCAATGACCACCTGATGCCGTGACTTTGTGATGCTGCGTCGTCTGAGGAGATGCCGCACCAAACAAGGTACGAGGCCCCACAAAAGCCCCTGCACCGTGCCCTGCAAAAGTCCTAGCCGGCCCTACAAAAGGTATTTGTACCACTTCGGAGCAAATCAAATGCCACAGAATTATTGCCCCGTTAAGCAGAGTAAGAATTAGTTCCCTCTCTGGTTAAAGGCCATATGTATAATGGATGGAGAGGTTATTGTGTTTAAAGTTACATGTGTGAAGGATTCACCGTTTACGGTTGATGAAGACTATTCAATAAATGCAATGGACCTTTATTTTAAAAATCCCTAGTGTACAATATTCTTTTTGTCCTCTCTGTGTTCGGAAGTCCCTGCCCCTTGGAACCTGTGAAGACATCATCCCCAAGATACACCTACTGTACAACGAGCGTGACCCATTGGCTGGCAGAAAGGGGGCTACATGGAAAACTGCACTGGGTAAAAAATAAATAAATAAAAGCCAGTTTTGCAAATGCTGTCTTGGCAAAAATGAACATTTTCTGTTTCATGCAGTACATCCTGGAAGGATTCATTTAACAAGGAACATTAAAGCAACAGCCCTTCCTGTTTAAAATACACAGTTTAAGGTGATAAACCTTTAACGAGACTGTACTCTTTGTTCAGTGATTCTTATCTTATATTTTATAATGCTGTAGAGAGAAATAGAGGCTTGAATATTATTATTTTTTGAAGATAAGAAAAAATGGCCTCTCTTACCGCCACCGAAGAAATAAAAATGAGCCCTGTGTTAATGAGTAATTATTTTAGGGTTTTTTATAAATTGGAAAACAAATAACAAAATATAGATGTCTTTAAACGTTTCAGTGACTACAGTTAGTGGTTACATAGTTACATAGTAGATGAGGTTGAAAAAAGACGTACATCCATCAAGTTCAACTTATGCTAAATTTAGACGACAGATACTTTAGCCTATATTTAAGTAATAATCCCCGAAGAACAGGGCATTACTGGCCAATAATGCCCTGGCTGGAAGAGTTGAAGGCCCGAGGCGAAGCCGAGGGACTTTAACCCAGCCAGGGCATTATTGGCCAGTAATGCCCTGCTCTGAGGGGATTATTACTATTGTAGGCTAAGGCTTTTTTTTTTTTAATTTTTTTAACATTTTTCATAAAAAAGAGACACTTTTGTAGTCATTGATTTTTATCAGCATGATCGTCTACATGCTTTTGCTTTTACAGCAAGTTTATTAAAAGGAAATTGAACATACACACACACAGCCCCCTCTTTATACACACTGCAGGCCCCATCTATACACACAAACACACTGCAATCCCCCCTCTAAATACTGTACACAAGCTCCATCTGAGATCCCTCCTACACACTGCAGCCCCCCTCCTCTACACCTACAAAACACACTGCAGCCCTCCTCCACCCTCTACACTCACAAAACACACACACACACACACACACACACACACACACACACACACACACACACACACACACACACACACACACACACACACACACACACACACACACACACACACACACACACACACACACACACACCAGCCCTCCCCTCTACACCCACAAACACACACTGCAGCCCCCTGTAAACCCACAAAACTGCAGACACACACATACCAAAACACACTATGCAGCCCTCCTCCACCCTCTACACCCACTAACACACACACTGCAGCCCCCCTCTACACCCACAAAACACACTGCAGACACACACACACAAGCACCAACAAAACAGACTGCTGCCCCCCCCCCTCTACACCCACTCCAGCCCCCTGTAAACCCACACACTGCAGACACACACACACACACATAACACTCTGCACCCCTCCTCCACCAACAAAACACACTGCAGCCCTCCTCCACCCACAACACACACTGCAGCCCCCCTCTGTACCCACAAAACACATACTGCAGACACACAAACCAACAAAACAGACTCTGCCACCTCTACAGCAACAAAACATACAGCAGCAGCCCCCTATATACACCCCCGCAGCCCCCCTGTAAACCCACACACTGCAGACACACACACACCAACAAAACACTCTGCACCCCTCCTCCACCCGCAAAACACATACTGAAGACACACACACTGCAGCCCTCCTCTACACCCACAAAACATACCCACAGCAGACACACACCAACAAAACAGACTCTGCTGCCCCCTCTACACCCACAAAACACACACACACACCAATATACTGTAACACTCTGCTGGCCCCCTTTATACCCACAAAACACACAACAGACACACAAACCTTTCCCCTCACTCGTGTGCTGAGCTCTCTGCAGGCAGGGTGGGGGAGGATTCAGTGCCTTGCTGGTGCCTCCTGTCCAATCACCTCCTCTGTCTGAGAGCAAATTTCCCTCTTTGTGAATGAGAACTGAAAGCTGATTGGCTGAAAAACTTGGCAGGGTGCCATAAATTCCGGGCCATTAATGATTGGATAATGCCCGGAATTTTAACCAATCAGAGAGCAGGGATTTCAATAATGCCTGGACTTTAGCCTATAATTGTGCTTACAGTCTATTAATCCTGATGAAGGCAAACAAAAAACCCCAGTGAAATATCATATACAGGCAGTCCTCGTTTTACAATGCTTCGCTTTACAACGAATGGCTTATCCAACGCTATGCAATGCATACCTATGTTAATTTTTACAACGCCAAAACAGCGTATCCAACGCTCTTACAACGCTTTACAAAGTTGTTTGTGTATATAATATATATTATATAATATTATATTATACTTGTAACCCCCTTTCCCGGGGCCAATCGCAGATCAGGCCCGCTAAGGTGTACTTGGGTCTGGCTACATGTCTTTATGTGGTGCATACCTGCTGGCAACAGGAGGGCCTGAGTCTCCCGCGATGACATGGGGGATAACAGGAACAGGTTTCTGGGGTGGATGCCTTCGTTCTCATTCAGTGGTGCAGCGCCTCCATCTTTAGTAAGCCCCAGGAATGCGGGGTGGAATCCTTACCAAGAGTTCCCACACAGGGATGAGAGATTCCAGTCTCACACAGGTTTGTCTTTCTTTAAAAGCAGCAGTCTTTATTCACAGCAGCAGCAGAACCAGCAGACAGGTACAGGATGTCTGATCCACTCTGACTGCTCTCCTTTAGGATGGTCCCTCCCTGCCACCACTCTGGATCGAGGGCATCCAGAGTGGGGCTAACTCTTCCCTCACCCCCTAAGCAGGGTGAGAGGTACTGGTCCATCTCCCTACACTATGGTTGGATCAGTTCTACTCATGAGCTGATCACTCTCCTTCTCCAACTGTAACTCCAGCTCACTAACTAACACTTGTCACACACTGGACCAGCCAGTGACAGACAGACTAACACACTAAATAGGAAGTGCACTGCTCTTTTATATCAGCAGGCACCGCCCCTGTGTCTCTTGCTTTGACACAGAGTCAGGTGACCTACCTCCACCACTCAGGGCAAGTGCTTGAAGTGGGGGAAACTCATGATAACTCCTGGCAACCTGCCCTTACCAGGGCTTATACCAGGAGGAGGATAGAACTATAGCCCTATTTCTTACCAGGGCTACATACTATATAATATATTAAATTTTATGTTATATTATATATATAATACAGTATATACACTATATAATTTATGTGTGTGCTGCGTATCTTAATGCCTGCATAAAATATTTGGTGTATTTTAGTGTTAAAAATGCCTTCAGGAACGGAACTTTTCATTTAAACAGTGTTCCTATGGGAAAACGAGTTTCGCTTTAAGACGTTTCGATATCCAACGCCATTTTGAGTAACGCATTGTGTCTGATAACCGTGGACTGTCTGTAATGATATCTCATAAGGGGGGAAAAAATTCGAACTAACGTCAGTTACATTTCTCCCTGGATCAACATCCTTACAATGTTTACTTATTTGTTATATTCATTGTCTTTATTAAAGTGATTAAGGGAAGAAGATGTCTATTAGACTTAGAGTAGCTTTTTGTCATTAGACGTAGCTTTTTTATTGTCAGTACATTACTTGTGATGAGGGTAACCACCTTTTGTTCCCTGTTCCCCTGTCTTTTTGTACCCCTCAAGTGAAAATTCATTAAAAAAATATTTGTACCAAGAAAAAGAGTTAGGGTGAGGCTTAGTGTGCCAGAGGGGGAGCGGAGGAGATGTGAGGGAATAGGATTAAGGGTGAAGGTTGTAGGGTAGGATAATGAGAGGAGCATGGAGAACTCCTCTCCATTTACAAGAGGAAATGATCTGAGGATGAATTTAGGTGTGCAACGGGAGGTAAGTGTTGCATGTAGAGCATGACCTGAACAGATGTCATGTCTGATGGGCTCAATCTTATCTGTAGAATATTTAGTTGATGGTCCAGCTCAACTATTTCACAATAATCACAAGAGTGCTGTTGCAGTGGGACTTCAGTCACTTTACCAGCTTGTCTTCATTAATGAAGATGGGCCAAGTAGATCCTTGAGGATACAAGCTACTCAACTGTGTTTCAGCCTGCATTGAATGGTGCTGCAAGTATCAAACAAGAGTGTGTATATTAGCGAAAAACTACCGCTATTAGGAGAGGGGAAACTGACCAAATAAACTCCTGGGTAACAAAATTCAGTAGAGAACACCACTGGATTAGAGTCAGCCGACGTGGACCAGACGTATGATCTGCCGGAAGAAGCCGTTACGCACGGCGAAACGTACATCGTGAACACCCCCTTTTAAAATTCACATTCATTTTTTTTTAGGAGCACCACTTATATTTATCATGTACTTATTTTAATATGCATATTAAAGTTTGATTTTATTACTATTCATCTATGCTTTGTAGTGGTGTGCACCATAAATGGATTTCTGCGTTCCATGTACGCTGCAGTACACTTTGTGAATATTTTCTGAATATTTCCCTGGTAGCAGCCTATTTCTCCACTCTAAACTCCCTGATGGTTAGAGCAGGGTCTCTCTCATCTGCCAAATGATATGTTTCAAGTGTGTTCATATAGTTTGACTTTTATACATTTCATGTTGTATAGTTTGAGCGACTGAAGGGGTAGGAGGAAAGGAGGAAGAAGAGGTGAGAGGAAGGGGAGACACCAAAGAGTAAAAAACAAACTTACCTGTACAATGCATAATACAGTATGTACAGACAGATCTCAGAGACATATCCCTTCTTTCTGTTGCCCATTGTACAGAGCACCCACAAGCTTTCAACTATAGAAAGAGATATAATGGAAGTCATTTAACTATATTGGGTCTCGTGTAGATACATATGTAAAATACATGTCTCTGTATGATGTTGATTTTCACCTTACTGTATGCTTCCAAGTGATATCAGCCTTGAGCAAGCGCGCATGCGCGAAACGATCATCGGCAAAGGCTGACATGTTCACAGGCTGCCTCACTTCGGGCTTCTGATACACTGTATACGCAGCAGCTCTACAGATTTAGACTTTAGATTTAAGGTTGCGATTTTGAGGTTAGTGGTTCCCAAACACCACATACTGTAGACTGATAGCCTTAGAAGTTATACTACGACTGTGATCAGGGAGCCTGTTCTGGATTATGCAAAGAGAAGCCTCCTTATTACTTCATGCTGGGAGTGTCTGGAGACACAGCTGATTATACTTTAAGAGCTTACTAGCCTGGACACAGACCCAGCACTTTATCCTCACACACTTTGAGGATTTTTACTATCTTTTGCCTTGCCTAGGTGTCATGTTAAGCCAGACCATCTTCTACATACTCCATTTTGGCTTTATTTCTGTTAAATAAATCATGATACGGTGTAATATGTCATGTGTTGATGTTCATCTGAGGTTGTATTTACCTAATTTTAAGACCTGCTAAGGAACAGATGATTGTTATTATGTCCTGATATGTAAAACCATAGAATTCAAAGAGGGTGTACTTTCTTTTTCACACCACTGTGTATATGTATGTATGTATGTATATGTATGCATGTATGTGTATGTATATATATATATATATATATATATATATATATATATATATATATATATATATGTAGAGGTATCAGTACCGTGTTAGCCGAGCTTCAATAATCAAAAAATAAATAGACCGTTCTGTGGTGTTGAGTTCTCTCATGTATTTTTTAGTTGGATCCTGCTGCAGTTGGGTGTAATACTTTGAATCAGAACGGTATTGTCTATTTATTTTTTGATTATATATATATATATTTTTTTTTTTAAATAGCACATTTATCCAAAAAATTATTATTATCTATATTATTTGCCCCAAGGCTAAAAGAACAAATCTAGAAGGGGTACATAAACATCCATAATTGCTTACGCAAAAATATACCAACTTTGCAATACTTTGTGAGAAATCACTTGATTCAGCAGATCTCAGCTGGTTGCAACTGTATCGTGACCCTTATAACTAGAGAAAGGGAATAAGTTTATGCTGGAAACTGTCCGACTGGCAAATATTACATGACATCTGAAATGCTACCTCAGCAATATGTACAGTACGAGTCACTTCATTGTGTTTCACCCACAACTTTGTAATTTACACTTAAGACATTGTACATTACTGACAGTGTTTCCTGTATACAATATGAAGACCTAATTCTTAGTTTATGTCACAATGGGGAAGAGTGCTGATGTGTATTTCTTTGTTATGTTTATTTATTTTTTACTTTTAGCTGTGTATTAAGAGTTGGTTGTGGTCAGCGTTTGCAAGACTGGCAATTCTAATAACAGGAAGCAGAAACTAATTTGTAACCTAAGCAAAGGATGCATGAATGTGAGAAAAGAGCACTAGGAAAGAGGAAGGTCGTATTTTTGAGTAAAGGTGGCAGGAAGGAGAGGAGAGAAGGTATCAGAATAGATTTAAAATATTTGGAATACCAGTAATTAAAAAAACTAGAAATCCCCTCTTCCCCCATCGGATCTTTTTTGCCTAACTTGAACAGATCAAAACACGTCCCCCTTCTCTACCTCCAGTATCCAATAGTGGGATTGCCCCTCAAATTAATCCTAGTTCTTTTTAAATAACAGGGATAGGCAAGGCCAAAGTTATCTGTATTCCAATGCTTAAATAATATACAACATCAAAAATATAGTATTCTTATATTTGTGCATTTAGAGTACTGCTACAGTTCTCAAGAATGGCTGCAATATAGAACTCCTTGTCTAAAGTGTTAACTTTATTTTAAAAATCATTGCTATTTTGGTTCACAATTCTATTGCAGCCATATTTAACTGTAAAATAAAGATGAGCCATTTGCAATACACACCACTTCAGATCCTCCTCATTTTTATTTCATGCTACATAAATCCATCTTAAGTATTTCATCTTTTTACATTTGATTTAATATGCAAACAAATGGTGTCATTCCTACCATACAGCGCAGCTTAATAAATATGGGTCCATGTGTGTAGTATATATTATAAAGAGCTAGAAACTAGATGTGAATTTCTGCGTTTTTGGCTTTATGTACAGTATGGAAGTTAGGCCATATAATACAGACCTGAAAAACTGCCCGCGTTGTCCCAATCTTCAGAAGTGGGGACAAAAACACTGTCTCCAACTACAGGCCAATCTCTCTTCTCCCAATACTATCCAAAGTCATGGAAAATGTGTCCACTCCCAATTAAGATATTATTATACCAAGACAAATTTCCTTAGCCAAATTTCCCTAACACTCCACAGTAACTACCCTCCTAAAAGTTTATAATGAGATCCAGAGTGGAATGGAACTGGGATAATTTACTGTTGCAATAGTCCTAGATTTTGCAAAGGCTTTTGATACTGTTGATCATGTTATCTTATTAAACACACTCCAGTGCTCTGGAATAGGGAAACATGCTTTAAACTGGTGTAACGGTATTTCTGACCCGGCTGACCCACCCAATCTCACATTGGCCCCTGTGGTCTAACCGGCCCCCATTACAGTGTGGTAGTGTCTGGTGGTGCACCTGTTGGCAACAGGACTCCTGAGTCTCCCGCATGATGGTGTGTGGGGAGGACCCGTCCAGACAGGCAGCTGAGGTAGTGTGCTGAGTCTCACCTAGTTCCAGTGCAGCGCCTCCACCTCATCAGGGTCCCTGCGTCCGCATGGGGATGGTCCTGTTGAGGAACTCCTCCGTGGTGCTCCTCTCTGTACATTCACTCCACACATGTACACGAGAGGGTTTGTGATTGAGAACATCTTTATTGCCTGAGTGGGCTAGCTGCCCCTCGCAGTAGATTTCTAGCCACTCATGTTCAGTCAGTGCCTCCCTTTAAAAGGTGTAATTCTCCTTAAATAGGGATTCCCTATCCCCGCAGGGATATCTGCCCTGTGCCAGGTCCCTGGACACAGTCTCCTCTTCAGTTACTATAACATAACCATCTGCTAGAACTTGTACTTAACCCATGACTGAATAGAACTCCCAAAACTACTAGAACTGGACTCAGATAGAACTCTGGCAGAACCTGTACTAGAACTCTCGCAGGACTAACTCTTAGACACAGTGCTGTGCCTTATGTACACTCTGGAAGCTGACACACCTCTGGCATCACTAACCATGGAGTCAGAGCATGTGACTACTCCCATCCATACACAGGGCACCCCACCAGGGTGTGAGGGCAAACCTCCATAATTACTGCTGGCATGCCCACAACTTACCAGGCCTTACTGTCAGCAGGAGAGATGACTGTAGCCATTTTACATGACCGCTACACTGGTTTCACTCCTAACTATCAAGTACATCTCAATATGTGTCTATTTTGGGCTCTAACTCCAACCCCTTGGATGTCACCTGCGGTGCCCCGCAAGGCTCTGTTCTGGGGCCCCTGCTCTTTTCAGTCTTCATTATTTAAGGGAGGTTCAATGCACATATACAGTATATGATCACACAATCTTATATGAACCCAGCACTAGCCTCTCTGACCTTGGATACATACTGTACTTCAATATGATTTTTTAAGACTTGAAAACTGGAATTCCCAAAACAAACTGTTTTTAAAAACTGACAAAACTGTAACGATGGTATTTGGGACTAAGGCTACATTTGTAAAGCTACCAACGACAGAGCTACAGATCATAACCAACTCTAACACCGTTCAAGCCCCTGTCACTAGTTTTAAATATCTGGGTATGTGTTTGACTCCCATCTAACATTGAGGTTGCATATTGATACTTTGACATCCAAAACCTATGCCAAACTAGGTGTACTTTATAGGAACAAATTCTCCATAAGCCTGCTGCTAAGAAAGCGCATTACACAGCAGATGCCAATGCCAATGATAGATTATGGGGACATAGTATATGATACAGCACCTCGAACTCACCTTAGCAAACAAAACACCCTCTACAACTCAATATGCCGCTTTCTCCTACAATGCACATAACTGCGAAATGCTCAAAGAACTAGATTGGCTACCACTTGAGTAAAGCAAAAGAAGAGAGCACCATCGATGACTGGAGTCAGCTGTTTGGCAGGGCACTTTAGAAACTCACGTTATACCTCCCTATGATGCGCATGCGCGGGGAGGTTGCGTCATGACGCGATTTGGCGCGAAACAGAGACGGATCAGCTGGGTATTTAAAGATGTGTATCTGCAGCAGTTTTTTACTCCTTGATAAAGAACCTTTGCTAGAAAAGCGTAGGAGGTGTTCCTGTGCTTTTACTCCAATAAAGAATTGTTATTTGGATCCCCTCCTGACTCCAGTCATCGGTGGTGCTCTCTTCTTTTGCTTTACTCTGGATCTATCAGCAGTAGCACATCATCCAATACAAGAGGTGTCCGTGAGTATTGGCTATCATGCCCTATTAGCCCCCAATGAAATTGTCTGTGGTGAGTCCCTCATTCATTCTCAGTTTTCAGGGAATATGGCTTAAATACCTTCAATAAGGACTTACTCACTTTATGGCATACACCTTTATATGTTTTGAGACCGAATGATCTTATTTGAGCAGGGTATTTGAGCATTCTTACAAACTTTCTGGCTGTCACGCTTGTGCTCTCCTCACAAGCGCAGGGAGAAAGGGAAGGGCCCATTAGCGAGGTGGGGAGGCCGCAGGGGATACGAAGGGAGTAAGTTGCCGCGCAGCTTGGGATCGGCGCACGTAGTCACGTGACCGCACCACGCGCATGAGAATGCGCGACACGTCCGGAGGTGCGGTGCCTACTCAGAGACACGAGTGATCCAGCTGCATGTGCGCGCATGCTCTGACAGCAGAGCGGGAGTGCGCGCGTTCTCAGGCACCAACACGGGGGTTGCTGGGAAGCCAACGCTTCAGCACGGGAGTCTGGAAACGGAAACCAGTAACATGGGCATGGAGTCCAGAGCACAAGGTAACATCCAGAGAAGGACTGCTTCTTGGAGAACGTCCAGACTTCTTAAAGGCATAGTAACAAAAACAGCAAGGTGCAGCGAAACTAAACATAACATAAGGGTTCTTAGTCTAATCCATTGGCCAAGGAATTATAAGCCTGCTACCACGTCAAGGTGAACCCTACTCCGGAATCCACAGGAGATAAGTAAAGGTCCCAAGGAGGTCCAGGCAGGAGCAGTATGCGATGAGTACCAGCAGACACCAGGGCAGGCAGCAAAAGACTAATAGCAGAGAGAAAGTCAAAGAGAGGCTTACTTCCTGTCAGGAGGAAGAGGGCAGGGTTTGCCAGAAAGCAAGATGGCGTTGCTTGCTTCACAATCCTTAAAGACACAGGATCTTGACTCGCAGCTAGCGGGTGGCGATCAGAAGTAAACAGGTAAGGAAGGGACACGCCGCAGGGGGCGTGTTCCGCGCATCGTTACACTGGCTACCACTTGAGCCTACAGTAGGTGCAAAGTACATTTTTCCAGTTTTGCCTTCAAATACTTCCTGGACAAGCTATCCACCTACCTGAACAAACTCCTCACCCCTACCACATGCAGCACTTACTGTATCACCTGAGATCTGACTCCAAAAGACGGTTGACTGTCCCAAGGTTCAACAAAGTATCCGACCGCTCCTCCTCCTCATACCGTGCACCTCATACCTGGAACAATTTACCAGAGACTCTCACAGCCACCACCAGTCTAAGTTTTTCAAGACTTCATCTGTCTCACATTTTAATCTGGTCTGTAACTGTTACATACGCCTATAACATATGTTATCTTTAACTGTTCACGAAATGTCTGTCAATATAATGTAAAACCCTGTTTATTTAATGTAATAATGTATTTGTCATCATAACTCGGTGCCCAGGACATACTTGAAAATGAGAGGTAACTCTCAATGTATTACTTCCTGGTAAAATATTTTCTAAATAAATAAATGGTATTAGGTGATACCTTTTTTATTTGGACTAACAATTGATATTTTAGGACAAGCTTTCGAGAGTTCTCTCTCTTCCTCAAGTTAAGCCATACTAATTTACAAAAGATTCAATGAGTTTAACACAGATGTAAAATCCAAAGTAAGGATCTATGGCAAATGAAGTAGAGAGAGAATGGCAGAGGGAATTGTAAATACACGGACAGGACAATAAATGGATGAAAGTGATAGTGAGAAATGTGAAGAGCATGTAGGCTCATATATCCATCAGCAGTGTGAAGGGTGTGGGGTGCAGGGTGATAGAAATGGTCGATTATAAAATTAACAGAGCTGCAGGGAGACACATTACAAACAATTCTGATTGTGTGTAAGAAACCCCATGAAGTCCTCTTTTCTGGTGTCAAAGGGTATTATCATTTTCAGTTCAATGTTTTCCGTTCTTGAGAGCTTTTAAACATTCCTTTGAAGATTTGTATTTTTAAGTCCTTTATGGAATTATCTGGTTGTGAGAAGGGATGTCCCACTGCAGTGCAATATCTTCCTTCTTCATGGTGTGTTATTGTGTGTCTGTGCAGGTTCATTTTGGTTTGACGTTTTGGGCTGGTTTCACCAGTGTAGCATCCTTGGTGACATTTGCTGCATTGAATCATATTTACCACATTCTTGGATGTGCAGAAGAATTTTCCGTTAACATTTAATTTTCTATGTTTGTAAACGTATATGCCAATATCCCACAGCAAGTCACAAAGTTTGCTGCTTATAATGCTATATGGTCTTGTGCCATTCTCAGTGTCCCTTGAGTTTGTTATGAAGTTTTCTGTTGACTAACTTCTGTCTGAGGTTTGGTGGTTGCCGAAATGCAAGGATGGGAGGTTTGGGGAAGATGTCTTTTAATGTGTCATCCTCTGTCGCAATTGGTTGCAGAACTTTGATTATTTTTCGGATTCCCTCTAGGGCTGAGTTGTATATTTGTTTATTTATTTATCAAATGTTTTACCAGGAAGTAATACATTAAGAGTTACCTCTCGTTTTCAAGTATGTCCTGGGCATAAAGCTATAACAATACATAGTTAGATTAAATGAACAGGCTGGCCGCCTTTGGGGCGACACAGTTGTACACTGAAAGGGTTCAGATTGAATGCAGCTGTGGATTCAAAGTCCTTTGTCTTCCTGGCTCATTAACATTCCAGTGGATGGGGTTGTTGTTCCACATAGTACAAGCAAAAGCACATGTTAACCTTTAGCAGTCTGTGCAGAGGGGAGCAGTTCTTGGGTAACCTCATCAGGCATCCGCCTTTAGGGCGATGCAGATGTACACTCATGTTTGTGAACACTAGTGGGATGCATGGGATTGCTTTTTTCTTTTTGTGTTTGGGCAAGTATTCTCGTGGGGCTTTCTAGTGCAGATGTAATATTTGGTAATAGTCTTTGGATTATTTCCCTTCTGTCTGAATGATACAGTTAGGGTTGTGAGGTATCAGAGCATATGTGGTGATATCTTATAGCCGGGCTGCGTATGATGGCTTGTTTTGTATGAGTAGAATGGAAATTGGAGTTGTGGAGGTAACTTAATAGGTCTGTGGTTTTCTTGTATACAGATGGGTGTACAGTAGTTTGCCATTCTTCAGGGTTACTGTTTATCCAGAAAGTTAATTAGTTTTGCTGAACAATCTATTATGAGCTTAATTGATGGATGCACTGAATTGAAGGACTTGTGAAATTGTTTTAGATTGACTTCACCCTCTGGTCATATTATAACTAGATGATCAATGTACAGTAGTTGCAATATTTGTAAGGTGTGTGGAGGCATGTGATTAGGAATCTCTGTTCAAGATTTCCCATAAAAAGACTGGCATAGTGTTGTGCCATCCTGGTGCCCATTAGTTGTTGGTACATGTCCTTATTGAAGCTGAAGTTGTGTATGAGTATATATTCTATCAGTTTGGTAATTACTTCAGCACTATAATTCTGATCCAGAGGAGATGAAGCAAGGAATTGCAAGCATGGCTCAGTGCCATCATTGTGGAGGATGTTACTGTGCAGCGATTCCACATCCATGGTAACTAGTAGTGTGTTGGATAGCACTGTAGTTATTTGATGAAAAGTTTATTGGGGAAATCTGTAGCGTTTTGTATGAAGCTGTTGGTGTTTGTGACTAGTGGTTTTAGGATATTATCCACTAGGCCTGATATTTGTTCAGTGAATGTATCCATACCTATTATAATTGGTCTACCAGGGTTTCCTGGTTCGTGGATTTTTGGAGGCATGTTAGAGATGCCAACTCCTGGGTTGTTAGGTACAAGTGGCTCCAATTTTGGCTGCAGGTGAATAGGGAATGATTTAATGAGATTCATGAGTTGCTTTGTATATTACTGAGTTGGATCATGGGTCAGTTTCTTGTAGTAGATGTTGTCTATTATCTTCTTCTGTGTAATTTAATTGTGTCCATAAGCACCGTTGCACCTCCTTTATCTGCTGATTTGATGGCGATGTTGTGGTTGGTTCGTAGTTCCTTCATTGCAGATCTCTTCACGAGGGATATGTTGTATATAAAAAACATTCTGCTGTGCTGATTCCAGTGAGGAAACTCAAATCTGCAGCTCTCTATGTAGTTGTCTAGATGGCCGTTGTGTCCTGTCGGTGGTGTGAAGTACTGTACTGTAGGTGTTCCTCTTCTTGTTGTTATACTCCATCATTTTAGGGGTGCTATCTTTTTTTGTGGGATTATTCTTTCAGCCTTAACCACCTGAAGAATTCTTCTAGATCTGAGTATAATTGGATTTGATCCAGGTTGATGGTGGGGCAGAATCTTAGTCCCTTATAAACAACTGAAATCTCAGGTTTTGAGAGTTCATTATCAGACAGGTTTATAACTCCAAAGAAGTCTGTGTGTACTTCTGTGTTGACAGTGAGTATCTGTTTTGAAAAGTCAATTGAGGTTTCTAGTTATAAGTTACCATCATGCTGGTGGTTAGTTGATTTTACAGTAGCAAAGTTTATTGGCATTTTGTTAGTTTGAAATACCATATGTACTTGAGGAAGTCATGGGTACTTTACCAAAGCTTAAGCCAGACATCATGCCATGTTTATGAAGTCAACATTTTCAATAATGTAAACATTTTGTTGTGAAACTCAAGGCTTGTTTCTTATAACTTCAATAAACACACAATCAGCAAGCTCAAGAACCCCCAAAGCCACCACATCATATATACAGCATATACATTTGTGTCAAAAAGGAGTGCTGCTGATCGTGGCCAAATGTATACAACAAAAGACAGAAATGCCCAGTGCTACATCCTTAGTGACAAAATGTATAGCATAATACTTCAGTGCTAATCTTCTCATGAGTAAGGGTCATTTAGTTAAACCCTTTGGCCAAAGCATTATACAGTAAGCCTGCAGCCAACGTCACGGCATGACCAATCTGCAGGTCCTAACACTACCTGGTAAAATCCTCATGTACCTCTGCTGGAGGGAGAATGACCACAGTGGGTCTGTCGTACACAGGAACATTAAAAAAAACCTGCTAATTGGAAAGTGGGGCGAGCTTAAACCCTGGGAGGAGAGCCACCAACCTCCAAACTGATACCAGTTGAAAATCAAAATCAATAAACACACAATCCCAGCAAGCTGAAGAATCCCACGGGTAACTGCAGGTACTGTACAGTCATCCGCGGCAAAACACTACCTTCCAAGATCATTTGTGAACGGAACCCAGGCTCGTGTAACTTCAGCAGCAGCACGTCTTCTCAACCACAGAGTAAGGTGAACTCTCACCAAACCCCTCTGGCATTGAGAGGAGTACTCCATAGACCTCCAAGGATTTTTTACATTTCTATGTTTTTAATAGTAAAGAGTACATTAAATTAAAAAAAAAGAAGGGGACAAGGGTTACAGTAATAAGTAAACAGGAATGGCACGTGTTGAACCAGTATAGCCAAACTTTTGCCAAAGGCGAGAGAGAAAAAAAACAAGACAACAAAAATGAATCCCTATGTTTGTGTTGCAGATTGATTTATTTTATTTCTACAAACATTGGGAAATAGTATCCATATCTCACAAACATTACCCAACTGAGAGTGCTTATCAGATAGGTCACATGTCAACCTTTTCTTAGACATTAGAAACCATATGCACTTTTGTACTTTTGTGATGGTAGGAATTTGTGGTTTGCTCCAATTAGCTGCAAAGTTGCATCTGGTAACATAAAGTACATACATTACACTTAGAGACTCCTTAAACACGTTTATTAAGTAACACAGACCATGGGTCTTAGATCATAAGACATTACTTTTACGTTCACGCACTTGACCATAAAGTCTGCCCTCTAGCGCAAGACCACATTGATGTATATCTCACCCAGGTATTGTTATGCTTCAATGCATTCCGTAAGCAGAGACCTTGCTTGGATGCTAAGTTCATCACCTGAAAGGTATAAATTAAAAATGCATATGCAGTATGTATAGACATGCTATATTCCTTGTCATCTAGTTCATTCTCTCTCTCTCTATCTACATTTCTATATGTAGGTATGCCTGTATAAAGATATATAGAACATCACGGTTCTCATGTACTCAGATCTACGCAGATATTTTGGGAAATAATCGCACTGAAGTTCAGGTTGGATAGCATTTATTTATAGGTATTAACAGAGTGATATATTAGCAGTTTGGCATTGCTCTATATGTTACTTAGAGAGCAATAGTTGCATTATCCTATGCATCCCCACATCTAGATGGCAGTTGTCTTGCAATTATGTAGCCAACAGAAGTTACTCTGTGAGCGAGAGTGACTCCGTGTTTAAAAGAAAGGTCTGAAACTGCTATTTAGAGCTTGGAGCACGGCAGGTAAGTGGTCACTGACCGTTTTATTAATGTCCAAAAATTCCCTTATAACAGTATAAGCAGGGATACTTCTAGCATGAAACACATAGGGTTATATTATGTGGTGTTACGAACCACTCGCCTCTTTTCACGCAGCTCTAACTGGATTAGCATCATATGTTGATTGCATAGTTTATTCCAGGTAAGAAAGTAGTGTGGCGTGATGTGTAACTAGAAGCTACAGTATGAGCTAGACTGACACTATATTGTGGTGTTACGAACCACCAACCTCTTTACATGCAGCCGTACCTAATCTTCCATCATATTAGTATCTGATGGTGTAGACCAGCCTAATATATTAGCGTGTGGTGTGCAGAGTACCTTTAGACATTTTCTGGTGGCATATAGAACAGAGGGATAATTACTGTGTGTCCTCCTTTGTTGTCTAGTACCTGTATGCCTTTCTTTTTCAGCCAGATAAATTGAAAAATTGCATTTTGTAAATATTTCAACTGTCTAGGGGGGATCGGGACTGGGAACGTCTGAAAATGATATAGCAATCTTGGCAGAATATTCATTTTTACAGAGCCTATTCGACCCAACCAGGAAATCTGAATCTGAAATCGGCTCATCTTGTCAGATCTTTATTACTCTGGGAGAACAGATCTTGATTGTTGTGTTTATACAGAGATTTATAGTTAGGACTGTGAATTTTAGGCAATTAAAACATTGTTCTTAATATTTATCCATGGAATGTGGCCAGTTTTTGAATGCCATAAATTCAGTCAGTCACTCATTAAGATGCATTATAATAGGGTCATAAGCATGGTAATGACAGGCTACCCATTATGGATGATGTCATGAGTATAAATCTTTTAGATTTAATTTTCTTACCATTCCAGATTACCCTACTCATAATGTTTTTGTTGCACCCAAAGCATTGCCTGCTCAGTTTTGTCCATAGGCCACAAGTTCAGCACTCCTCTTACTTTCAGGAATATGTTTTTGCTTCATTTTATGTTTTGGATGATGCCGACCAAATACATGTATTAGATTAGTTCAATACAAATAGTTTTACTTCCTTTATGGTATAAAGTTCGCAGTCACTTTGAAATTCACTGTACAATATTTTAGACATACATACAGTACCTTTCTCTCACTATGGCCCAGATCCACAAACGTGTGCTATGCTTTAGCACTTATGTTGAATGGGGCTAAAGGGGTGCTAAAGTTTAGCACCCTTCAGTGGATCTAGGCCTAGATGTCTTCACTACTTCCTAACAAATGTTGTCTCCTATCTTTAGGACACCCTGTGATCAAACACCCAGATCCACAAAAGGGTGGTAAGCGTTAGTATGCTTCAGCTCCCATCCATGTAAATGGAAGTAAAGTAATGCGAACACATACCACCCTTTAAATGATCTGGGCCAAAGTGACTTTAAGAAGTTGTTGTTCTGTGTCTGTTAAACTTTGGGGCAAAGCTCCTTAAATCTCATTGCAGGAAGAGGTATACAATATTTATGTTGGAAGTATAGAAAGGTTGAGGCCCTTTACTAGTAAATCAATTTCTTATAGAAAGAAAGTTGAATTTAAAACGCGTGAATTTAAAACGCAGTGGTCTTCATATCCCTTGTACCATGGGATTTTAACCGCTTGTTAACTAAAACCCATCAGCAATAGGAGTCAAATCCCACCTGGTTAGTGGTGGCAAACCACATCAGGACTTTTACATTTATAAAAGGAAATACAGTATTAGTGTGCTGCTCCAATGATTATTATTTTTTATTTTTTTTAAATCCTTTATGTCTGAATAAGCATTGCGGTTGCCCTTAAAAAAAAAACCACAATGATTTGACTATATTTAAATACATAATCACATGCATTTTTTTTTTTTTTCTAGGTCTGTTTTTGTAAGTACTTTCTTATAAAGAAAATATGTTACCCTAAACATGTACAGACCACATCATTTTTCATTAATGGAAACTTTGTGGTTAGGTCACCAGCTAGTGAGGCAAGACACAATAAATGAAGAACACCCAACTCTGTGTGTGTCACGGGAGACCAGGAGTTTTTACAAATTTATACCGGGATCATTCACTAGGCAAAACAAGGTAGTAGAACAAAATGAAGTTTATTCAAGTAAACCCGGGTGCACACAATTAATACACAAAATACAGACGAAATACACACTTACTGAGGGTCGGGGGGTGAAATCTAGACTCAAATAGGTGAAGGACGCCTGCTTCGGAAGGCTTACCCTGCCCGGGATATACACCCGGGCTCCCTGGCTCTCTTTTCGGCTAAAGATCCTAGCCGCGACCGCGACGTTCTAAAATGAGAGCTTTGACCTCACATCTGACTTAGTCTCTGCAGGGCAGGCTTTCTTAGCTCCAAAAATGAAGCTGGCTGCTCCGCTATTCGTGACAGAGCAACTTTGAAAAGCCCGCCCGTGCTTCATCTACTCAAGCCACAAGATCGTCTGGTTCTCTGACTGGGGCATCTCCTTACATACCTTCCTCTGAGCTATCCTCAGCATGGAAGTAGGAGGAGCGACCAATCAGAGTGTGGGAATTCCCTCCCACTAGCCAATAGGGATAGGGGCTCGTCTTTTGGCTGACGTCAGAGGAGGAGGCGTGCCAAGCCGGCTCAAAAAGCTGGGTGGGCGGGAAATATGAATTAGCCAATGGGAAATGCGACTACAAACTGTATCTCCCCCGGCTAACTCATTGCCACCTGCAGAGCAGGCCCCGCCAGGTCTGGCAGGCTCAAAGATATCCCCACATGGTGCCCTTTGTTCTCCGGACTTGAATAATCGCCCTTCCTCGCCCACCAAATGGTTTTGTCACCTTTGGACATTCTTCCTCCTTTGAACTCCTATGTCTATCCAGATTTCCCGGCACCAAGGTGGATGCCCGGGCTGACAATAGACATTTATAGTAAATGCACCAAACATGATAAAACCTAGTTTAATACATGATATACCTTTGGGGGACCCATATCTGTGAGGGAAACAGGATTGGGATATCTGCGCACGAAAACCAGGAGTCTGGGGGACACTGGGTAGCCCCGGTGTAATTCAACCTGCGTCCCTGCAAATCATGCCTGCACGCCGGGGAGAATTAGGGGACTACCAGTAACTTTGTCCCCCGAACTCCTGCAAACAAAGCAATTGCATTTCTACCCAAATATCCCACAGAAAACTTACACCTAGAAAGTTTCATGAGTCTGGGGCAAAGGGAACATGAAAAGTGGAAGCGCAGGGGACACTTTAACTTTCACATGTTATGCTACATGACCCCTGGCTTATGGTGCTATGTAGCTTCCAGGGACCCACGGTTTTCAGGGGTAACCAGATGGGCGTAACCTTTTTATTGTATTGCCTGGCTTCCCCCCTATTTACTTTATTTCCCTGTGCATCAGGAATATACAGATAGATTGTGTAACCTGTGCAATTCTGGGGCAAAAAGGTGTACCAGATTTGTAAAAAACAAAACAAAAAAAAAACATATTGTATCGTTCTTTAGTCAAAGAATTGCTTTCATTTTGCTCCATGGAAACATTGTCCGGGTGAGTGCTGCAATGCCACCTCTAGAAATGTGCTTACAAAACAATCGCGAAAACAGCAAGGTTCACAAAAATGTAGTCAAGCATTAAAAGTCAATGTACAAGGTTACGTGGCACTTTGCACACTGATATTTAAAGCTTTGTGCGTTTTGACAAAAAATATGGATACATCTCTAGCCCCCTATAATTTTTGTTTTCCTGTGTAAGAAATGAACACTAGTTACTAAGGCTGCGCTTATAGTGGCGGCGACGCAACGTCGCGGCAAAACAAATGTATTGCCGCCGTCGCGTGCGCTTATAGTAAGCGCGACGCGACGGGAGCGACGTGGCGGCACGAAATTTGGAAGCCGGTCAAATTTGATTTTTCAGAGGCTGTCGCCACATGTGACAGCCTCTGAACCAATCAATGGCCAGGTCACTTGCGACGTTGCTGCAAAGCGAAATACAACTTTCGCGGGTGACGACGGCGACGGGTGACGTCATCCGTCGCGTTGCGCGCACTATAAGTGCGGCCTAAGCATAAGTCTGCGGACATAGTGCACGCGGCTGCGTGCGCAGCACGAACAAATTCATTTAAGTGCACCAGTCCGACCGTGCTGCACGCGATGCGCGCGATGCGCGCGGCAGGATTCGGAGGAAACAAATCCATTAGATTTTTCGCACGACGGTTGCGTCACGTGAGCCGTTTGAACCAATGAGGGCAAACCAGCCTGGGGACGTCAGGGCCACACCTCCCCATCGCGCGCGTCAACAGAGTCCATAGATCGCTCGGGCAACAGGCACGCGCGCACCTACTTGAGCTCTGTCTCGTGTGCACTATGGCCGCAGCCTAAGAGAGACAATGTGTGGATGCCTGGGTATATGTTTAAGTGTTAAATACTGAAAACGCCTGCCCTGTTTTGTATGTATTCTTTATTCATCTGAGTGCATTTAAGTGATCATACAGATGCAGCGGCCGTTATTCGAACATATCACGGAGCCGTTTTCGTGTGCGCTGCTGTACTCCACGCGGCCAATCACTTGGTTGCTTTGTTTGAATTTCATGGATCCCGATTTTCTTTGGGTACAATTCTTTGCGTTTCCGTGGCAGAAATGAATGAATTGTAATGTGTACAGTACAGTACTGTGTCAATTTGCAGGTGTTTAAAAACCAGAACACTAAAATGCCATTTTCTGCACTCGATAAAAACGAGTCAGCACGCGGTAATGAAGCGCCATGACATGGGTATTCCGAGGTATACAACGCGTGATGTGTTCGAATAACGGCCACTGCATCTGTAGGCTGAGGAGCATTTTGAAATGTAATTACATGTACACATACACTGTATAGAAGAACACAAACACTGTTAAATAGCAGATTTGCCAGTAATACTGTACAACATATGATTTTGATTTGTTCAAAAGAGTGGATTGGTTTTCCTGTTTTGAAAGCGTATAGTACAGTAGTAGCGGTCTATCCCTATAGAAAACTTTCTATGCGTTTGTATTCAGAACCTGATAAGGCAGCCCAATAAAATTGTACTCACTCTCACTCATTTTGATCGATTGTCATTTGATGGTACTTTTCCCAACAGTCCCACAGAGTTCACTGAAGTTGAATTTCCATACACAAGACATTATTGCCTGGTCGCTGAAAATGTCACTTAGGGTACCAGAGGATTGGATTCCGCTGGGACTGGAGACTAAGATCCAATCTAGCAAGAAATGGTTGCAAGATTTTAGGTTTGTCCGTGTGGGTTAAATTTAGTGACTTGAATTGTGTCCAAATGTTGTTTTTAGGGTCAAGCCAATTGACATTGAAATCCCCAAAAACGAACAGCTCACTCTTCACATTCAGAGAGGAAATTCTGCCAAGAAAATTAGCGATATCAGCCAGGGATAGTAGTGGGGCTCATGGGGGGCGGTAGATGCCAGCAATAAGAATAGGCTTAGAGAAGGGGAAGCAAATTTTAGCAATTAAGATTTCAAAAAAGGAGGGGCTTGGGAGGGGGGGGGCTGGGGGACAATTTAGCAGCAGTGTGATATCCCATACCAGCACTTGATGCATGTTCCCAAAGTTCCATATTTTGTAAGAAGGCTATACCATAAGATCCCTCCTGTGCAGGAATTCCCCTTTCAAGCAAAAAGGCCAGAAGGTGTCTTATGGCATAGAACCAGTTAGATCTGATACATGTGGTAATGATAGTCACACATTCATGTCTCTACTATAGTCATAAATAGGATAAATATTTGTCCTACTGTATTTCTTTATTTAAAGCTACATATTTTATTGCAGTTTACATATACATCCTTTTTTCTTTGTTTACGGTTCTGGGACCTTTCTTGCCTACAAAAACCACCATTAAGTATACCAGTGCAATGCACATTGAATATTTTTCTCTATCATTAATTAGCATCAATTTGAACTCCTTTACTGCCAGAACAGGAACCCACGCATTGCTCAGAGGCAAGGAATTTTTACTGCTTAGGTTGTCAGAATCTCTCATCAAAATCTGAATCTCTCAGTATGTGTATATTATATATGAGTGCAGTCAATTACAGAACATACTGTACTTTGTGCAGTAAAGAGAAAATAATAAACACTTTGGCATCACTCACTGAACTGCACGTATTAGTGTGAATTAATTATCAAAGGCAGAACTGGTTTATTTAGTGTGGGCTGCACTTGAAACGGGATCGTAGTAATATAGTCATGGTGGTGATAAACATAATTTGTACTTCCACAATGCTTCTGATTTTCTAAGCTTTTTTTTAAAAAAAACTTCATGCATCCATTAACCTAAAATGCACATTATTCCTAGACTCCACACTTCTCCCAGATGCACTCTACTCTTAAAATCCTAACGGCACACTACTTCTAGAATCCACACTAATCCTGGAATGCACACAACACCTAGAATCCTAGAATGCATAATACTCCTAGAATCCACGCTACTCCTAGAATCCACACTACTAGAATGCACACGAATCCTGGAATGCACACTACTCCTAGAATCCTAGATTCCCAGTGCCCCTAGAATGCACACTGCTCCTAGGATCCTAAATGCATACTACTCATAGAATTCTAGATGCACACTACTCATAGAATCCTAGATGCACACTACTCCTAGAATCCTGGAATGCACACTACACCCAGAATCATGGAATGCACACTAGAGCTAGAATCCTAGATTGCATACTACTCCTAGAATCCACACTACTAGAATGCACATGAATCCTGGAATGCACACTACTCCTAGAATCCTAGATTCCCAGTGCCCCTAGAATGCACACTGCTCCTAGGATCCTAAATGCATACTGCTCATAGAATTCTAGATGCACACTACTCATAGAATCCTAGATGCACACTACTCCTAGAATCCTGGAATGCACACTACACCCAGAATCATAGAATGCACACTAGAGCTAGAATCCTAGATTGCATACTACTCCTAGAATCCACACTACTCCTAGAATCCACACGAATCCTGGAATGCACACTACTCCTAGAATCCTAGATTCCCAGTGCCCCTAGAATGCACACTGCTCCTAGAATCCTAAATGCATACTGCTCATAGAATTCTAGATGCACACTACTCATAGAATCCTAGATTCCCAGTACTCCTAGAATGCACACTACTCCTAGAATGTACACTACTCCTAGAATGCACACTACTCCTAGATTCCTAGAAACACGCTACTCCTAGAATTCTAGATGCACATTACTCCTAGAATCTTAGATGCACACTACTACTAGAATCCACACTACTCCTAGAATCCTAGATGCACACTACTCCTAGAATCCACACTACTCATAGAATCCTAGAATCCACACTAATCCTGGAATGCACACTACTCATAGAAGTCACACTACTCCTAAAATCCTAGATTCCCAGTACTCTTAGAATCCACACTACTCCTAAAATGCAGACTAATCCTAGGATCCTAGAATGCACACTACTGCTATAATGCAGACCACTACTAGAATCCTAAATGCACACTACTCCTAGAATCCACGTTACTCCAAGAATCCTAGAATGCACTCTACGCCTAGAATCCTGGAATGCACACTACTCCCAGAAGCACACTACTTCTACAATCCTAAAGGCATACTACTCAATGTAACATGTAAGAAGGGGACAATGTTATTACCCAACTAGCAGGGAATTAATAATATTATATTTTTATTTTTATCTTGTGTGACACGTACAGTGTTTGCGCAGTGCTGTATACTGTATATAATTTTTCAGGTATTAAGAGCCTCTACCAAGAGCTTTCACTCTAATCTTTAGTGTCTGATGCACAGTGTGGTAGTTACATGCCCATGATCCCAAACAGAGCAGATACTGTGAATACAACCAGGTTAACCTGCTTCAAAACGCAGTGTTCTTTCCACCAAGGCCCTTATTAAATATGCTCGGAAGTCACTTTCTCATACTGGAGAAGATTTAAGTCCCATTCATCTTAATGGACCCGATTTCTTCTCCAGCAGTGGAGAGCAGTTTTACAGGACATCGAATAGGGGCACAAGCTATTTCTTCAATCCAGCTAATGCCACAAGCTTGCATTAAAAGCACAACATTCTAAGTACAATGTCACAAAGCCTTCATATATCCTGTCGATTCTGGTCGGTTGATCACTGCTGTTCCACCACATTCACTTGCTTGAGCCCTGGAGAATGTTGTTCCCACTTGTTAATTCCAAGTCAGGTGGAAGGAAAAGCAGCAAGGAGTTTAATTGCTTGTTCTCTGGAACTGGGGTAAGAACATTGGTCAGTGGGTGAGCTGACTCTCTCACAGTTTCTGCCACCTCTAATCACATATGTCTGTGTCTGTAAATTGACATTCAAACAGATTGTTTGCCGACTCGTCATTAAAACACTGATTTAGGTACGAGTTTCTCATGACCAAGAGACGGGCTTAAAAAGACAAATTCCATCATACAATCCGGGTCAGGGGGTGTCTCATGGGGGAGACGAGAGTGTTGGAGATAATACCCTTCGGGAAACCCCCATCAAAACGCATAAATCGAAGGGTGCTATAGACTGAAGAGCAATAGATGTGGATATGGCTGTCTGCAGCTGTCATACTGACCCTTTGTGTCAAATATTTGTAATCAGTGAATTTAGGAAACTAAAATGACCTTTATGCCAACCTGTGATTTGTTGGGGGCGGCCTCTTAGGTTTGCTCAGTGTATTACATGCCGTATCGGTACTGAGCACAACCAATTACAGTATATCAGTACTAGGCTTGCTGGCAAGAAAGTTCTCTATAGCACAGATTCTTTAGGCAAACTCAGTGGTTTTGAACCTTTGTTCCGCAGGACTCCACTTTACCTGGAGTTACCCGAGAAAAACTTGGTAGTGAGGGAAATTTTACGCTGTATGACACCATTTTAGTTTGCCACCTTTTTTAATTCAATGATTTAAGAGGGTTTTACATGCTATATTATAACGTTATCAAGTACATACAACATACTGAGCTGTTCGTTTATTTTTAAAACTGCCACAGCAATAGCATCTTTACATATGTAGGATATGTGGGCCGAGGTCCTTGTCTATTTCAGTTTGCACTCTATAAAGTCTTCCCTAGGGTTACCGGTTGTAGCAGGAACAATCCCTTAAGAATCACGGCCATCACAGAACCCTCAAAAGCTTTGGTGCTGCTGTTAGGGGCCCAGTGAATCAAGGGCTGGCAAGTGGAGCAGAGAGCATCCTCTTCTTCTGATCTCACATGTCACATGACAAGAGAAGAGACCACTGAGGCTCTAGAATGAACAGGGTGCTCTATCGTCATAGATACGGATAAGGTGGTGCATGCTAGTCTCTTGGAAATATGTATCAAATGTTGCAACCCAATATTGTTGGGTGAAAAACAGTTGGAAAATGCACCATTTTCACCCTCTATCACTTTGCATCAATGTTGAAAGCAGCAAAACGTGAAAAATCCAATTTTTCAAAAAAATCAGTTCTGTAGTGTTTTTTTTTCCAACTTTTTATTTAATAGGGTTTCATATATAAACATATTTCTATTATTTCAGTGTATATAATGAGATTATATATACAAACATATATTATATAAAATATATATAACAGAAAAAATGTCACTACATATAGTAGTGAAAGTATAATTTTTAATACATAACATTCAATTAATACAACCCTCCCCCCCCCTTTTTTTTTTTTTATAGATAGAAGAGGATAGATTGAAAGAAAAGATAGAGGAAAAGAAGGGGAGAAGGGGTGTGAAGTATGAAAGAGCAAATGAGTGGGGTAGGGGGAAAGTGGAGTATGAAGTATTGAGGGGGAATGTGGGATGTGGTGGTCTAAATGGGTGATAAAGATTCTACTGTACAAGCATACCCCGCATTAACGTGCGCAATGGGACCGGAGCATGTATGTAACACAGGCATACCCCGCATTAACGTACGCAATGGGACCGGAGCATGTATGTAACACAGGCATACCCCGCATTAACGTACGCAATGGGACCGGAGCATGTATGTAACACAGGCATACCCCGCATTAACGTACGCAATGGGACCGGAGCATGTATGTAACACAGGCATACCCCGCATTAACGTACGCAATGGGACCGGAGCATGTATGTAACTATGTAACACAGGCATACCCCGCATTAACGTACGCAATGGGACCGGAGCATGTATGTAACACAGGCATACCCCGCATTAACGTACGCAATGGGACCGGAGCATGTATGTAACACAGGCATACCCCGCATTAACGTACGCAATGGGACCGGAGCATGTATGTAACACAGGCATACCCCGCATTAACGTACGCAATGGGACCGGAGCATGTATGTAACACAGGCATACCCCGCATTAACGTACGCAATGGGACCGGAGCATGTATGTAACACAGGCATACCCCGCATTAACGTACGCAATGGGACCGGAGCATGTATGTAACACAGGCATACCCCGCATTAACGTACGCAATGGGACCGGAGCATGTATGTAACACAGGCATACCCCGCATTAACGTACGCAATGGGACCGGAGCATGTATGTAACACAGGCATACCCCGCATTAACGTACGCAATGGGACCGGAGCATGTATGTAACACAGGCATACCCCGCATTAACGTACGCAATGGGACCGGAGCATGTATGTAACACAGGCATACCCCGCATTAACGTACGCAATGGGACCGGAGCATGTATGTAACACAGGCATACCCCGCATTAACGTACGCAATGGGACCGGAGCATGTATGTAACACAGGCATACCCCGCATTAACGTACGCAATGGGACCGGAGCATGTATGTAACACAGGCATACCCCGCATTAACGTACGCAATGGGACCGGAGCATGTATGTAACACAGGCATACCCCGCATTAACGTACGCAATGGGACCGGAGCATGTATGTAACACAGGCATACCCCGCATTAACGTACGCAATGGGACCGGAGCATGTATGTAACACAGGCATACCCCGCATTAACGTACGCAATGGGACCGGAGCATGTATGTAACACAGGCATACCCCGCATTAACGTACGCAATGGGACCGGAGCATGTATGTAACACAGGCATACCCCGCATTAACGTACGCAATGGGACCGGAGCATGTATGTAACACAGGCATACCCCGCATTAACGTACGCAATGGAACCGGAGCATGTATGTAACTATGTAACACAGGCATACCCCGCATTAACGTACGCAATGGGACCGGAGCATGTATGTAACACAGGCATACCCCGCATTAACGTACGCAATGGGACCGGAGCATGTATGTAACACAGGCATACCCCGCATTAACGTACGCAATGGGACCGGAGCATGTATGTAACACAGGCATACCCCGCATTAACGTACGCAATGGGACCGGAGCATGTATGTAACACAGGCATACCCCGCATTAACGTACGCAATGGGACCGGAGCATGTATGTAACACAGGCATACCCCGCATTAACGTACGCAATGGGACCGGAGCATGTATGTAACACAGGCATACCCCGCATTAACGTACGCAATGGGACCGGAGCATGTATGTAACACAGGCATACCCCGCATTAACGTACGCAATGGGACCGGAGCATGTATGTAACACAGGCATACCCCGCATTAACGTACGCAATGGGACCGGAGCATGTATGTAACACAGGCATACCCCGCATTAACGTACGCAATGGGACCGGAGCATGTATGTAACACAGGCATACCCCGCATTAACGTACGCAATGGGACCGGAGCATGTATGTAACTATGTAACACAGGCATACCCCGCATTAACGCACGCAATGGGACCGGAGCATGTATGTAACACAGGCATACCCCGCATTAACGTACGCAATGGGACCGGAGCATGTATGTAACACAGGCATACCCCGCATTAACGTGCGCAATGGGACCGGAGCATGTATGTAACACAGGCATACCCCGCATTAACGTACGCAATGGGACCGGAGCATGTATGTAACACAGGCATACCCCGCATTAACGTACGCAATGGGACCGGAGCATGTATGTAATACAGGCATACCCCGCATTAACGTACGCAATGGGACCGGCGCATGTATGTAACACAGGCATACCCCGCATTAACGTACGCAATGGGACCGGAGCATGTATGTAACACAGGCATACCCCGCATTAACGTACGCAATGGGACCGGAGCATGTATGTAACACAGGCATACCCCGCATTAACGTACGCAATGGGACCGGAGCATGTATGTAACACAGGCATACCCCGCATTAACGTGCGCAATGGCACCGGAGCATGTATGTAACTATGTAACACAGACATACCCGCATTAACGTACGCAATGGGACCGGAGCATGTATGTAACACAGGCATACCCCACATTAACGTACGCAATGGGACCGGAGCATGTATGTAACACAGGCATACCCCACATTAACGTACGCAATGGGACCGGAGCATGTATGTAACTATGTAACACAGGCACACCTCGCATTAACGTACGCAATGGGACCGGAGCATGTATGTAACTATGTAACACAGGCACACCTCGCATTAACGTACGCAATGGGACCGGAGCATGTATGTAACTATGTAACACAGGCACACCTCGCATTAACGTACGCAATGGGACCGGAGCATGTATGTAAAGCGAAAATGTACTTAAAGTGAAGCACTACCTTTTCCCACTTATCGATGCATGTACTGTACTGCAATCGTCATATACGTGCAGAACTGATGTAAATAACGCATGTGTAACAGGCTCTATAGTCTCCGCGCTTGCGCACAGCTTCGGTACGTGTAGGGAGACAGTATTGCTGTTCAGGACGTACTGACAGGCGCATGCGTGAGCTGCCGTTTGCCTATTGGGCGATATGTACTTACTTGCGAGTGTACTTAAAGTGAGTGTCCTTAAACCGGGGAATGCCTGTAATTCTAAAGATTCTAGATTGAAATTACATTTTTATACTATATTTTATACTCTATACATCTCTTTCTCTGTTTTTTTCTTAGTTATGTGACCATAATTCCCATATTTTGTAGAATTGATCCATTTTGTGGTTTAGTTGAGCTGATAATTTTTCCATTAACCACATTTCGTTTACTCTTTTGATTACTGTACGTATTACTGTACGGGCATTTATTTTTTTTCCAAGATGCAGCTATGGAGCAGTGTGCTGCAGTTACGATAAAGGAGATTAATTTTCTCATGTGAGTCTGAAAGATATCTATTGGTTTAGCCAGCAAGAAGTTCATTGGATCCAATGGTACTCTCAATTTCAATGATCTCTTGGATCATATCCTGAACCATAATCCAGAATTTCTGGATCTGTGGACAAGTCCACCATATATGTACCATAGCTCCTCTCAGGTCACACCCTCTCCAACATAGGTCTAAAGTACCTGGGAAGATATGGCTCAGCCTATCTGGGGTTAAGTACCAATGAAATACAATTTTGTAAATATTCTCTTTTATTGTTGCACAAATTGATGTTTTAGCTGCCGATTCCCAAATCTCCTCCCAGTCATCTTTGTCTATTTTTACATTGCGGTCTGCTGCCCACTTCAACATATAATTATGTTCTTGGGTCGTTGTTGACGATGTTATTTCCGTGTATATCCCTGAAATCAATCCTCTTTGATAAGTGTTTTGTTTACAAATCTTTTCAAATTTTGTTAATTTGGAAAATCCTACTTTTTGTGATATTGTAATTAGAAAATGTCTAATCCGCAAGTTCTGTAGTGTTAGATAATACAGCCTGCATTTTTATTCTTTAACTCCTAATGCCATTTTGAATGATTTTTGTAAATGTATTGGATCATCTGTTGGTTGCAACAGCAACCATTCAGAACAGTGATGTTCTGCGAGCACCCTTCGGGGGTTCTGCGGACGTAAGGGGGCGAGAGCGGGGACAACTCTCCCAGATGTCCCAGGCCCACCCGCGTGGCAGCACTCCACATGTCAGTGACTTGGCGGTTCCCGAGATCAGCAGCAGCAGCCGCCCCCGTCACTGCTATCCTTCCTCTCCCTGCCTGCTCCGGTCAGCGCCGGAAGTCGCATCAACTTCTAGCTAACAGGAGGGAGAGAAAGGACTGGGCAAGAGCGCGCGAACTCTCAGCAGGAGGGGGCTGCATAAGTGGGAGTGTGTGTGTAAGCGGGAGTGTGTGTGTGTGTGTGGGAGAGTGTGTGTAAGTGGGAGAGAGAGTATGTGTGTGTGTAAGTGGAAGTGTGTGTGTGTGTGTGTGTGCGCGCATGTGAGGGGGAGAGTGGGAGGAGGAGAGGGAGCGTAAGGGGGAGAGTGTGAGGATCGTGATACACGTGAGAAGGGGGGCAAGGGTTGGGGTTCCCCAGGATTTCACAATCGAATTCTGGGGTTGCCTAACCAAAAAAGGTTGAAACCACTGATTTAGTAAGTCATATCCACTTCCTCTTTTGAAACAAGCTCTGACACACACTTTTTTTTAGCTCTGCCCTTTGGCAACAAAGTATCAAAACAGATCTGTTGCTGTGTTCCAAACAGCAGACTGTCTATTACTCTGGAAGCTGTAACGATAATGTGTTACATTTAGTAATATAATGTTACATATCAGCTGCAGCATTTCACAGACAGCAGCACAAAGTTAGAAGGCGGCCATTTCATTAGGCAGATAATCAGGATTTTTACAGATTTATAACAGGAGCACCAAACGATTGCCCCGCTTAAGTAAGAATGTACATTTATACATTGTCACACGCTTTACATATTAAAAGAAGAAAAAAAGGGGGAATGTAGTATCGCTGCTTTAATGTGCTTTGCCCCAATTTTGCTCCACTTGCGCCTATGAATATTTTAGGGAGTGTTTATAGGAGGGGTTGGGAGAGGAGATACTGTACACAGTACAATATTACAGTGAGATGTATTCAAATGTGTGCCTATGAAACTGGTGCAATTTTCCTTTCTCTTTGCATCAAATAAATTCCTACAGTCTGAAGTGGCACTAACCTCTGCCCCAAGTGTAAGAAACAAAATGAACAAGCTTCATACACATTGAACAAAACTTTTGGCTGGCTAGGAAGCATTGCACCTTTAGCGTCAACTGGTGAGAAACTACAGCTGCACTGAAAGTGACATCACGCAGGCTGGAGTAGGTTAACAACTCAGGTTCCACGTGTACGTCTTTGATCAGAGATTACCCGGTACTATAAAGTGCTGGGTACACAATCCGCCTACTAAAAGAATGATAACAATGTTCTCCCCTGTCTCCCTTCACTAAGCTAAAACAGACTTTATACGTTTACAGTGACGTTTACAGTGACTGCTCCCTGTGCTGTTTGCTAAGGGCAATCTTCCATCAAACACGCCATGTCCAGAACAGGCATGTCTAGTGACACCCAGTAATGCCATGCGCACTGAAACGTAGGGCTTCCAGCAGGCTCACAAGCATTCATCTAAGTGTAGCCAGGTCCCCTCTGGCTCCCCGGTTCCCCCTTTCTCCCTCACTCACCCTCACTCCGGTAGGGGATCCTGCGGGGGCGAGTGCGTCGCCAGGGGCTCCCGTCAACATCAATGGCAGGGCGCCGCCATCTTTATTGTGTCCGTGTATGCACAGAGGCTCGCACATGCACAGACGCGATGCGGCGGCCATTACAGGGAGTGAGAAGTGGCAGAAGAGGCGCTCCATGGTCAGGGACATCCCCCAGTTCGCACATGCGCAGTTAGCAGCGGCGGCGGCCATTACAGACCGCGCACGCGGCCCCAATAGAAAAGAGGGTCATGGAGGACTACAGCCTCCAGAATGCTTAGAGGCAGACAGGCCACCTGACACCAGGGAGCCAATAGGGCTTGCAGCTTCTCCTGCTGGAGAAGATACATTGTTGTGCACAGACCATGCGAGTCAGTAGGAGCTGGGACACAGAGAGGGAAGGGTGTATGTGTGCAGGGAGGAAAGTAGCCCCCTGCACTAGGCCAGAAGTCTCCCCTTAGGCCCCAGCTAGGCCCTACTCACCCTCAGCTTGTGGCTGCTACAGGGACGCCCCTAGGATAGGGACAGGGTCCTGTAGAGAAGCTAGAGTGAGGGTTACAGCCAGGAAGCGTGGATATCCTGGTTGCTGTGTATTGGTGAATCATTCTCTGTAGTACAGAGGCAGAGACTGTTACGTGGTGGGTCACTCCGTGCGGGAGCCATTCATCACAGAGGCGGACGCAACGTGGGATCGTCCTTCAGGAAAGGGATCCCAAGTACAGATCATCTGCGCGCCCGGGTGTGGACACACCCGGCAGGTACCTTCCTCTCAACAAGTGCACCAACCCTCACCTCAATTTAGTGGGCAGCGGTGTCACTCACTGGGGTGGGTGGGGGACTCTTGGAACTGTTGGGTACAAGGTGTTTGGGGAATACTGTGTGGGGTTATTACCCATGAGAAGCAGTGTTACAGGGTGACACTGAAGTACTGTTGATTATATGTTATGATGTTATGGTTATGTTGCATATAGAGTGGCGGTCGCCTTTAGCCTCCTGCGGCCTTTTCCCCGTGATTTTAAAAATCGCGCAAATCGCGGGCTGATGCGGGCTGATGGGGGCAGTTTTCGGCCGTTTTGGCGCTATTAGCGCTATCAGCTGATTTCGGGCCACGCGGAGAAGGCCCGTGAGAGTCGGATAACATCCCCGCATTTTTCCGGGTAAGTCAGAGGCTAGGAGGGGCCGCAGCAGTACAGTAAACTGTGTTTTTTTTATATATATATATATATATATTGTGACAAACGGCTTACTCCGGGGCTCCGTCGTTTGTCCGGGACTGTTTAGAACACGGTCTTTTAGGGTAGGTTAAATGATGAGGCGTCACGTACTGTTCCTTTAAACAGGCTATGCCTGGTTTATTCAGTCCCAGGCACTGAGACTGCCACAGTGCATACAACAGAAAACAGATCAAAACAAAAGCTGCTCACCTGAGCGATAACTTAACTTAGATATCCCTGACTCAGGGTTGGAAGTGGCTTTTCCACTCCCAACAACAAAACAAGGTACTTTTGCAGTCTTACACAAATGAACAGAAAGATTGAACCTGTTTGGGGAAGAGGCTTCTCCCCTCTGTAGTTCAGCAGCCTTCCAGCCTCCTGGCTCTTGTGGAGAGACCAGAGCAAACAGGAAATCAGTCTTTCATACCTGATTCCTAATTAGCATGACAGGTGACAGAAATCAGGCAGCAGACAAACTCTGGTCTGGATCTCTCATCCCTCAGTTCCAGCGCTTGCCAAACTGTGGGATGGAGTGTATGTATTATAAGGCTGCACTCCCAGGCCAAACAGGATAGAAACTGTCTAGTATCCTGGGAGCCCTATATACGGAATTTATTACCATCCCCTGGTTTCTGTCACATATCCTCCCCCCCAGCTCAGACCTCGAGGGATGAGCGACCATGGATATTAGGGAGTGCATCCTTGACAACCCGTCAGCATTGCCATGTTTGTGCCCTGACCTGTGTTCCACAGAAAATTTAAAGGGTTGTAGGCTTAGGAACCACCTGGTCACTCTAGCATTCTTTTCCCTGTTTTGACACATCCAGGTAAGGGGTGCATGATCTGTGACCAACCGGAATTTTCTCCCCAACAGATAGTATTTGAGCGTCTCTACAGCCCACTTTATTGCGAGACACTCTTTCTCTACTATGGAGTAATTTTTCTCCTGGGGATTTAGTTTCCTACTTAAATAAAGGATGGGGTGCTCCTCACCTTGAGACTCCTGGGAGAGTACCGCCCCCAGCCCTACCTCAGATGCGTCGGTTTGGACTACGAACTCTTTGGAGAAGTCAGGTGTGACCAACACTGGTTGGGCACAGAGAGCTTCTTTCAGGCTTCTAAAGGCCTGTTCGGTTTCCGGGGACCACTTTACCATTAGCGGTCCTCTTGCTTTTGTGAGGTCAGTTAGTGGGGTTGCCTTAGTTGCAAAATTGGGAATAAACCTTCTATAGTACCCAATTAACCCCAAAAAGGTCCTTACTTGTTTTTTTGTAACTGGCCTTGGCCAATTTTGTATCGCCTCCACTTTGAGTGTTTGGGGTTTGAGTAAACCTCTGCCAATAGAATATCCCAGATACTTGGCCTCCTCCAGACCAATAGTGCATTTAGCGGGGTTAGCAGTTAGTCCAGCAGACCGGACTGCGTCAAGCACAGCTTGGACCTTTGGAAGGTGGGATTGCCAATCTTCACTATGGATTACCACATCATCCAGGTAGGCGGCAGCATACCGAGCATGTGGTTTTAAAATGTTATCCATCATTCTTTGGAATGTGGCGGGAGCTCCATGTAAGCCAAAAGGCAACACCTTATACTGAAAGAGGCCTTCTGGGGTTGAGAAGGCTGTCTTTTCTTTTGCCCTTTCTGTGAGGGGAACCTGCCAGTACCCTTTTGTTAGGTCTAGGGTTGTGAGATATCGGGCTTTGCCCAGTCTCTCTACAAGTTCATCTACCCTGGGCATAGGATAAGTATCAAATTTTGACACCGCGTTTAGTTTCCGGTAGTCATTACAAAACCTTGTTGTACCATCTGGCTTTGGGACTAAGACTATAGGGCTGTTCCACCCACTTTGGGATTCCTCAATTACACCTAGTTTTAGCATTTTTTTAACCTCTAAACTTATAGCCTTTCTTTTGGCCTCTGGGATTCGGTACGGTTTAAGGTTAACTCGGACCCCCGGTTCAGAGACTAGGTCATGTTCAATTACGCTAGTTCTACCTGGCTGTATAGAGAAGATTTCTTTGTTTCTTCTCACTAAATTCTGAACCTCTCGTTTCTGATGAACAGACAGGGTTTCAGCTATGCTAACCTCTGGGTCAGTTTCTTGATTCTCTGACGGACCTGGGGGTACTAGGGTTAACAAGACTTCTCTATCTTTCCAGGGCTTGAGTAGGTTTATATGGTAAATTTGCTCAGGTTTCCTCCTACCTGGCTGTCTTACCTTATAATTTACTTCTCCCACTCTTTCCAAGACCTCATATGGCCCATGCCATTTAGCAAGGAATTTACTCTCCACGGTGGGAACCAGAACTAGTACCCTATCACCTGGAGAAAAAATTCTGACCCTAGCACCCTTATTATACGTATTCCTCTGTGCTTCTTGAGCTTTCTCCATGTGTTCCCTCACTATGGGTAGGACTGCAGCAATGCGGTCCTGCATCTGGGCAACATGCTCTATTACACTTCTGTAAGGGGTAACCTCGTGTTCCCAAGTCTCTTTGGCTATATCCAGTAAGCCCCTTGGGTGTCGGCCATACAATAGTTCAAACGGGGAGAAGCCTGTGGATGATTGGGGAACTTCCCTAATGGCAAATAACAGGTACGGTAACAAACAATCCCAGTTTTTCCCATCTTTATCAACCGCCCGCCGTAACATGCTCTTTAAGGTTTTATTGAACCTTTCCACTAAACCATCTGTTTGTGGATGATAGACTGAGGTTCTGAGATGCTTGATTTTTAGGAGTTTACATAGCTCTTTCGTTACTTGGGACATAAATGGTGTTCCCTGGTCAGATAGAATCTCTTTAGGAATCCCGACCCGGGAAAACAGAACTACTAACTCTTTTGCTATGTTTTTAGCTGAGGTGCTACGTAGGGGAACTGCCTCCGGATATCGGGTGGCATAATCTAATATTACCAATATATGCTGATGTCCCCTAGCAGACTTTATTAGGGGTCCTACTAGATCCATAGCAATCCGGTCAAATGGTACCTCTATTATGGGAAGGGGTACCAATGGGCTGCGGTACGCCTTGAACGGGGCGGTGATCTGACATTCTGGGCATGAGGAACAATAATTCGTAATTTCTGCCAGAACCCCAGGCCAATAGAAGCTTCGGAGAACCTTTTCTTTTGTCTTTTCCACCCCTAGGTGTCCCCCCAATGGATGACTATGTGCGAGGTGTAATACTACGTTACGGAATGTCTGTGGTACCAACAATTGTTTAGTTGTAACTGATTTCCTTTTATCAACCCGATATACTAGGTCGTTCTCTACCTCGAAGTAGGGGTAAGCAAGTGACCTATCTGGTTGGCCAGGAGTACTATTCTGGTCCCGTATATTTCCCCTTGCTACCGCTAATGTGGGGTCCTCCCACTGGGCCTTCTTAAAACTCCCAGGACTGACCTCTAGGTCAGCGAGGGTCTTATCCGGTTCTGGGGTGGTAAGTGTCTGCTCAACATCTTGATTTGGGGTATTCCCTACCAAAGTAGTGATGGGGAAGGGAATTTTACAGCACTCCTCCTTTCCCCCCTTCTTATTTGGGCCCTCGTCAACCTCCATTTCTGAAAAAGGGAAAGGATTTGTTTCTTCTAATACTTCGTTATGGTCCGCTATTGAACTCTGGGCGCTATTCTGAGCGGGGGACCACATTTTTAGAAAATGGGGAAAGTCGGTCCCTATTAACACATCATGTGCCAGTTTGGGTACAATACCCACCTTGAAATCTAAAGAACCAAACTCTGTTTCAAAAAAAACATCAACAGTGGAATATTCATGATTATCCCCATGTATACAACAAATTGCCACTCTTTGTGAACTGTTTCCCTGTTTCTTCTTAATGGGCAAGAGGTATTCGGACACTAGTGTGACCATGCTCCCAGAGTCAAGAAGTGCCCGAACCCTCTTACCATTAACCTTTACAAATGCCCACAGATGGTTATTCAAGGGGTCCTCTGGGCTAGGGCCCATACATTGGGACAACAGCGAATAAGGTTCCACGCTGTTGCATTGCATGGGCTCATCATTTAGTGGGCAGATTTTTGCTGTGTGGCCCCTCTCATGACAATTTACACATTTAGGTACATAGTCTGTGTCCCACTTAGAGCCTTTTCCCGGCTCCCCATGTTGGCTATTGCCCTTAGTGTGCGAACCACTGTTGCTTGTGCTGCGTGAAGGGGGTCGCCGCTCTTCAGCGCCCCTTAACCCCGGTACCCTTTTACCGTCTCTGGAAGAGTCCTGGAACCTCGGGTAGTGGGGTTGCTCCACGACTGTGGGTTGCGGGTGCTCTTCTGCTGCATTGTACCTTTCTACGAGGGCCACAAGCTCATCCGCATTGTGGGGGTCACTCCGACTGACCCAACGGCGTAAGGCAGAGGGAAGTTTCCTCAAGAACTGGTCCATGACCAACCGTTCCACGATGTGGCTGGCTGAGTTGATCTCGGGTTGTAGCCACTTCCGGGCGAGGTGGATGAGGTCATACATCTGGCTTCGGGTGGCTTTATCCATCGTGAAGGACCATGCGTGAAACCTTTGGGCGCGAACAGCCGTGGTTACGCCGAGGCGGGCGAGGATCTCGAACTTCAATTTTGCATAGACGTTAGCTTCGGCTGGCTCTAGATCAAAGTAAGCCTTCTGGGGTTCGCCGCTTAGGAAGGGTGCGATTAGACCAGCCCACTCAGCTTCTGGCCATCCCTCTCTCTGTGCCGTGCGTTCAAACGTGAGAAGATAGGCTTCCACATCATCCGAGGGTCCCATCTTCTGAAGGTAGTGGCTTGCCCTGGTCATTTTTGGAACTGGGGCTGCCGCTGCCAGTGGAAGGTTACTGATAGTCCCCCTCAGGATCTCGAGTTCCTGCTGTAAGCCCTGAGCGAACCGCTGTTGCTCCTCTCTCAGCAAGCGGTTTGTCTCTTGCTGGTTTGCATTCGCGTTTTGCAGGGCTTCATTCGTCTGTTGCTGGTTTGCATTCGCCTGTTGCTGGTTGGCATTCGCCTGTTGCTGGTTGGCATTAATCTCTTGCTGGGCTATTAGCAGCTGTTGCTGGGCTGCATTCGCCTGCTGCTGGTTTGCATTAGTTTCTTGCTGGGCTATTAACAGCTGTTGCTGGGTTTCATTCACGTCTTTCTGGGCAGCGACATTGCGTACCAGCGCACCCACCACGTCTTCCATCTTGTTTGCAGAGGATGAAAAAAACTTTTTTTTTTTTTTTTTTCTTTCTTTCAAAGTTCTTCAACCCGCAGACCCCCTAGTGCTCTGCCCGCATTCTCCACCATATGTGACAAACGGCTTACTCCGGGGCTCCGTCGTTTGTCCGGGACTGTTTAGAACACGGTCTTTTAGGGTAGGTTAAATGATGAGGCGTCACGTACTGTTCCTTTAAACAGGCTATGCCTGGTTTATTCAGTCCCAGGCACTGAGACTGCCACAGTGCATACAACAGAAAACAGATCAAAACAAAAGCTGCTCACCTGAGCGATAACTTAACTTAGATATCCCTGACTCAGGGTTGGAAGTGGCTTTTCCACTCCCAACAACAAAACAAGGTACTTTTGCAGTCTTACACAAATGAACAGAAAGATTGAACCTGTTTGGGGAAGAGGCTTCTCCCCTCTGTAGTTCAGCAGCCTTCCAGCCTCCTGGCTCTTGTGGAGAGACCAGAGCAAACAGGAAATCAGTCTTTCATACCTGATTCCTAATTAGCATGACAGGTGACAGAAATCAGGCAGCAGACAAACTCTGGTCTGGATCTCTCATCCCTCAGTTCCAGCGCTTGCCAAACTGTGGGATGGAGTGTATGTATTATAAGGCTGCACTCCCAGGCCAAACAGGATAGAAACTGTCTAGTATCCTGGGAGCCCTATATACGGAATTTATTACCATCCCCTGGTTTCTGTCACAATATATATATATATATATATATATATATATATATATATATATATATATATATATATATATATATATATATGTTATAGTGGGTAAAAAAAAGTGACTAAAACCCTCCACAGTAAGGCATAAAGCAACTGTAAATATTCCTGTATATTCATATGCATGTTTTAGACAGGTCTGCAACCCTGTCTTTCACCATTATCACCCAGCAAACAGCACTTCCACTGCAGCAAGGGATTCTGGGAAATGACATGCAATTTACCCACCATAACCTTAATAGTCGTGGTGATTACCTACTCTTATCTCATTTGAGCAAATGTCAGCGAGCCAACCTCACACTGATGAGACCCATCAAGGTTGAAACATGTCTGTGAGTGGGTTAACTGACTTTGCATCTCCCAAGTCCTTGCTTAAAAGCTGTGTTTAAAGCAGCATGCATTGACTAAGGGTTGCTCATGTAATGTGAGCATGAGATAAAAAGTGGCACTGTGTGCTCATTTGCATGTCATTTCCCAGAATCCCTTGCTGCAGTGGAAGTGCTGTTTGCTGGGTGATAATGGTGAAAGACAGGGTTGCAGACCTGTCTAAGACATGCAAATGAATATACAGGAATATTTACAGTTGCTTTATGCTTTACTGTGGAGGGTTTTAGTCACTTTTTTTACCCACCATAACCTTAATAGTCGTGGTGATTACCTACTCTTATCTCATTTGAGCAAATGTCAGTAAGCCAACCTCACACTGATGAGACCCATCAAGGTTGAAACATGTCTGTGAGTGGGTTAACTGACTTTGCATCTCCCAAGTCCTTGCTTAAAAGCTGTGTTTAAAGCAGCATGCATTGACTAAGGGTTGCTCATGTAATGTGAGCATGAGATAAAAAGTGGCACTGTGTGCTCATTTGCATGTCATTTCCCAGAATCCCTTGCTGCAGTGGAAGTGCTGTTTGCTGGGTGATAATGGTGAAAGACAGGGTTGCAGACCTGTCTAAGACATGCAAATGAATATACAGGAATATTTACAGTTGCTATATATATATATATATATATATATATATATATATACTCTGGTGTATGTGATTACTGTGTATGAGGTCCTGTGTTAGGGGTTATTCTACACCTAAAATCCTGCACAGGTGGAGGCGCTGTGTACGTAAGAACTGTTCCAGGATACATCCCAGGTTCCCATCAGGGAGGCCTCCTGTGAGCCTGACGGGTATATTCCACCACACCTGGTAACATATAGAGATTTCCCCTCACATGCACTCTATCTGCGATTGGGTGGGGGCAAACTGTTACATAAGCAAGGGCATCAAAGTGGCATGAACACCCAAACCAAATGAATATTCCTTTGACCTTTATGGTAACGGAAGGTCGGAGGCACAGTGACTAGGTGATTACTTAAGTAGTAATCATATGCTGATAATTGCTAATACTTTACAGCTTCAAAAGATATCCACCCGTCATGAAAATGTAAAATAACATACAAAAAAAAAAAAAATACAAAAAAAAGAAGATAATGAACTAGATGTAATTATGCTTGGATTTAAGTTAGCATGAGCCAGCATGGGCGGATAAAGCCTGTCTCAGGGCACTTCTTCACAACACTTGGAAATTCCTGGTAGAATCTAATTCCTAATGCTGGGGTGAAATTTCATTTACTCTTTTATTTACATTTTTGTCTTTTCACTATCAATCGTGGAAACCCCAACTTTTTCTATTTTAGAGAAATCGTGATGCGGAAATATTTGTCATTTTCCCAGGGGCGTCGTGCAATTATTTTTGGAGGTTGGCGCGGTGGTTGCAGAGGCCCCATGCTCTTCCCCAAAGAATTTAAACTAAATGCCGGGGGACCGCGCAAGGCGTCTGTAACTTCCCTTACCGTGACTCAGTCAGCTTGAGCGACGTCAAAGTACGCAGCGGGGTCACGTGACGTCACATGAGCAGTGCACCCCTGCACTATATGGTCGATGCATCAATGCAAATTTGGAGCATTTTCACACTGCACCTACACATTAAAGCCCTCGCTTGCTCCCTGGGGAGAGGCAGTAGGGAGGAGTTACATGGCACACAGATTATGAGATGCACGACAGTCTGTCTCTCTGCACTACTCTTTTTACCTTTTATTTGCCCCCAAAAATACGCCACATCTGAAGCGGCGTAAATCTAAACTTTTGCATCAGATGTAAGAAACTATTCTTCCATATGCCTCACCCAAAAAACAGAGCAGTGCGTCTAAACACACTGTTCAACGTCGATACATTGACCTGTATGACTTAAACTTTGGAATTGTTGCAGCATTCTTTCCTCAGTGAAGCATAAACTCAGACTATTCTCTCCTGAAAACAGTTACAGCATATTTATTGTGCTCCAGTGATTCTCAATCTGTGGTACCTCAAGCCTTTCAAAATTCATTTGAGACAGCTTTCTCCTATAAGTGCTTTCTCTAACACTTTCAAATGCGGAATTTTAGAAATAGGTGCAGTATTAAAAAAAAGTGTATATATATATATAAAAAAATAAATAAATATATATATATATATGTAGAGGTATCAGTACCGTGTTAGCCGAGCTTCAATAATCAAAAAATAAATAGATGATACCGTTCTGTGGCTAACGAAATGCTTTTATTTGTGCGAGCTTTCGAGATACACTGATCTCTTCTTCCGGCGATGTTACAATGAATGAAGCAAGGATTACTTAAAAACAGTGTCTCTTGGAATGTTATCTGTGCTGTTCCTTCCCCCGGTGTGGATGTGTTTTATGGCTAGAGGTGTCAAAGGGTAACTGAAAGCAAGTGAAGAAAGAGTGTGTATGTGTATCAGTGTGAATAAAAATGAATGGAGAGCCCACAGTATAAACAGTGCTCTACACAAGGTGTGTGTGGAGTGAGAGGGATATAAATGGTGTGGGTGGGTGTGGAAATGTGAGAGTTTGTAGCACAACTAAAAGTCTGTGTGGATACTATGTTGTCCGGAACAAGAGACAGTCCTGTTGGCGAACATTTCTCTGACTCTGGCCATAAGATGAACGATCTGAGGGTTGCCATACTCAAAGGTAATCTTAAAACCCCGAAAGAGAGACGGTTGCATGAATACAAATTTATGCAACTGTTCGGGACACTTAGCAGTGGCCTAAACAGAGATCGAAATTTTATGAGTCATTACTGACACTAGCGAACTCTCTTCCCATGAGCGCTAAAGGCCATGTCTGTACATACTGTGCTATATGTATGCACACACAGCTGTCTCTCACACATACTAATACTCCTTATTTTTCCATCCATATACACCAATAGGGACCACATAGTATCCACACACACTTTTAGTTGTGCTACAAACTCTCACATTTCCACACCCACCCACACCATTTATATCCCTCTCACTCCACACACACCTTGTGTAGAGCACTGTTTATACTGTGGGCTCTCCATTCATTTTTATTCACACTGATACACATACACACTCTTTCTTCACTTGCTTTCAGTTACCCTTTGACACCTCTAGCCATAAAACACATCCACACCGGGGGAAGGAACAGCACAGATAACATTCCAAGAGACACTGTTTTTAAGTTATCCTTGCTTCATTCATTGTAACATCGCCGGAAGAAGAGATCAGTGTATCTCGAAAGCTCGCACAAATAAAAGCATTTCGTTAGCCACAGAACGGTATCATCTATTTATTTTTTGATTATATATATATATATATATATATATATATATATATATATATATATATATATATATATATATATATATATACACAGTGGTTGACAAATCACCAAAAAATCTACTCACCACACAAAAAAATCTACTCGCCACCTAGTACCAAACGTGTGCTGCTTGGGCCAATATTTACTCGCCCGGGGGTTAAATCCACTCGCCCGGGGCGAGCAAATGTATAGGTTTGTCGAACACTGGATATATATATATATATATATATATATATATATATATATATATATATATATATATATATATATATATATGGTACGGTGTAGGTTTTTTGTTGCCTTTTTTACCCACCATAACTTAAAATATATATGGTAAACCTACCCAGCGTAGAAATATTGCAAAGCAAGTATACACAAACCTCACACTGATGATACCCATCAAGGTTGAAACATATCTGTGAGTGGTTTGACTTGCTTTGCTAGTCCCATGCTGTGCTTAAAAGCTGTGTGAACGGTGATGCATTTGCTTAAATGGGCGCCATGTGAATGAATATTCCAGGCAAAAGGTGACACCTTGTGTGCTCATTTGCATGTCATTTCCCAGAATCCCTTGCTGCAGTGGGAGCACTGTATGCTAGGTGATAATGGTTGAAAGGCAGGTGTGCAGACCTGTCTAATACATGTGAATGTGCTCACAAGTGATATTCTTTATTGGATATATATGTGTGTGTGTGTGTGAATATATTTTTTTTAAAAAGAGCTATTGTGCAAGCATGCTGGTACTTTAAACAATTAACATCGAAATGATCCATGCTACATCTGGGAACCGTTGCTGGTCTACAGGGTATTATTGCTATGCTTCTTTTTCCCAAATCAAGCTCTGGAGCCTAAGTTTACAAAGCTATTAAACAGGTCTGAAATTCTGACACAGCTGTTAAAACTGTTGATAAGGTGTCATATGGCTAAATGATCTTAATTTATTGCTATTCCAATGCCTGTTGGTAGGAGGGACTACATCTTCAAACAAGAGGCTCAAACCAAATACTTTAATCCTAAAGATAATAAAGTGTTTGAAAGCACCTGCAGCAGGAATCTGGAATCTATGTCACTATCGGTTACAGAACCCAGTAAATATTTGCTAATATCAGAAAGACACTTATTGTTCTTTTGTGGTCATACGCTTAGCGGTAAAGCTACCACCTGTCATGATACAGGCAGAGCTTTATAATTAGGGGTGGTTAGCTGTGAGGGATTATTATTCCATCGACCAGCAATGTTTAAGGTCTTAACACAGATGCTAGTTATTCTGATACGGAAATGTTATTAAAGTCAATTCTGTTCCCTCACTCTTCCCCAAATACTGTAGTTACTGGATAAGGAAAAAAAGATAGGATATTTAGTAGGCAGTGGCAGTCTTTCAGGCATTGTACAGTGGCGACCAACTTTATTCTTACTTGGTTGGTGGTTTGGGGCATGAGTCCCAATCACAGTGCTCAATCCAAATCTGAACCTTTAGACAATAATGAGTATGAGTCCACATATCATGGTGACAGGAAACTGTATCAGCCAGCAGGTAGAGTAATGAGACCCAGTGCTATATGAATGCAGCAAAAAGACACTCAGTGTAATGGCAATAGTCCATGTGTCATAATAAAATGAAGGGTTAACATACCGTTGTTGTATGGGACTCGGCCATACCAAACCCTTATGCTGCAGCACTATTCCAGGTCATCCAGTATCCCTGTGAGGGAGAAATATACTCACAGCAGGCCTGTTCCAATGCAGCGTGCAGCACGCTCAATATTCACGTAGAGGTTGAAATCCAAAGATTCCTGCAGTGCACAGCAAAATAGGGTAGAGGACCAGCAAGGTGTAGTTTAAAAATATACTTTATTGAAACAGCATGGTACAGGGGACACACACTCTGACGTGTTTCGGACTGGTATAGTCCTTAGTCATAGAGCTGATCCGCGCCATTCATCCCCACTGATTTAAAGGGCTAAGCCCGCCCCCCTGCGTCATCGCGCTCCCCGTTTTTGGCGCGAAAATCGCTGATGTATAATCTAATTGGCTGGGACTCCCAGCACATAGAATGACTGACTGCCGTATATATGTTTGAAGGGGAGTGATGTACATCCCCCTGCGTCATCGCGCTACTCATTTTGGCGCGAAAATCGCCAGACTATAGCCTCATTGGCTGAGGCTCCCAGCCAATAGGAACGCTAGCTGCCGTGGGTATGTGTGAGGATAAGGGGAGTGACGCGCTTTATTCTTACTTGGCTAGCTCCGCGAATTTCAGAATATCCCGGTGATGTGCGGTTTTGTGTCGTTTTCTCCCGGGGTGTGTTGCGTTATTTTCGCGGCTGTGATTTAAGCATTTTATTCCCGCTGGCTGCAATACTGCAATGCCGTGTAAAAACGCATGGGGGCGTTTGCGAGCTGTTGTCTCTGAAGTCTAATACCTTCGCGGTTCAACCTACAGTACACAGTCTGTGCGTGCGCGCGCAGTAATAGTAAAATTGCATATTTAATTTATTTTAAAGTACAGTACTGTACTGTACATGCTCGGACCCTTTCTCGCCGCCATTACTGCTCGGACCCTGTTGGGGTCAAGTGAGGGGGTTCCTAACATCTAGGGGCAAAATGAATTTTATTTCTAGGTGCCCTGGAACAGAAGTTCCCACGCCAATTGACCTAGTTCCCACGCCAATTGCCGTAGTTCCTACGCCAATTGCGCGACCAGGCAGTAAAAAAACAGTGCAGCAAGCCTCTACATTTGTTACACTGTCAAAGGAGCAAATGGAAACAATGTGAGGCAATTCAACATGTTCTTTTATTGGTGGAGTCAGTACAAAAACATTTATTTACAAATACTGTACAATGTTGTAACATTTAAAGTGCACAGCAATTCTAACCATCAATACACAATAATACATTCTGCAGCCTTTATTAAATTCTTCTGCCACAAAACATTTTTGGTGCATGGGGCACAGGGAGTTAAAGTGACTTGCTTTTATGTACTGTATTTGGGGGTTGTCTTTGGGGGTTTATTCATCAAAGTATTATGATGAACTGCCTTTTGAAATTACAGTGCAGTTAACTATTTCAGCCACACACCTCCAGAGTTTTTAATCCCTCCCTAGCCAAGCGTCAATCGGCTGAGTCACCCTATCCTACCAACCCCCTCTCTCCACTGGGTAGTTAACCTTCTGCATATTGCCATTGTGTTCTTAATCCGCCCATAGCCGAGCTACAAACACTCAGTACACCTGCGTCTAATCACACCATCCCCCCCCCCCAACCCTTAGAGGCCTGTTGTTTGAACGGTAATGCTTTGGAAAATCCCCTCTCGAATTTGAAATGTAAATCGGATGTGCACAGCACTGTGAGAATTGAGAGTACACTGATACTGTACTGTATTTCATCAAGGTGTGAAAATATTTGTCAGTCACTATGGTTTACAGTCACATGTTTTAAATACAATACAGTACATTCTTTAATATCTTTAAAATAAAAATATATAAATCCTGTATATACAGTAAGTATAATGTAACATAATCCGTTCTGTGGGTCTGTAGGGGTGGCTGTCAATGATTATGATTCGCATGAAAGTGAATAAATATTTATTTTATTTTATCAGGAACCAAAAAATACAAATATAAAAATAATCAGGAATAATACATAATGCAGTCTTTATTAAGTTATTTTGGCAGCTTGAAATTGGATAACCATTTGGAAAACCTTTGTAAAACATGGGGAAACATGAGTAATGCACATTTATAAGAATATTATTTAATACTATACACAGTACAGTACTGTAATGTACTGTATAATATACTGTATATACTATATACTGTATAGTAAAATTATATTTTCTTTAGTCTTTATCTTTTCCTCATTCTGTCTGCAGTACAGTAGTTCATTGAGAGAGGAGAGGTTTTGTGTACATCATTCCTGCTGTTTATATACTGTACATTTCACTGTACAAGCAGATTTGACTGGACACAACGCCCCCATCTCCCACCTAGGCCACCCTTTTTCCTGGAACGACAAGAAAACCAAAATTTGTGCAGTTACTGTACTGTACTGTATGTGCGTACTATACTGTATTATGGCAGAACTACTGTAGGTGGCTGGTACAGCTTTCTCTGGAAAGAAAAAAAATGGAGCAGTTAGTAGGCAGTTACTGGTGTACTGTCAAACTAGTCTACTGTATACTGTACTGGAAGTACTGTATACTCTGACTACTGTTAAATTCTATGTACTGTAACCTGATGGCTGGTGCTGCTCTCTCTGTAAAGAAAAAACTAACTACTGTATACTCTTACTATCTGGAAAGAAAAAATCTGTGCCATACTTACCTGTAACATACTGTACTTACAATACTACAGCACAGTTCTACTTTCCTGATGCTTGCCCATTACGCGCGATGACAATGGGCAACACAGTGGCAATATGGTCTATATATTTATTGCAGCGTTCCACGGTGAGTACATCGTTCCAAAAACTCATTATGCCTTTCAACAACTCGTCCTTTTTGGAGGGTTTCGCCACTTTCCGGATATGGTCCTTCAGCTGATGCCAGACCATTTCCATTGGATTGAAGTCTGGCGACCTGTCATTGGAAAGAAAGGACAATTGGTTTAAGAGCTAAAAACAGTGGGGAACAAAAATGGGACACGGTCTACTGCACTTACTCCGCTGGCGTCTTCACCCAGTTGATGCCGCGCTCAAGGATATGCGCCGTTGACGCGGTGTGCTTGGGATCGTTGTCCTGGTAGAAGCGGTGACCATTGGGGAAGTCGCGTGTGATGTATTGCACTATCTCGGGCACAATGTTGTCTTTGCTCAATAAACTGCACAATAGTACAGTACAGTGCATATGGTAAGGCAACCCTAGTCAAGTACAGTGCATTAGGCGAAATTATATTTGATACATTTTACCTTCAAAGATGACAATGCATCCCGGTCCACGCCTAGAGATGGCACCCCACACATGCAGCTTCACGAGGTGTTTTGGCCGCGGCTTCAAAGATATGCGGCCTTTTTTGTGGAATGCAAATCTTGCAAATCTCTCCAGCGACACAGTAGACTCATCAGTGAAGATGCAATCCTGGAAAGTCTCCCCGCTGTCGATCCATGCCTGGGCCTGGAGCACTCTTTTGATTTTGTTTGCGTCCCGTATCATGGGGTACACTCTGTAATGACAAGGAATAAAAAAAATTTGCGGCACAGTGCAGTACAGTTTGCGAAACAACACTTTTACCTCCTGTACTGTCCAGTACTAACCTCACACGTCCATATTTGCATCCAATGCTGCGTCTCATCTTCTTTATGCTGGTCTCGGATACAGTCAGATTGTGCTTTTCCTGCAGAGTGTTTTTAACCCTTAATGCACTCCTCTCATCATTCTCCTCACTTATTTTGTCCACCAGAACAGTTGTCTCCCTACAATGTAAAGAAATTATATTGTTTTATTAATATGCATCAATATAAAATGTATATAAATGTAATGTTGTAATATACATTAAATATAAATAGACAAAATATATATACTGTACTGTACTGTTGTACTATAAATATAAATATACAAAATAAATACAGTATACTGTTGTAATATAAATATAAATATACAGTACATCCTATACAGTATATACCGTTGTAAGATTAATTGAAATATACAAAGAATGTATACTGCTGTACTATAAATATAAATAGACAAAATATATATACTGTTGTACTATAAATATAAATAATAAATATACTGTTGTAATATAAATATACAGTACATCCTATACAGTATATACCGTTGTAAGATTAATTGAAATATACAAAAAAATGTATACTGCTGTACTATAAATATAAATAGACAAAATATATATACTGTTGTACTATAAATATAAATATACAAAATAAATATACTGTTGTAATATAAATATAAATATACAGTACATCCTATACAGTATATACCGTTGTAAGTGTGATAGAGTGAAGTCAACTCCTATCAGTTACGCCTGGGAGACATATGTCTGAGTGCTTCATCCATAAGGGTTAACTCAGGTGGTAGTTAGGAAATCAGAACTCTTTAGCTGACACCTGAGAGCCAGCAAGGTAGATAAGGATCACATGACTGGCAGTAGCTGCCAGAGAGAGAGAGAGAGAGAGAGAGAAGCACACTGCTGCGTGAGCCCTTAGCCAGAGGGATTTCACCAAAGACTACTTCAACTAAAGTAAGGATTATTCATTTGTTTACTGACTGCTTAAAGTACCCTTATGGTTTGGTTCTGGTTTAGCCAGCCAGCCTGCTAGATAGGTCTGCTGTGTTATTAGTCAGTTTTTCTCCCAAAGTGGAGCAGGATTTATTTTGTTAAAGGGACAGTGTACCCGCATGTTATGTTACTGGGGAGAAATAAAGCCACTGAATGTTTTTATTTATCCTGAAACTATACGTGTGGACTGTTCCCTGACCTCGGCTACAGGCCGTCCTGCCACAGGTGGTGTCAGGAGTGGGATGTCGGATGGCCCCTGTATCTGAAGGGCCACAAAAAAAAAATGGAGAATTTTTTTTCTCAGTTCCTTGAGCAACAGCTCCAGCTAGCAGAGAAGCAAGCAGAGCGACAAGCCCAGCAAGATGAGCGACAAGCCCAGCAAGCTGAGCGACAAGCCCAGCAAGATGAGCAACAGGCCCGGCGAGAGGAAAAGCTACTCGAAGGCCCAACCCCAGGCAGACCAGGGATTCCAAATAACCCACCGGTGATGCTGCCTAAAATGAAGCCAAACGAAGACCCAGAGGCATTTCTCCTCACTTTTGAAAGGGTAGCCACGGCCCACGGCTGGACAGTTGATCGCTGGGTAACGACTCTGGCTCCACTCCTCATAGGGGAAGCTCAGGCAGCCTACCAGGCTCTTCCAGCGGACGAGGCCATGGACTATCAGAAACTAAAGGCTGCTATTCTGGATCGCCTAGGCCTCACGCCAGAGACCTACCGACAGCGGTTCCGGACAGTCAAATATACAAACCGAGACAGACCCCGGGTCGTAGCCCACCGCTTAGTAGACTTATGTGCCAGGTGGATACAACCGGAAAAACATGACAAGGCAGAGATCCTTGAACAGTTTGTGCTCGAGCAGTTCATACAGATACTGCCCCCCTCCTCCCGCTCCTGGGTAAAAAGACACGCTGCATTTTCCCTGGATTCAGTGGTCCGCTTGGTGGAAAACTTCCTGGGCGACGACACCCAACAGGATAGTTGGGAACGGCCGGTGCAAACACCAGTTGCTTCCGGTGATACTAGAGGCAGGAAAGCAGACAATCGAGGGGTCTACAACCCGCCAGCTCGGGAGATCCAGTCAACCCGATCGGAAGACTCTTTCCCATCTCGGAGGGTTCCTGGTACAAACTCCCGCAGAGACGCCCATCCTGGGACCGAGGCCACTGGATCACTCAAGGGAGGCCGCCACCCACAGTATTCCCCGAGAACCTGGACTCCTGTCACCCACCCGGTGGAGAGGATAACCCCACCAACCAGAAGGGAGGACCCCATCCAACAGCGGAGAGGTCCAAACACCAAGCACCGTCGAGAGCTTCCGCGGACGACCGAGTTTGCGGACTCAGGAGATGAGGAAATGGACTGTTCATATGGCAGAACCACTGCCACAGCTTGTCTCCGAGGGGACCACAATCCGTAGTTAGTCCCAGCATCTCTGGAGAGGAAAAAAGTAAACGCCATGCTGGACTCGGGCTCTGGGAAAACCCTGATCCTAGAGGGCCTAATTCCAAGCAATAGACTATCTTATGACTCTCCTTGGAATATCGAGTGTATCCATGGGGATACAAAGAGATACCCGACGGCGAACGTTACACTGCGTATCCAGGATCAAGAGGCTAGCCTACTAGTGAGAGTTGCTCCCTGGCTACCTGCTCCTGTTCTACTTGGCCGAGACTGGCCCTACCTCGAAACATTGTTGGCCCCTACTCCTACGGAGCCTACTTCTCTGGTACTGGAGAAGCCTGGAGACTTGTTCCCTTTTTCCCCAGAGATTTTCCCCCGTAGACACCATGTCCCAAAGACACGTAAACAGAGACGTGCGGAAAAAGAGGACTGGTTAAGAAAGGCTGGGACTTTTGGTAACATTAGTCAGCCCAAAGGACTGCAGGTCATGGCCGGGGATGACCAGGGTGGGGAACAGATAGATACGGGAGTGTTGCCAGACCTGGATCTTCCTGACTTCCGTCAGAGGCAGAGGGAGGACCCAGCTCTGGCTAGACAATATGAGAATGTGGTACAGGTCAACAACAAGATAATAGATGAACAAGGTGTAAAAGTGTTTCCACATTTTGAACTGTTGAATGACATACTATATCGTGTGAATAAGGTTACACAAACAGGGGAGGTCATTCGACAGATGCTAGTCCCTAAAGGGTTCATTAAAACAGTGTTTACCCTAGCCCATACTCTCCCATGGGGTGGTCATTTGGGCAGAGATAAGACCACGGACCGCATCTCGTCCCGGTTTTACTGGCCAGGCATACATGGTGACATCATGAAACTATGTGAGACATGTCCTGAATGCCAGTTAACTAGCCAAAAGGACAGAAGCCGGCTCCTTTGGTTCCTCTGCCCTTGGTAGCCGTCCCATTCGAGAGAATTGGGGTAGATCTGGTCGGACCTTTAGAACCCTCTGCGAAGGGACATAAATTTATACTCGTTGTTGTTGATTATGCCACCAGGTATCCTGAGGCCTTCCCTCTGAGATCAGCCACTGCTAAACAGGTTGCTCACAGGCTGTTAGAACTGTTCTCTAGGGTAGGACTTCCCCAAGTAATGTTAACTGACCAGGGAACAAATTTCATGGCAAAGTTAATGCAGGATGTCCTGAAGTTATTGGAAGTAAAATCCGTCCGGACCTCGGTCTACCATCCTCAGACTGATGGATTGGTAGAGAGGTTTAACCGTACTTTAAAAACTATGCTTAGGAAGTTTGTGGACACTGAAAAGCGAGCTTGGGATGAACTTCTCCATTTCCTGTTGTTTGCGGTACGAGAAGTTCCCCAATCATCCACAGGCTTCTCCCCGTTTGAGCTCCTATATGGACGCCAACCTCGGGGTATTCTCGACCTACTGAAGGAATCCTGGGAGGAGGAGCCCTCCCCCTTCAAGAATACCCTTCAGTATGTCATAGACCTTAGAAACCGCCTAGACATGATAGGTCGGTTTGCGAAGGAAAACCTCAAATCTGCTCAAGAACGTCAAGAGAGGCAGTACAACCAAAATGCTCGCTTGAGGGTCTTCCAACCTGGGGACCAAGTGATGCTACTACTACCGACATCAGAGAGTAAACTCCTTGTGAATTGGCATGGTCCTTTCCAAGTTCTCCGCCGCACCGGGGAGGTGAACTATGAGATCTCTCAACCAGGTCACGGAAGGGTAAACAAATCTACCACGTGAACCTCCTGAAACCCTGGAAAACGATGAGATCGCTGTTCATTCACCCTCGGGAAGGAGAGACGGATTTGGGTCCAAAGCTTCCGAAGGGTAGTACATACACTGACCATCAGGTTCCCATGGGAGAGCAGTTAACAACGGAACAAAGGTCAGACCTACTTGATGTATGTGACCAGTTCCCAGATGTTTTTTCTGAGCTGCCAGGGCAGACTGATTTAGTGTCCCATAGGATTGAGACAGAACCTGGCGTAAAAGTATGGTCCCGTCCCTATAGATTGCCAGAGGGCCGAAAAGACCTGGTAGAGAGGGAGATAATAGACATGTTGGAATTGGGCGTGATCGAGGAGTCCCACAGCGAATGGTGTAGCCCTATCGTGTTGGTCCCTAAACCAGATGAGAAGGTGAGGTTTTGCGTGGATCTGCGAAAGGTAAATGCTGTATCCAGATTTGATGCATATCCAATGCCTAGGGTGGATGAATTGCTTGATTCGCTTGGTAAAGCAGAGTATATCTCCACCCTAGATCTCACGAAAGGATATTGGCAGATACCTCTAGCGGAAGAATCCAAATGCAAAACTGCCTTCGCCACCCCTCTCGGTTTATACCAATTCGTCACTATGCCATTTGGGTTACAGGGGGCTCCAGCCACGTTCCAAAGGTTAATGGACAAGGTACTACGACCCCATAGGGCATATGCCGCGGCCTACTTGGATGACATTGTCATCTACTGTATAGCAGACACTGGCAGTCTCATATAAAAAGGTTAAGGGCAGTCCTAACGTCCTTTAGAGAAGCAGGGCTCACTGCAAATCCAAAAAAATGTGCCCTAGGTAAATCCACTACAAAGTACTTGGGCTATGCCATTGGGGGAGGGATAGTAAGGCCACTAGCTAGCAAGGTGGCCGCCATAAAGGAAGTCCCCACCCCACAGACAAAGACACAGGTCCGCTCCCTTTTGGGGTTAGCAGGGTATTACCGGCGGTTTATCCCCAATTTTTCGGAAATATCTGCACCCCTAACAGATCTGACAAAAAAGAGTGCCCCGACCCAAGTTAAATGGTCTTGGGAGTGCCAAGACGCCTTTGACATGCTAAAAAAGTGCCTGTCAGAGGGCCCCGCTCTTCGGAGCCCAGATTTTAAAGAGCCCTTCATCATCCAGACGGATGCCTCAGAGGTAGGACTGGGAGCAGTGCTGTCTCAGCAATTTGATGGTGTTGAACACCCCATACTGTTCATCAGCCGGAAGCTTTTCCCAAGGGAAGTGAGGTATTCCGTTATTGAGAAGGAGTGCCTCGCTGTAAAATGGGCAATTGAGGCCTTGAGACATTATGTCGCCGGAGTACACTTCACCCTGGTCACTGACCATGCGCCCTTGAAGTGGTTAAACACCATGAAGGACACAAATCCAAGGTTGACCAGGTGGTATATTGCCCTCCATCCCTTCTCTTTTGATATTCAGCATAGACCTGGAAAGGACCATGGAAATGTTGATTTTTTGTCAAGGGAAGGAGTGGAGGGTCGGGCTTCAGCCGTGTGGGACACTAGCCACACACCAACAGGGGGGGTATGTGATAGAGTGAAGTCAACTCCTATCAGTTACGCCTGGGAGACATATGTCTGAGTGCTTCATCATAAGGGTTAACTCAGGTGGAAGTTAGGAAATCAGAACTCTTTAGCTGACACCTGAGAGCCAGCAAGGTAGATAAGGATCATGTGACTGGCAGTAGCTGCCAGAGAGAGAGAGAAGCACACTGCTGCGTGAGCCCTTAGCCAGAGGGATTTCACCAAAGACTACTTCAACTAAAGTAAGGATTATTCATTTGTTTACTGACTGCTTAAAGTACCCTTATGGTTTGGTTCTGGTTTAGCCAGCCAGCCTGCTAGATAGGTCTGCTGTGTTATTAGTCAGTTTTTCTCCCAAAGTGGAGCAGGATTAATTTTGTTAAAGTGACAGTGTACCCGCATTTTATGTTACTGTGGAGAAATAAAGCCACTGAACGTTTTTATTTATCCTGAAACTATACGTGTGGACTGTTCCCTGACCTCGGCTACAGGCCGTCCTGCCACAGTAAGATTAATTGAAATATACAAAAAAATGTATACTGCTGTACTATAAATATAAATAGACAAAATATATATACTGTTGTACTATAAATATAAATATACAAAATAAATATACTGTTGTAATATAAATATAAATATACAGTACATCCTATACAGTATATACCGTTGTAAGATTAATTGAAATATACAAAAAAAATGTATACTGCTGTACTATAAATATAAATAGACAAAATAAATATACTGTTGTAATATAAATATAAATATACAGTACATCCTATACAGTATATACCATTGTAAGATTAATTGAAATATACAAAAAATGTATACTGCTGTACTATAAATATAAATAGACAAACTACTGTACAGTATGTTGTAATATAAATCATCAGAAATATCAACAGTATTACAGTAGATACAGAACTGTACTGTAGATGTACAGTACAGTTTTCTATATTTATTTTTTTGTTAAGTTTTATACTGTAAATATAATTACGCGTTAGTTACCCTTGGTGCCTTTTTCCGGTCTCTGTTTTTTCCTTGTGCATGATAGCTCACGGTGGTTAATGGCACAACGATGCCAGAAGTAGCTAACCAGCGTTGGATAGCAGCAATTTGGTGTCCGCTCCTGTACATCTCCTTAATTCGCATGCTGAGATCCTTTGAAATCTTTTTAACAGGCATTGCTGCGAGTAGAAAGAAATACAAACACAAGAATGTGTATTCGATGTTTAGTCTGTGTATTCAATGTGCAGTGAATCCACAAAATGGATGGTGTATTTATACGGTAATGACTCACATTAGAGTACGCCCACTTTCAACACCTGTACCTGGCCGCCATGCATAAAAGGTCACACACTTTGCATAGCCCACCACTCCATGATCTTTATCTGAACTTGCCCTTGTCCAGATACTGTATGCATTGTGCCACCTGCTTCCATGGAGCATCCCCGTTTCTATGGACGCAAGAACCCACTCACCTCTGCCGTGCCTGTCATGCTGAAAAAGCGAAAGGCGGCAGCCGTTTCCACGCCAAGGGCAAAGCGACAGGCTAAGGCCAATAGAGAAAACCTTCTGCTGACCCCAAAGGTTAAGGGTTTTCTTAGACATAAGCCTCATTATGTGAAGAAGATATACGGTGATGTACTCTCGACACAAAACGAATGGCAGCCAACCCATCGAACCCACAGACCACTTCCTCCCATATGCTTCGACAACTCTGCTGTAGCTGTCCCGGGAATCTTCATCCCGTCTTCTCCACCCCCATCTTCTCCGGTTCCATCTGACGACACTGCCGCCTCAGAAATCCACGGGTCACTTTCTCCTTTGCTCTTAGACGACTCTGCTTCTCGCCCGGAAATCCAAAGGTCACCTTCTCCATCCCTCTTCGACGCTGCCACTTCTCCTCTACCGGGTATCCACAGGTCACCTCCTCCACTCTCCATCGATGCCGCTTCTGTCCATGGAACCCCCATCTCATCCTCCGTTGCACCCATCCCCACAGATGTTCAGACGCCATGCACAAGAAGCAGCTCGTTGGACCGGATGCTGAATGGGATAAGTGTGGATCTCCCCGGGAATTCTATTGTGCTGGCAAAGATAGATCTGCTTCTGGAGACCATGTTAAATGTGGAGCAACGGATGCTACAAATGGAGCAACGGATGGATCAACGGATGGATCAACGGATGGAGAAGATAGAGGCTGACATTGCGGGCATACATTTTTTGCTCGGCGCTAATGCCCCTGTTTCCCCGACGCCGGAGCAGGGGGGTGACATGGATGTGATGAATGGGACCTTCGACCCCCTTCCATCACCAAGCGCCCCCTCTCCACCACAAGATGTAGTGTACATGTATGCCATTGAGGAGGACATGACAACCCCGTCAAGGAGGAAAGTTTCCTTCCAGACAACCTACCATCGCCCGTCACCACAAGCACACCCGCTCCCAAAAGACCTACACCCGCTCGCATCGAAACAGTGCCTGACATCACCCTGTGCGATCTGCCACCGGGGCTCAGGGAGAAGTATAGGGTGATGAGTGCTGGTGTACCCCACAAGTATGCCTTGATCATTTTTAAGCACCATGTTCCTTACATGTTGTACTGCGAGTGGGTGTTCAAAGTGAACTACGAAGGAAATCGCGTTAAAAAGGCCCTTCCTGTCAATTTAAGGAAAAACATTGTGGAAGAAATGCGGCGCTTTTATACAGTTACAGATCCTGTAATGAAAGGCGTTCGAGACTGCATTAATGGCGTTTTGCGCCATGCAAGGAATCGGCCATGGATGGACAATGTGGAGGACTGTCAGTGAGACCATACTGTTGTGCTGAACTGTATTGTACTCTACATGTTTTGCCCTACAGTATCTGCTGCACTTAAACAAAGGAGATGTTGTTGTGTGGTTTTTTTCACAGGACATGCACAACTCCAGTCCCTGAGGGCCGCAAACAGGCACGGTTTTCAATGTTGCCCTGAAAACCTGCCCTGTTTGCTGCCCTCTAGGACTGAACTGGTGCAGGTCTGACTGACAGTGTTGCGCACCATCCCACTGTACTGTACTGTATACAGTACTGGGTTTCTTTAATAAAGGAGATGTTACTTAAAATGCTTCAACATTGTACTGTATTTGTAAATAAATGTTTTTGTACTGACTCCACCAATAAAAGAACATGTTAAATTGCCTCACATTGTTTCCATTTGCTCCTTTGACAGTGTAACAAATGTAGAGGCTTGCTGCACTGTTTTTTTACTGCCTGGTCGCGCAATTGGCGTAGGAACTACGGCAATTGGCGTGGGATCTAGGTCAATTGGCATGGGAACTTCTGTTCCAGGGCACCTAGAAATAAAATTCATTTTGCCCCTAGATGTTAGGAACCCCCTCACTTGACCACAACAGGGTCCGAGCAGTAATGGCGACGAGAAAGGGTCATGCCGGCGAGGAGGGTCCCACCATTGAGCGTAATGGCGGAGAAAGCTTTGAACCGGCTAAGGGCCTCATACAGAGAACAGCGCTAATAGCAATCTCGCCATTTTCCGGCGAAAATCGCGCTAAAAACAGCCGAAAATGGCGAGATTTGAAAAAAGCGCCATTTTTTTTTTCCTTGAAATTCGCCGCGCGGCTGGAGAGTTTCTAATCTCTCCAGTTTTTTTTTCTGCCGTATGCAGAGAGCCGCGATCGCCATCTAGTGGCTGTTCAACATTTTTCCTCTCCACCAAGCAGCTGGCGCTCCGCGGCCGGTGGAGGGGAAAAAAAAAAAACGCGATTTTTTCCCCACTAGTTTCAACAGCGCTTATAGCGCTGGTTGAAACTCTCCATATGCAGAAAGGCTTGTAAATGCAGTTTTCTGCCCTTTCTGCATATGGAGAAAAAAACTCTCCAAAAAAGCTAAAAATTTTCCCCCTCTCCAATTCTAAAATTCGCTGCTCTCTGCATGAGGCCCTAAGTCAGAATGAGCAGAAACCTGGAACCCATAACTCCGGTTCTGTTCGACCTAGAGGGCTCAGATTCGGTCACCATGTAGTTCTAGTTGCGGCAGGATTGCATGGCAAATTGCGACCCTCTCGTGGCAACAGAACGGAGTCAGGGTGATATTAAAGTTCAGGTTTCTGCCATTGACTTGCATGGCAGAAAAAAAGCCACTTTGGTAATGTGCTTTTAAACTGTCTTTTGGTACCTCCAGTTCCGGGGGTCGTGCAAGGCTGATATTTTGCCACTATGGCAAGGGTCCTCCCGCATGAGGACCAGGTAAATTTCAACCCGCTCAGACCCACAGAACGGATTATGTTACATTATACTTACTGTATATACAGTATTTATATATTTTTATTTTAAAGATATTATAGAATGTACTGTATTGTATTTAAAACATGTGACTGTAAACCATAGTGACTGACAAATATTTTCACATCCTGATGAAATACAGTACAGTATCAGTGTACTCTCAATTCTCACAGTGCTGTGCACATCAGATTTACATTTCAAATTCGAGAGGGGATTTTCCAAAGCATTACCGTTCAAACAACAGGCCTCTAAGGGTTGGGGGAGGGGGATGGTGTGATTAGACGCAGGCGTACTGAGTGTTTGTAGCTCGGCTATGGGCGGATTAAGAACACAATGGCAATATGCAGAAGGTTAACGACCCAGTGGAGAGAGGGCTTTGGTAGGATAGGGTGACTCAGCCGATTGACGCTTGGCTAGGGAGGGATTAAAAACTCTGGAGGTGTGTGGCTGAAATAGTTAACAGCACTGTAATTTCAAAAGGCAGTTCATCATAATACTTTGATGAATAAACCCCCAAAGACAACCCCCAAATACAGTACATAAAAAGCAAGTCACTTTAAATCCCTGTGCCCCATGCACCAAAAATGTTTTGTAGCAGAAGAATTTAATAAAGGCTGCAGAATGTATTATTGTGTATTGATGGTTAGAATTGCTGTGCACTTTAAATGTTACAACATTGTACAGTATTTGTAAATAAATGTTTTTGTACTGACTCCACCAATAAAAGAACATGTTGAATTGCATCACATTGTTTCCATTTGCTCCTTTGACTTGCATGGCAGAAAAAAAGCCACTTTGGTAATGTGCTTTTAAACTGTCTTTTGGTACCTCCGGTTCCGGGGGTCGTGCAAGGCTGATATTTTGCCACTATGGCAAGGGTCCTCCCGCATGAGGACCAGGCAAATTTCAACCCGCTCAGACCCACAGAACGGGTTATTTTACATTATATTCGTGCAATTGGTGTGGGAACTTCTGTTCTAGGGCACCTAGAAATAAAATTCTTTTTGCCCATAGATGTTAGGCACTGTATACCACTGTACAATATACTGTAGAAGACACATAATGACACGATACTGAACATGTAGAATAAATGCATAGTTTTATTTATTCGGGTTTATTACACAGTATACTGTACGGCCGGAAAACATCAGCATACAGTACAATATTATCCATCGAAATCCCCCCATTAGCCGTTTTCTTTTCTGATGAAAAACAAAAAGAAAAGTTTTAATGTACAGTAATGGTCAGCCCCCTAAAGAAGTACCCAGCCAGCCCCACCAAAATAATACGGCAACTCACCATTGAATTTCCCATTCAGCTGGCGCCGGTGCCGGTCCACTGCCAGTCCAGCTTTCTTCATCATCCACGTCGACAGTTTGCAGCGGGACTAGTCCACCTGTAGTCAGCTGGTGAGGCTGGAAATCGCTTAGGTACATGCAAGCTTCATCAAAACTGCACGCCAAATCCGACTCAGGCTCAGGCTCAGGGTTGTCACTGACAGTGGGACCGTCATTGGAAGCCGGTGCTGGTGCTGGTGCATTGCTTGGCAGCGACTGTCGCTTCTTAGTTGGTTTTAACATGACCCTTCGCCTTTTGCCGCCTCCATGATCATAGATACGGGAAAAATCCGGTGACACACACCAATACCCTCCAACAAATTGGGGCTCAATACGGTGAAAACAGCGGTCGCTACATAACCTTTTCCTTACTGCACGCTTCCACGTATGAGGAGTTGGCGAAAATTTGTAAAAGTCATAGTTTTCGATAAAATACTGATAAATTTGAGCAACTGTTGCCATCTTATCATCTGTTGCATTAATCGCGGCCCATATCAAATACGCGTAACTTCTGTCAGGTTTTTGGAAAGCGGGCTGCACTTGAACACTCATGGTGGGTCTCTGCAGAATAGTGTAACACAAACTGAAACTGGTCTTTGTCTTTCTTTAATATGAAAAGCCTAATTTGATACATTTTGGCAACTCTTCCTTCAGTCTCAAGGCCAAGGCCAAGTTACAATGGCACACTGTGGTACAGTATCTTTTTTAAACGAAACACCTGCAAGCCGACACATTACTGATTCGGCGCATTACAATTCATGAATTTCTGCCATCTGGCGGACACGCGAAGCATTGCAGCTTATTTAAATCCGAACCATTATCAATAAACCCATCAACCGCGCGTCAGCCGGGCATGACCCCTGGCTGGGAACGCAAAAGGAGCGCGGCATGCTCCAGGTGAACAGCGTGGCATTCCAGGAACAAGCCAGGTAAAAGCCAGTGATTTGTAAGAATAAAAGCTGCCGCAACAGTATAGCCCAGGGGTGTGCAAACTGGGGGGCAAGATTATTTAGGGGGGGCGCGGGCTGCATCCGGGGAAACCTGGGGCGGGCAGAGCTGTGCACGGGCGGCCAGAAGCTCCGTGCTGAGGCTGCTTCTCTGCGTCTTGCAGAGGGGGCGGGGCCTTGGGGCGGGGCCTTGCTGCGGGGGCGGGGCTTTCCTTCCCTGCACACAGACATCCCCTCCTCCTCCTGTGTTACCTGTTCCAGTTTTCAGCAGCATGGGGGACAGGAGCAGGCTTACAGTAGTACTGGAATAGGTGATAGTGCGCAGCTAATACCTAGTAAAACACAACCTGTGAACAGTGCACAGTGAACATGAACAATATTGCTGACCTTAAATGTGAGGATAACACTAGATGTGGGTCTGCAGCCTTTCTTGGGGGTGGCTCGACACCCCTGGAACTAGACAAAAAACAAAAGAACAGGGCGCACAACGCACATAGTGATGTAATGTTTAAAAAGTGACTTTATGATTAAAAGTAAATAGTTCTGCGTACATCAAAGTGAAATAAACAAGCAGTTGGTTAATAGGTTTACCACACCAGGAGACAACCGGAGGCGACACTCTTCACTTGATCTCAGTAGGTGGTGGGTCAGCAAGTGTCTCGTCTGATATTCACTCCACACGTGTGAAATCCAGAGCTCTCCGTCTCAGGGTGGCAAGTGGGTCAGTCCCAAGGTAAAAGTCCCGGAGCACAAGGCTCAAATCGGCATGTAACAGCCTCCGTCAGTGTCCACACGGCTTGAACGCCAGTCGCTTGCCGCTACTCCTCGTGGGGCGCCCGGCGATGACGTCACAAATCGACCATCCACTTCCGGGAGGCGCCTGCTGGAACGCACAGCGTGCGGGCCGTGCTGGATACTCACAGCAACGTAGAGTACAGTGCACGTAGTAGCAAATGTGGAATCAACAGCACTGACTTCCAAATAAAAACGGGGGAACATACACAGAGTGTGTTCTAAACGCACAGGGGTACAGAAATACGAGCAAAGACACCCTTCCAACACGTTTCGTAACACCAGGTTACTTCTTCAGGGAATGTATGCAGATGGGGGGGTTGTACACATATATATACCCAGCATCTCCCAATCAAACGTGCTGTGTCTAATTGCTGTATCGTCAATTAAAGGTGCAGCGTATTGCTCATTAAAACCTACATATAGCTGTGTCTTATAAAAAACAGAACTAATTTTTAACAAAATGCATTCAAGTACAAAAAATACAATATGACACTACATATCAAAAATTAAAACATATGAATGGTTAAAACTCGACGCATGAGAAATTGAATTTCTGAAAAAGAGAAGCCAGAATGTGCTTCACAGTGCTGTTCAGAGTTAGGCTAAAGCCCCGCTCCCTCAGTCAGTGCGCCCGCACTGTAGACAGGCGGCGCGCAGACAGGCACAGACCGCGATATGCGGTCTGTAGGGAGCCGGGGGGCGGGAGGGGAGTGGGAGGGGGGGGGTGTGGTTTGAGCGGAGGGACCCGCTACTCCCCCCCCCCTCCCTCCACGGGCTCGGGCTCCCGGGCTGCAGGAGGGAGCTGCTGCGGGCTGCTGAAAGGTAAGCAGCTCCGGCTCCCTCCCCCTTCCCCACAAATGCCCTCCTCATACACGCTGATACACACACACACCGCCCCCTACCTTGTGTAGGAAGCTGTCTGACAGCTCCCGCTCCCGCCGCTTATAGGCTCATCAGCGCACCACGTGACGCGTCACTGCTCGGGATCACAATTTTCTTGCATCCCCTGGCGGCTGACGCATCACAGCGCGTAGTGAGCCGTGCAGCGAGGGGGGACTGGGACCGGCTCAGAAGGATTCCCCTGCTGGTGGGGAACGGTCACGCGGCCGCCCGCGCCGCCGGGCGCAGCGGGTCCCAGCCCTTAGTGCTGTTTTGTGACATATATTGTGATTGTGTTTTCCCAGTCAGGCTCCCAAACCTAAGTTTGCAAAACAGTTCTTGAATGATGACAAAAAGCATTAACAACAAAACGATGGTAATGAGCATATGAGCAGGGATCGCTCTATGTATGTGTAACCCATGTCCCCCCCCCCCAGACACAGATGCCATATCTAGGGTGTAGTGAGGGCTGGTTACATGTGTGTTGGTGGTGCATACCTGCCGGTAACAGGAGGGCCTGAGTCTCCCGCGGTGATGTTGGGGATACAGGACCAGGCTTCTGGGGTATATGCCTCCATCTTCTCCTTAGCAACGGTGCAGCGCCTCCATCCTCTATAACTTCCCAGAATGTGGGGTAGGACCCTTATAGAGAAATTACCCTGGTCCCAGGGTGAATGCTCCAGAACACACACACAGTCTGATGTAAAACCGCAATGTCTCTTTATTGTCTCTGATCACAGCAGCAGCACACAGTATCAGCAGTGCAGATAAAGCAGCAAGTCCTGTGCAGCAGGCTTTCAATTGTCTTAGTATTCCTCCTCTCCTTCCCTCCAGTAATGTCTCCAGACAGGATGGTCTGGATGGGGCCTCAATACCCCTGCCTCCACCTCCACCAGGGTAGGCCCTGTGGGTGAGGCTAGATCTCCTTCCCCTCACCCCCTGAGCAGGGTGAGGGCATTGGTCCACCTCTATATAGGTCTGTCCTTATCTCCTCTCGGTCCTACAACACTTCAGACCGCACACTCTCCTCAGCTCCCATCTGATGCTCCCAGACTCACCAGCTACCCGCGAAGCTGTCACAGGGTCATCTCTCCTTTCTCTGGTTCAGCAGACACACTGTTCTCCAGAGACTCCAAACTCTCACAGGCCTGACAGACAAGACTCAGCTCCATGCAGAACTCACTCAACTCCAGGCAGAACTGACTTGACTCAACAACCCACACACAGGACAGCCCACTAAATAGACTCAGCCCCGCCCCGCCCCCTATGATGTCAGCAGGACCTCCCCTCTGTCTAGCCTGCACAGAGCTCAGGGGCCTGCCTCTACCACAGAGGCGGGGCTTGGTGAGGGGGGAAAACCCATGGTCACTACTGGCGCCTGCCCTTACCAGCGCTTACTCCAGTAGTAGAAGGATAAGTAGCCCGTTCTGTTTACAGGGGGCTACACTCTCCCTCTGGTGGAATCCAATGATCCCCACTTGGACTTACTTTTAGCAGAATCATCCTGCGTAGACAAACCTGGGAACATAACACAAAACCATGGCAGTTAGTAGGCATAAACATTTTACCATGTGAGGAAGTATGTGAACACAGTTACTCCCAACGGGGAGAACCTCAAGAATAATGCTTTGGGTCAGGCTTCCGTACCTTTCTTCTATTATGGTCAGTTATGGTCACGTAAAACGATTGTGCCGACCCAGATTCTGGCCGATAGATCACACTGTGCATGTACATGCACCGTCCTATACTCCAGATCCTGACCAACTCACTGATCCTATCTTGATTGTGGTACCCTGCCTTACCAAACTTGGTCCTTAGGTACTCTTGCACGGCTTCTCGGAGCCAACTATCCCTGTTCTCCTCAATTTCTTGCATTATGGGTTCAGGCACATAAGGGTATTCGTACCCATGGGACTGCCTGTACCTAGCCACTATGGCTCTGTCTGCTCTGCTCAACTTTGTGAGTTTACGGTGACCCGCCCTGCTTTGCAGTACCCAGAACTCTGGTTCTGTAGGGGCAATCTCATCATACAAAATACTGGGGCCCTTGGGCAGAATGATCTTCTGCTCTATCTCCCGGTACCTGTGTTCTACTTCGTCCGCCACCTCCTGGAGAGTATAGGCACCTTCCGCCCACCAATGATCAACTATGTTGTTACGGATGAGTAAGAACCTGGTGCGGTCCATACCTGCGTGGTACCCAGTAAATAAGGGGCCCACCACTTGTCAAGGTGCTCGTACTCTGATAAGGGGCTAGTGGTCTCTATCTCAGACTCTGCTTGGGATGAGACACCGGACGTCCCCGCCTCTGTAGAGCGCGAGCAATCTATCCTCCCTTTGGCGTTGAAATACCTTGTAGGGTTCATCTTATGAACCACTTCACTCACAGGCCCAGCCTCTGCTCTAGTGTGGGACCCTCGGGCCCTCCCTCTAGCTGCAGGAGAAAAAGGCACAGGGTTAGGCACACATATTACATTAGCATATGGTATTTCCCCATCAGACCCCTCATCACTCAATTCCCAGTCCCGCACATCTCTGGAATATTTGGGGTACTTGCTCAATTTATCCCCGCTAGGTCCCGGTGACAACACTCGTGACGGGGCAGGGGCAGTGGCCGGAGCGATGGAGCTAGGGGTTGGGGCTGGGGCAATGTTCAAGTCAGTGTCCAGCAAGCGGGTAATACCGCGACCAGTGGGCGCTTTCTTGGTTGCTCTCTCCGACGTGCTTCGTGCTCCTCTGGAGGGGCCTTGGCTTTTTAGTGTGGCCATTGCAGCTGTCATGGCTGCTCTCCGCGGGGAGAACAGCGCTCCCGGGCCTCTCTTCCAGTCGGACCCGGAAGTGATGTCATCACCGGTGCCCGCGGAATCTCTATCTGCTCCATGGTCACGCACCGGAAGTGCGTCGAAGACTGGAAGGGGCGGTGGTGGATCATCCGGTCCGCGGACGGGTAAGTAGGCCGCAAGCCTCTCCTTCTCGTCCTCTGCAGGTGCCGTCTTCGCCTGGCGGGAGTAAGGGGGTGGTGGAGTCTCCTTACCGCTCTGCTGCAGGCTGATGTACTCGGGGACCTCCGGAGTCGTCCCGGACGCCATCTCCGCCGCACTGGGAGTCACCACGGCCGTGGGACTGCTACGGGCCTCAGGCCGCACTAGCGCTCGCCGTTGGAAGGTGTCCGGACTCGTCTGCTCCTCTCCGGTAAGTGGACCGCCATCTTTATTACAGCTGGGGTGGTTCGCTGGTAGGCGCATCGCCACCGATGGGACGCCAACTTCTTCCTCCGACGATATTACGATCGGATCCTCCGCAAGGGAGTCACCGGGTTCTTGGGTGATACCGCCAGTGGGTAGTGGTACGAAACGGGCTCGCTCCGGTACCTCCACTGCGGTCGCGCTCTCCTCCGCCGCTGGTTCTCTCGGCTCTGTAGCTGGCTGGGCCTTGGTTCTTACCGCATGGGTGAAACGGGGAACTAGGACAGCCTTGTCTTTCATCTCCGCCACCTCCGTTAGAGTTCCCCGAGAGGCACCCCGCGGGGTCTCGATCAGTGGCCATGGGTCGTTAGGCCACAGGTAGTACGTGCTGCATTGAGGGCATCGTGCCTTAGTGCTGGGGACCACTCCGGGTATCCCGCAGTGGACGCACAGGTACCGGAGGTATTCGTGGCCCTCAACCTCCACTACCAGTAAGCCTCCTGGTAGCTGGTAAATCGTGGTGCTCAGTTCGGCCATATTTCGCTCAGGGGTGGAACAGTTCAATTGCTCAGCTCCACACTCTGTGAATGTCAGACAGAAATGAAGCTCCTCGCTCTCACTTCCTGTCTCTCCCTTCGCTGGGGAAGGCTGTTTCCCCTCCTCTTGTGTTTCCCCAACTAGGGGTTAATCTACACAGCTCCACACAGCATTTTATTATTACAACATGTGATCCGGATGCAGCAATTTATTTCAACAAGTGGGTTTAATGCTCTGTAGCAACAGTTAATTGAGGGACCTCACCTCAATATTCCTTTGCTAAAATTTTATTGGATCTTAATCTAAGTCCTAATAATAGATAAAGATAACCTGATCAAACCAACACAAAAACATGATACTTTTTCCACATTTATTTATCCACAAATGATTACACATTCAATATCCTTGCGTGAAAAAGTATGTGAACCTTTAAATTCTGTACCTGGTGGCACCCCCTTGAGCAGCAATAACTTCAACGAAGCATTTCCTGTAACTGCTGGTCAGTCTGCAACATCAGTTTTGAGGAATTATGGCCCATTCCTCCTTACAGAACTTCTAAAAACATTCTAAACCCCAGAATTTCTTCTTCGCTTCAGCTTCAGCTCACAGATGTATAGCCTGACATTCGCCTCTAGAATTTTCTGATACAATGCAGAATTCCTGGTTGTGTCAATGATGGCAAGCCGTCCAGGTCCTGAGGCAGCAATGCAGCCCCAAACCATCACTCTCCCACCACCATGCTTGACGGTTGGGATTAGGTTCTTCTGTTTGAACGCAGTTTTAGTTTTCGCCCAACATAACGTTTCTCATTGAGGCCAAAAAGTTCTACCTTTCACATAGTCTGTCTAGAGAACATTGTTCCATGAGTCTATCTATGTTCTCTTTGGCAAACTTCTGACAGCAGCAATGTTCTTTTTAGAGAGCAGTGGTTTCCTCCAGGCTATCCTTCCATGAACACCATTCTTGTTCAGTCTTAGCCAAGGCGAGAGTGGCCTGCAGATCCTTAGATGTTATGCTGGGGTTCTTTGTGACTTCCTTGATGATTTGACGGCTTGTTCTTGGAGAGATATTGGTAGGACGACTGCTCCTGGGTAGAGTGACTGTGGTCTTGAACTTTCTCCATTTGTCTGACAGTGGATTGGTGGAGCCCCAAATCCTTAGAAATGGTTTTGACCCTTTCTAGACTGAGGAACATCAATAGCTGCTTTTTTGAGGTCCTCAGAGATTTATTTTGATTGTAGCATGTGTTTCCACACGCTGTATAGCGAAGACCAAACTCACAATGTTTCTGATCTTTATACAGTATATTGTGGAGCTTCCAAAACCCACACCTGAAGAGCTACCTAATTATTTAAACACCTGATTCTAATTATCCCATTTAATTTAGCTGATAAAATCGGGGTTTCACTTTTTCACATACCCTGCCTCTTAATTACTCATTGTTTGTCTAATTCATACATTATTTTGCCCCAAAAGATATGGAATTGGTTAATATAAACCTTATTGGATATTTAAGAAAAAAGACTGGTTTTAATTCAAGAAGGTTATCATGGAAAAACTATGGAATATGTGTAATTATCATTGCACTTTTTCTCGCCACTGTAAATAGGAAACATTCCGTGAATAAAAATGTATATTAATAATTTATTAATGTCCATACTGTATATAGTCAATCATTTTATTTCTTACAATTCAGGCTACAGGAAAGCTTAGCCATAATAAAAAATAAAATTTTATTAAAGCATTAAAAACTTACTTCAGTTGCATCCATTATAATATGTCGACACACAAGAAAAAACACGCCTCCCATGTGTTACGTCCTATCGGTTTCGGAGGCAAGAATGAACTTCCAGAATACTCATATACTGTACAGAATAGTCAGGCAAGGGCCTGTTTACCCTAAGATCTAGAAAGTGCTGGATTAGTCACATGTCTAAGCTTTACACTCTTCTGCTCCTCCTTACAGCTCAGCCCTAATTTCTCGCTATGCACCATCCCGACTTGTGTTCCGGTCAAGGATGTCTTCTTCTCTCTACCCCCTTTGTATTTAAAGCCCTCTCCCACCTTAAACCTTTCTCACTGACTGCCCCACACCTCTGGAATGCCATTCCCCTCAATACCCGGCTAGCACCCTCTCTATCCACCATTTAGACCAACCTTAAAACATACCTGCTTAATGAAGCATATGAGTAGTTCTTTGACTAACACTATACACCTGATACATAAAGCTTGGCCCCTTGCAGACGCACTTACCAGTATGCCCTCCACCTGTCTCTGTATGTTCCTCCTCCAATTAGATTGTAAGCTGTTCATTGCAGGGACTCCTTTTCCTAAATGTTACTTTTATGTCTGAAGCACTTATTCCCATGATCTGATATTTGTATTATTTGTTATTTATATGATTGTTGCATGTATTACTACTGTGAAGCGCTATGTACATTAATGGCGCTATATAAATAAACAAAAAAATAGCCATGCTGCACACCGAATATTGAAATTTAAAAAAAGCAAAATACTTGCAGTTTTGTACCGGTACTCCTGGTTCAGGGAAAACCTGTCTAAAGAGATCCTGAGCATAGAGATAACATAGATGATCCAAGGCACTACGGATTTTCTAAATGATTTATTGTGTCAAAAAAGCACACAGCACGACGTTTTGAACTACTGTCTGGTTGACCTTTGTCTTTCTCAAGTGAGTCACTTGAGAAAGACCTATGAGTAGGTCGTAACGTCCTACTGTGTGCTTTTTTGACACAATAAATCATTTAGAAAATCCGTAGTGCCTTGGATCATCTAGGTTATTGCTATATAAATAAAGACACATACATACATACATACTCAGCAGCTTATCCCATTCTGCCCAGTGATAGGGAACGGGAGTAGGGTATAAAGAAGAAGAACCAAGTGCCCCACCCTCAGATCTCATGTGGACCCCGAGTAAGGGGTTCTAAAATGTATATAGTTATTACTTTAATTAGGGTAAGAAACCTTTTCTTTGTTTTCTAAGATTGGGATACTTTCCCTGAGTAAGGGGGTCGCTCTAAATATTCCTGAACAGGTTACCCACAACAGGAAAACATTGAGCACCGTGTAATAGGTTTTCTCCAAGGTATCTGCTGGGGAAATACTGTACATAGGGGAAGAATGTCCCTTAGTTCTGTTTCCAGTGAAAGGGTTGAAGGCTTGGGAAAAAGATGGCCCCTGCTCACATATCTCAGTGGTGGAGGAACCGCCATTTCTGAAGTATACACTTTGCAACTTAAAGTTACCACAGTTAGACGAAACGAGCCTTTTGGGGAGTGCTGTGTGAGCATCCCAAGGAAGATCCATCAAAAGAACTGTGCCGCCTGTTCTGCTATTGGACTGTTAAATAAACTACATAAATGTTCTTGGCGCCCTTTTACTCCTTGTCTGCCATACCAGCTGCACGGACACCAGGCCCCTGAGAACTGAGTTAATAAGAGCCGCTGAGCACACACTGCACTTCACACAACACCCAAGAGACAGTGGATACTTTGGTGTGGCCCCTCGTTTATTCGCATGGGGAAGACGTGACACACACACACACAGTCACTAAAATATAAAAAAAAGACCAATGTTTCAGACCGCTATGGGGCGGTCCCTCAGCGGTACGAAACATTGGTCCTCATGTGCTGTGACATCTTCATTGGACCTGGTTTTGGGTGATTATATATATATATATCATATATAATCACCCAAAACCAGGTCCAATGAAGATGGACCTATAGTCTCCGGGATGGGTTTTATTTTAGAATCCTTATCCAAGTATTTGGATCCGTTTTTCTGCCAAAAAAAACCCAGTCATCCTATGTGTGTCAGATATTGTCTCTGTCCACTGATTTCACATATTGTTGTATTTTGGCTATTGTAAGTCCATATGCCAGTATTGACCAAAGTTCAGCCATAAGAGTTCTAACTAACATCTTGACTAACAGAAAATAACATGACCTTGGAGCCTACGAGGAAGCTCCCCCTCCCTCCCCCAACCCACATATAAATAAATAAATACACAACAAAGGGTCTGGAGGTACAAAGGCCACGGCTTTATTTACACAAATAAACCCTGGTAAGTGCCAACCCTGCCAGCGTGCCACCAAGCCGGGTGTCCGATGGCCCGGCCGTTAAGCAATACTGGACCCAGGGAATCACGCACAAATGAGCCCTGCCAACTCGCTACCCCCAGCCACCACAAGGCTTTAGGGTTTATCTGCACCATATAGCCCACGCTGGCAAGGTTACCGAACACCTACCCCCCCAACAGCCGCCGTGACATAGGCAACACATGCCATGCAGTGCCCACCTCAAACATGGCAGACATAGTTACATCGTAGATGAGGTTGAAAAGACATACATCCATCAAGTCCAACCCACGCCAAATCCAGACAGATACTCCATCCTGTATCCTCACCTACAGTATTTTGATCCAGAGGAAGGCAAACAAAAAAACCCCAGTGATATAACACAAGGGGAAAAATAAATTCCTTCCTGTCTCCAAGAATTGGCAATCAGATTACTCGCTGGATCAACATCCTTCCCATGTATACTTATTTCTGAAACATAATGTACAATATATTATACGATTGTCATGGTATTATCCAAACAAAGGGACGGGTGGGCGGGAACTTCTTTCCAGGGAGCAGACTGCCCTCCCTCCCCTGCGCTCCTTTGAATCCCCTCAGGTCCCCCCCTCCCCCCCCCCCCGTGACACTGGGGAAGGGGAGGGGAAAGGGAGGGGAAACAGCATGCAATCCAGCCAAGCTGGAGGGGGAGGGGAAGCAGCATGTGAACCAGCACCAAAGGTGTGGGGCAGAGGGAGGGAAGAGAGGGGAGCCTAGTCCCTGCGGTCATGTGTCCCGTCGCTGAGGGGCTCCAGGCTGCTTGCTGACAGTTTCGTTTTGTTGCAGATAGCAAAGTTGTTTTTTTATATAACAGTAGCCCCTTTACCCCCACCCTAAGTGAGATCTGGTCTGCTACTAATGTCTTTGATGTAAGATGGTGCATACATACCTGTGAGGTAACAGGAAGGCTGAGCACTTCCGCGATGGTGTGGGGATTATCAGGACAGGTTACCTTTGTTCATTGTTGCAGCGCCTCCAGTCAGCGAGGATCCTCTGGGATAGTAGGATTGTAGTAGATGGTCCAGACTGACACCTTTTCTTTTGCCCAAGACAGTGAATTACACTTGCATATGGTTCCATGGTATTTATTGCATTGGTTAAGAGCTTACAGCAGGTACATCCCTTTTCTTGCTTCCCCTTAGAAGATCACATCCAAGTTTCCTCTTACATGGTGCTCCTCCTGCATCCCCTTATGGGAGCAGGGAAGTTGTTGCTCACTCCACAGGGGGAGGAAAGAGACACACCCACTTTTGGGAGAGAGACAGTTTTTATACCCTAGGGTTGGGCTTGTAACTCTGCCCCATAACAGGGCAGGTCTGATACTGACAGGTGTAACATCTGCACATGTCACCTAGCCAGTACCTCCCCAAGGCTGACACTCTCTGGCTGTTGCTAGGCCCGCCCTTGGATACACAGAGGAATTAACCCTTCCAGGGCCTGACCCTAGCAGGACTTATACTGTTAGGGACCAGAGGAAAAGGTAGCGGCCGGAGGCTAGGCTACGTAATAAGTATTGCAAATGTAATGAAGATTTCTTTGTACAAGTCACTGACATAGTTATGGGCTTTGCTCTTTTGAAGACACTTGTTTTTTTCTGTTAGGAACCCGTTCTGCTCCAATATCAAATTGTGACATAATTTCATCGACAATGTCATGTTGATATGGAGTGGAATGGATTTAGAATCACACCATTTAAAAAAAATAACACCTTGATAAAGGGCATTTTTGCCTGAAACTAGTTGGAAACTAGTTGGTGGACCCCTGCTGTGGCCTAGGGGGACCCTTTTGTCCACTTTTTATGTATTAAATCTATTTTTTGTTGCTTAAAACCGTGAGGCTCCTTCTGTTACTTTGGGCAGTGCACTGCCTTATTTTTCTACTTGTTCCTGCCATCACCTGGGAGATTGCACGCCTATGAAGATTCTGAGATTGGATACTCCAGGAGAAACTGAGTGAGTGCACTTTGTGGGTCGCTGTACCCCTTTTTTCTCTGATATATGGGACGTTGGTCTTTACTATTTATTTATGGTGCCGCTGGCATTAGGTACTAGTCCCCTAACCCTATTAGGGCTTCGTTATGCTATATGCTTACATTGAAGGAGTTTATCCTAAACCTCAGTTTATTATGCCAAACAGGACTTGTTTTTTCTGATGCACTGGCTTTCTATACAACATTGGGGTTTGCAATTTACATTACATAGAGATACGGTCAGTATAAGCTTTTTGGATTTATTTATATACAAAGTTCAGTCAGGCATACATACTACTGTACTTTGTATCATAAGCCACTGTGCCTGCTACACGACGTGCACACACTTACCTGCGTGCGCACGTTTGACACACTTTGATGTTGATATATGACATTTTTCTGTCTACAAACGACTCCTGGCGGTGAAGTACAGCGTTGGTGCTGCTACACTTGAAGGAGACAACTCAAGTTGTCATTTCGTGCGGCAGCCGCATCACGTGTATTTCGCCAGCCAATGAGTGAAATGTAACAAAAGAAACACCCCACCTATGTCTGGGTCCCATCTACAAGTAGCGTTATTCAGTCTGGTGGGGATAAGCACACATCACCCAGCAGGCAGAGGTGCGCGGATGCGCGCACGCCAGGTCGTGAGGTAGGCAGAGTGAGCTCGGCCTAACTCTTTTCCTCCTTGACATAACGTGTGTAATTTTAGAATACGCCAATTTAATAGAGTTAATCATATTTGGGATGTTGATGCTGGAAAACAATCACATGAATATTATGACTACATTTTATTTACAGTGTACATTCTGTTGACCAAAAAAAAATCGGAAGTAGAAATTGCTACGGAGAAATAAAGATGTTTTCTGGTAAAAAATAAATTCTCGAAATGTTTTATTTCATCTTATACCACTTTACATCCATATATACAGATAACAAAATAATGTCAACATTGGTACTGTATAAAGTTTTAAAAAAAAGTCATTTAGTTCAAGCATCACCTAGACCATTTCATATGCGAGCTAAAAATATTTCTGATGATATAACTATTATTGAATGTGGTTTTTCTAAAAACATTTCTCACCAGCGTCAAGGGGTACATGGAAATTTCCAATGTAAACAGTGCGCACTGTGCACATGTACCTATGAAATGAAATATTTCAAACACCCTGTCAGATAATAAATAAAAAAAATCAAATGAAAGATTTTTTTCATTGCTTTAGTAGGGCAGTTGAATATCTGCTCACCTGTTCCTGCTCATGTTATCATATAGACTATAGCATTCGAGCCCGGAGGAATTGTATTTCCGAACATGTCAGTCGTAAAAAAAAAAGTTAAGGCTCTAATAATGCTATGGCTAAACATTTTTGCTCTGCGGGTCATAAATCTATTTATACGCTTACATTTATGGGCATGGAATAAAGAAGTCAATTACTTTAACAAACTTAACAAACAGAAATGCATTGCATTCTGTGAGCTCTAAATTATTCAGGATTGAATAAGCATTGCAAGTGGGGAGAGTTACTATAGGATGATTAAAGGGCATATTAAATAGTATTTTTGTACTATATAATGTTATACTTGTTATTTGTCATGATCTATGTTTTTTCATTATATATGCAATTGTGTGAGTGTGTGTGACAATGTGTGGAATTGTGTGTGAATTTGTAATACTGTGTGTGGAATTGTGTATGTGGAATTGTGTGTGTGACTAGGGTTGCCAGGTGGCTTCTCCAAAAATATTGGACACAATGGTGAAAGGTGCAGGACACACACACACACACACACACACACACACACACACACACACACACACACACACACACACACACACACACACACACACACACACACACACACACACACACACACACACACCCCTCTCACCTCTCAATGCAGTTTCCTCCTCTCCTCAGCCCCACCCCCAGGTTACAGACACCTCCTTATTGGTTGCTGCTGGGTAATGCAGCCAATCAGGGTGGCAGAAGCTGCCCAGCCCCCTAGCAGCAGCCCTACTCTCTCCCTGCTCTGGGAAATCCCACACCCCCCCAAGCTGGTCAGGTCACTATGTCCAGAGAGGTAATACACATACATGTCCAGAAAGGTAATACCGGTATACACATACATGTCCAGAAAGGTAATACCGGTATACACATACATGTCCAGTATTACCTCTTATTTTTTACTGGGCATAGCGTCCAAACACAGGACAGTCCAGATCAATACAGGACATCTGGCAACCCTATAACAGTGTGACACTGGAATGGTGTGTGTTATTGTTTAATTGTGTGTGTGACACTGTGTTTGAAATTGTACTGTATGTGTCTGTCACTGTATATGTGTGTGACACTGTGTTTGGAATTGTGTGTGTCTGTCACTGTGTGTGTGTGTGATTGTGTGACTGTTTGGAATTGTGTGTGTGTGGGGGGGGGGGGTTGGAAGGAGTGAAGAAATAGAATGTGTGTATGGGGTTGGGAGGGGGACAAGTAAGAAAGGGAGCGAGACAAGGGGAGGGGGAGAGAAATACATGGGGGGGTGCGAGGATGTAAGCGAAAGGTAGTGTGTGAGGGCGGGGGGGAGTGCTCGCAAGACCGCTTACACAGAGGCCCCTGTGGAAATAATTTTTATTTAGGGGTCACTTGAAATTTTGTTTGCCGGGGGTCTCAAAAAATGTAGTCACGCCCCTGATCATAGTTTTTTTTAAATTTTATAAACATTGTAAATTATGAGGAAAGTCCCCAAAGTCTTGGTGCCTAGGGGCCCCAGAGGTTCTTAATATGCCACTAGGTAGGATGTAAGACACCGGGGTATAGTCATGCAACAATGGATGCTGCTGCTTAAAAATAAACTTTATTTTTTTTATCATGGATTATATCACTTGTATAGTGAATCGGAGGAGTTAAAGCTGCAGTTCAGTCAATATCCTGCATGTGTGTTTTTTTTAATAAATCAGTTCTGTAGTAAGAAAAAATACTTTTAGCATTTTCTGTTTTAAAAAAAACAACTTTTAAAGACCAATTTTCTTGTATTCTATTTTAACAAGCATTTGCTAAGGCACTGCCCCTTCATGTCCTGTCACAAGCCCTGGCACACCCCTCTGTCAGCCCTGCCCTCCCTCTAGCACATGTCAGTGCAGGAGTGCTCATGAATATTCATGAGCTTCCACTGAGTGACAGAAGCAGAAGAAAAACAGATCCCTTCACTAATGATGTCACCAAATTTCGCCGATCAATACATGGAGAACGAATTGACCTGCAGCTATACAGTTCTTTACGTAATTAGAGATTGCCCACATGAAACTATTGAAGTAAAAAAATTAATTAAAAAAAATAAATTAAAAAAAAGACTGAACTGCAGCTTTAAGGTGGCCTGCCTATAAAGGCATTAATACATTTATATATTTATATTTGTTCCGTGGAATGTTCCCTATTTGTACCGTATGCTTTGTCTCTTCCACAAGTTCCGTGTTTATTTTATTGTGTGATCTATATCACTAAGGAAAGAGGTTAAAAAGAACATGAAAACAGCTACCGAGTATTTTAAGGCAAGCAGCCAACCATAGATTACAAAGAAAAACAGCAATTAAGGAATTATTGGCTGGTTCCCTAAACATTTCCCCCCAAAAAATAACACTTCATAATAATTCCCAGAATAGTTGGTCAACTTTAGCCAACTGTTTCCTCTCTGGATTAGCAACAGATGGGACCTTGAATAACCTTGTATAGAACAAACTTACAAACAACAACAACAACATACCATTACGCATGTGTGTCCCATGTTGCTGCAATAACCCTTACATGTTAGAGGGGAGTTAATATTGCCGGGCATTGAAGATCTCCCTGGAAGTGAAGATGTTTGACCATGCATTCCTCTGATCATATATTTTAGGGGCTGTATTGGTAATGGAGGAATATAGATAAGTTTTATGTTGTGACACGTTTTAAGACAACCAACATAAGAGCTGTTCATAGGTTCAATTCTAGAGTACAGAACTTCTGAAACCTCAGAGAATTTTCCTTCAAGTGTGCAGTGTAGATTTAAATAATCTCTGTTCACTACAATTTTATATAACTGTAACCCTGTTTCCCCCACCCAATCTCACATAGGGCCTATCTCTGGGAAACTCGCTCTGGTTACATGGTTGAGTGTGGTGCAAACCTGCTGGTAACAGGGGGCCCTGGGTCTCCCGCATGGTATTATAGGGGAATAATAGGACAGGCTTCTGGGGTCTTGCCCGAATAGTACTCAGAGGTGCAGCGCCTCCATCTCGTGCAGCCCCCAGGTGTATAGGGTGAAGTCTCTGTAGAAGAATCTCTTCCTCCTCCCAATAGACTTCACTCTCAGGCAGGAGATATAATAAAACACAGTGTCCTTTATTGTCTCTGTATTCAGCAGCCAGTTGATTAGTAGCTTGTAGGGTGTCCACCCTCAGGATGTCCCTGGACTCACTCCCAGCCAAAGAGCACCAGGAGCGGTCCTTGCTCTTCCCTTATCCCCTGGTGGGATAAGAGGTAACGGTTTCCCTCCGCTCCCCTAAGGGAGGGACTCAAACTGCCAGAGCCCTGACAGCTTGGTTAGGGTAAACCAGTTTCTCTCAAAAGGTAGAGACGACTGAACTAAATCAGGAAGTAAAGCACATTAAATCAGTTCCCGTAAGAACCAGCCCCCTGTCCCGGACAACAGGCCTGATTGCACTACCTTCTCTGACTCACTGAGCTGCAAGTGTGTGGGGAAAACCCATGATTACGCCTGGCAAATCTGCCCTTACCAGGGATTGCTGCCAGGAGGAGGACAGAATAATAGCCCAAACCTATCAGGGCTATATAACAATAACTACAATGGAGATCCCCCATACAAAGAATATCGCACTATTATATTAGAAAAACAGTTTGGAAGTTTAGATTCACATTGCTCAGAATTTTGGCCGAATTTTGCCCATTTTGCCCATATTTAGGAAAAATGGCATTAAATCGCAGTATATATGACCTTGTAAAAGGATCTATAGCTATTTTCTCCTACAGTATTTAGTAATATATGTTATCCTTAAAATTAAAAAAAGTAATACGATGAGCAAACTGCACTTCCCAAATTCAAGCAAAAGTCTCAAAAGTCTCAGTTTTACAACTAGTGTTATCTATGCTCTAAGATGAGGACATTATGGCCCTTATTCTGTAAGGTGTGATAGCGCAGATGATGTGCTATCGCATGGACTTTAATGGGGCTTTTCATGCGATTAGCACGTCATATGCACTTATCCCACCTTACAGCAGTGATTCTCAACCAGGGCTCCGCGGTACCCTGGGGCTCCGTGGAGCAGTCCCAGGGGCTCCACCTGGCCGGCCACACTCACTGCTGCCCCTGGCTCTCCCCCCTCCACTGTCCTCCTCCCTCCTCGGAACGCGCTCTAGCAGCCCGGCTCTTCTGGTGCCTGCTGAGTGCGTGCAGTCTTCCCACTTTCTGCACGCTGCTGCCACCTGAGGTGAGGAGATGCTTCCTGGTGGTGGTGTGAGTGCGGAGAGCGGGTGCATCGGAGAGTAGGAGACAGAGGGGCGGAGCTAGTTGGTGCTGAAACTTGTGAGTTTTTGCCCCCCAGCTCCGTTTTTGCCCCCCCAGCTCCGTTTTTGACCCCCCCAGCTCCGTTTTTGACCCCCCAGCTCCGTTTTTCGACCCCACTCCGTTTTTGCCCCCCCCTGACACACACAGTGAGACATACACTGACACACACAGACACACTGACACAGTGACAGACACAGTGACACACACACACAGTGACAGGCACACTGACACATACAGTGACAGACACACTGACACACTGTAAGGAATCCGCTCCGCGGTTTACTGGTTGCCTCACCTTGTAGACATGTGCAGTCCTGGAACATTTCTCCTGTTATTTACTGCAGCCTGGATTCTCTCACCAAAGCAATACTGCCACACACTCCCTCTGATATTTACTGCAGCCTGGATTCACTCACCAAAGCTGGCTGTCCATGATTAATCATATATGTATAAGGTATTTTGGGGCATAAAGAGTCCAATTCAAAGGCATACCTATGGATATACCTGGTATATTATGCTAATGGTACTGTATGCCACAGGGGATGCAAATATGTTCACAGTAGAATTATCAGAGGTTAAATTATTTTCCCTGTATTAGGTTGTAGTTAGTAGATGGTCTGATACTATGTATCTATTTATCCACTGCCTCAATAGCTCCCTTAGGTAGAGGACACAATGATCCCAAATGTATCAAGGTATGGAGCATAAACACGTTAGTAGCTCACTCCGTGAGATCAGATCTCCAGATATACTATTGCAGGGTGACCTGGACTGGCTGATCCGAATAGATCAGTGTGCACTAGGTGTTAACGCACCATATACTATTCATTTAAAAACGAAGGTTGAAAAATGTATATGACGCATGTACATGTCTAGTCGCTAGTCCGAGAGCGTGACGTACTGAGCCACCATCTTAGAAGGCACTCCCCCTAACTATGTCATCATAAGATGTCTGAACTCACCGACGTACGTTTCGCGTAAGCCGTTATGCTTTCAAGGCATCAGTTACATAAGCACTTATACCATATATTTCTTTTATCACTTTCTTTTTACGGTAAGTTTGTGTAAAAAAAAAAATATGCACTTAACTGCCTGAGAAGTGCAATGAAATTAGCAGGATCTGACAAGTCTAATGGCCAATTCAAGGTATTTTGGGGGTCGGATTTGGTCCATGGGTCGCAAGTTGGAGAGCCCTCTTGTAGATCCCCTACACAAGAAAAGGTAAGTCAGTTACAAAGTGCAAATTAGAGCAACATTTCAAGGACCCCTGGCCTCTTCGCAAACCTTGTATCAAGCGCTAAGGAAGCAGGTTCCTCGAACCTCTATATAGGACTAGGGCCACCAACAGAAATCATGGGTCCCAGGACAAATGAAAGGAGCAGCCCCCCCCCAACCCATACCGCACCTACCACGGCAAAAAAATTTAGCGCACAACTATTGCTTTCTGTTTTCTTGTTATTGTAATATGGAAAAAAAAACATTACAATGCAATCTGTTTATTTTAATATTTTCAACAAAAGACAAAGATACCCAATGTGACAAATGACCTGGGGGATTCAGTATGGGCCTCTGAGGGGGGGGGGGGGTTAAGCATGGGCCTGGGAGGGGGGTTAAGTATGGGCCTGGGGCGGTTAAGTATGGGCCTGGGGGTGGGGGGGGTTAATTATGGGGGTGGGGGGTTATTATGCGCCCAGTTTGTGGAATCCAGTTGGATTTTTGCTTCTTCCTGCTCATGTGCAGCGGCCCTCCTCCTGCAGTGTTTGTATAATCTTGGTCGTATCTATCATGGAAGAACTCCTTAAGACGCAGTCTTCTGAAGAATTCTTCCAGGTCACTGCACAGCTCAATCTTGTCCATGAGCTTGGTAGGGCAGAATGTGAGACCCTTTGATAATACCGAGGACTCTGCTTTATTTGGTGTGTAGTCTGAGAGGTTAACAGTGCAGTCCGGCTGTTGGTGACTGTCCATGTTTGTAGTATTTGTGGTTGTGCTGGCTGCTGCAGAGTATCTTATTCTCAGCCTCAGTCTGTGGAGTTTATTTTCCTTGTTTCTGGTTAGACATTTTTTCATGGAATACTGGAATTACATACTGTGCTATATGAATGCACACACAGCTGTCTCTTAGGCTAAGGCCCCGGTAACTCAGCTGCAACGCGCGCCCGCGAGATTGGCGGCGCGTGCAGCCGATTACCTGGTCTGCAGGGAGCTGCAGGAAGAGAGACCGGGGGGGGGGCGTGGCGGGGGAGTGACGGGGGCGCGGCCATGACGTCACCCGGCAGGTTCGCCCTCATTGGCTGAACCGCCGGGGGGCGTGCCGTATCGCTCGATGCGAGTCCTGCTCTCAATTCTATTGAGAGCAGGAGCAGCTCTCGCCTCAGCGCTGCGGCCCCCCTCGCAGCGGGCCCGGCGCCATTGAGGGGAGGGCTCTCGTGCGTGCAGCGTCCGCCACAGCGGACGCTGTAGTAGCCAGCGGGGTCAAGCCCTTACACCTACTAATACACTATGTAATTCTATCCCTATATACCAATAGGGACCACATAGTATCTATACACACTAATAGTCAGTGTTCGACAAACCTATACATTTGCTCGCCCCGGGCGAGTAAATATTGGCCCAAGCAGCACACGTTTGGTACTAGGTGGCGAGTAGATTTTTTTGTGATTTGTCAACCACTGCTAATAGTAATGCAACACCCTCTTATATTTCTACACCTACCATTGGTATACACTCCCACTCCACACACCAGTAAAGCGCTGTATACACTGTGGGCGCTGTATAAATTAATATTTACACACACACACACACACACACACACTCTTACATCACCAACATTCAGGGACCTTTTAACACCTAAAGTCATAAAATAAAAGATGGGTAAAAGATGAGATAAAGGAGAAAGATATGTGGTCTGAACGGGATGTATCATCAGATTCCTTCAGAAGTGCCAAGGTTTGATTTATTTTTATTTATTTTATTTATTTATAAAATGTTTTACCAGGAAGTAATACATTGAGAGTTACCTCTCGTTTTCAAGTATGTCCTGGGCACAGAGTTAAGACAAAAAAATACATGATTACAAATTTGATGAGGGCACAAGGGTAATGGTAGCTGGTGCCCCTGATATACAGCCAGCTGCCCACATCTTTATGACAGTAGGGTTGGTTAAAAAGGGAGGGGCAATTGCAAAGCAGCTATTTGCCCATGGGGAAAAACCACAATGGAATTCATACAGCCAAGGTTATAGGGAAAGGAGTTGTGGAGACCAATGAAGAAGGGGGCCCCCCCAATTTTCCCCATATACCTTTCCCCTGTTACTATAGTAACAAGCTTGGTTATATGAAAAAGGATTGCAGACACACAATGTGGAATATGGAACCAGGAGGCGATCCACAAGGAAACGTCTCCCCCGCAATTGGAAAAGGGCACGGAGTTTTTATAGCTCCTAACAAATTATCAACAGTGGATACAAGCTGCTACTTTGCACATTCCCAATTTGTGCGTAAAGGGCTATGAGGAAAATGTTGAGTGGGATAAAGTAGGAGTGGACGCTGAACTAAGAGCAATTCACAGCTCTCATGTAATGCCCACAACTGCAGCACTTATCCCCCCTTCCTCTCTTAAATGGTATGTATGCAGCTCTAAACTTCACAAACATGAATTGCAAGTGAACCATTAATCCAGAAAGAAATTTCCTAGAATTGAATACAGTAGTTTTTTAATTCGGTTTTAAATAAATTAATGCATTAATACCTATATCATAAAAAGTATTAATAGTAGCTACAATTATATGAACAACAAAAGGAAAGTCTTACGCAGGAATAGTTTTTCCCTTTATTTTGCAGAAATGGGAATCACCACGAAGATATGAGTAAATAAACAGTGTAGATGTTGGTAATTTAAATTTAATTATTTGTCAAAATATCGGAAGGAGCATAATTTATGATTGGTCTCATCATTATTGGGTACCACACTGTAAAAAGGGCAAGCTTCCCCCTTCAAGGTTTTCTGTTCATCGGTTATTTGTTTTTGGAAGCTCATAGTTAATAGTTAATAGTGTGAAGAAAAAACCCCATTCCACGTCGCGGAGTGCCGTAGGTCACGCTATAACATTTAATTATTTAGTTTTAAAGAATTATAAAGGTTAAGAAAGATAAACTACTGTAAGTTAATATTACATTTTAATAATGTATTGAAGAAAAGGTTTGCAATTTGGCAGTTGTGACAAGATTGTGCTGGAGTCTTACAGAGCGTATAAAATACCTATTATTAGGGGTATAGAATATTATTATTATTATTATTTTTTTTCCAAACTTTTTTATTAGGCAGGTTGTATAATTTACATACATTGAAATGCAACAGTGGCCTAATACAACATGGATTTTTCTTTTTTTAGAGGGTACTAAGGATAGAAAAGAGCTTCGCCAGAGGAGGCGAGACCTCAGGCCCACATAGTGGACCGGCAAGAGTGAGGCTAGAAAGAGAGGGGGAGAGAGGGGAGAGTGAAGGAGGGGGAGGGAAGGAGGGGAGGGGAGGGGTCCCCCTCCCAGTTGCCGGAAAGAATATTATTTTAAGATCCCGTTACACCTCCAACACCCAGTATAGATTTGCATTTACATTCAGGGACTCACAGTTTACTATCACAGTTTTGTCACGTGAATTCCATAGCTCACTAACATTTTTACCAGGCTTCAGCATGGGTTTTGGTAGCCCTGGGCCTGGGAGACACTGGTACACTATGTGGAGGATCTATGGTATTGGTACAGACGAAAGGTGAGGCAGAACATGTGGAGGCTTTAAATCAAGTGTTGTTGCTGCTGCTTTAGAGGAGTCAGGACTGCAAATAAATACAGCTAACGCGCAAGTTTTAAAAAGTGGTCAACTTTTTGGGGGTTGTACTGTAATATTAGACAAAAGAAAGAGTTCAATCCAATAGAGGACGGTGGCTTTACAGATTTTACCCTGACCCAGTTCATGATTCAGAAAAGGTTGTGACCTAGTTAATTTGAAAATAATTGACAGGTTTTGCAGGGGGAAAAAACCCCCCACAAAAAAACTATACTTTTCTATAAATCTTTTAAATGGAGATTTCCAGATTCACAGTGAACTCCTGTGGACTAAGGAATGCCACGCATGGAAAAACCTGACGATAGCATTAATACAGGCTCCAGCGCTGTGTGCAGTTTGCAAAGAAACTTATTTCTTTAGGTACAGTACATGCATCAGAGAGAGCTATCATTGCTGTGCTTAAACAGTAAGAATCTGATGGCCGAGAACTTTAGGGTATTTTGTCATGAGTTTTGACACCCAAAGAGAAAAGAATATTGAAATGTGTCAAGCAATTGCTGGTCTTAGATTGGGCAGTGACAACCATTCAGTGATATCATGGTGGTGGACCCTGCTGGTCCAATGTCAATTTTATTTAGACTTCCAGCTTCCTCTTCAGCCCAAAAAGGAGCATAAGTAGAAGCTGTAAACTGGATTATAAAGAATGTGGATGGAAGGTATGAGAATAGTTACAAGGGGTGGAGATTTGTAGGAAACAGAGTCGTAGGCAAAAGGTCGTGCAAAAAACAGAGAGAGATGCTGGGAGGAATAGTGAATTGATTCCACGTTTCCAAATAAAACATGAGAGAATTATGAGTGGAAAGAATGAATGGACAGCTAAGAGATTGAAGCAAAATCTGCAAAGTGAATGGTAGTAATTGCGATGAAGGTTACCTCTTGTATTATGTCAATTAAAATCAAGGGTTTTCAGAAAACTGCTATTAAAAAAAAGATCAGTGGGTTACAGCAGCTACTGTACACACATAATTCCAGGAAATCTGAAGAAACGTGGTACAAGTTTAAATAAACCGAGAAGAACAGGGTCCCTACTTACACGCAAACACCTAAAAAAAGTATGCATAAACGTTAAAACAAAGTTAAAAAACAAATAAAGAAACAATTAGGTAAATAATTCAATGAATAAGAGCACAGAAGTACCCCCTATCAATCAATAAAGCATGATCTATACCTGTTAAACAACCACAGATTGAGTTTGGTGAAAACTGTTTACATAAATTTGGAAGAAATATATATGAATAACAGTTATAAAGCATTATAACATTAAACAAATATAAAGATAACGTATATATAGATCACCTCATTTTTTTTATGTTATAATAAAGTTTGTTGTATTGCACCGGCTCCAACGCGCTGACGTCACACGTCCCGCGTCGCTTTTTCAAACCAGAAAGTGGCGGGGGATTGGTTACAGCAGCGCGAGGATCAGGTATTTAAACACACTCCGGTAAGCTGTTTTTATTCACCTTGATAAAGGGCCACAAGCCCGAAACGCGTAGGTGCTCTGTTTGTTTGTTTTTGATCCAATAAAGCCTTTTATTATGGGAACGCACCTCTGTGTTTTTTCAAGCAAGCAGTGGAGTTAGTGCTTCGTTTTCCTTCTCCTCTTCTGCTGATCTTCATGAACGGAGGCACAATACACCCCTGGATCAAGTGGACACTGCGTCTCCTCAACTCGTGAGTTCCAGTACTTTATGTAAGTTCATTCCACTTTCCTTTCCATCAAGTGGCTGCAAGGATCATTGTTTATATACCCCATATTATTGCTATGATGTTGTTTTGATGCTGGACACCGGCAGGTGTGTATTGTCCTTACCTCAGTGCTTGTGGGATCATATTTCCAGTTACACATCCGTAAGTGCTTTTGGGAGTATTATATCCTAGCCTCATTTATTATTCTTCTTGGAGGGGTACTCCACCTAAGACTTTTGCTTGTTACTCCAACTCTAGCTGCTTTTTTGTTTTAGAGCACCATACAACTTTGTTTTACCTCAAGGATAGTAGTGTATCCCCATAGGTTGCATACAGCAGGGATAATATCCCAATGCGATTTCACCATGAATTCCATGGTGCACGAGACCCTGAAAAATACCCTGATATGGCATAGGAGCTGGCTAATAACATTAACCCTTTGTCTATCAGACTACTACACTTTCTAGGGTATTTGTCCAAAGATTGCCATAATGTAGGTTAAGGTGAACCAGTTAGTAGGTAGTCCGTAGTGTTAACAGACAGAGCTAGAAGTTGCAAATACCACCATGTGTCTGTGACCAGCAACCTTCCTCGCTGTAACTCAGTGGTTTCCAACTTTTTTTTGGTTAAGGAACCCAATGTGAAATTCAAAGGAACCCCATCCCTCTCAAATAGCACATCCGAGATCAGATGCATTGTAAGGAACCCCATCCCTCTCAAATAGCACGTCAGAGATCAGATGCATTGTAAGGAACCCCAACCCTCTCTAATAGCGCGTCTGAGCTCAGATGCATTGTAAAGAACCCCAACCCTCTCTAATAGTGTGTCTGAGATCAGATGCATTGTAAGGAACCCAAACCCTCTCTAATAGTGTGTCTGAGATCAGATGCTTTGTAAATTCTTCTGTATATGGTATCATTTTCAAATGACCTGAAAATTACAGGGAACCCTCTACGGAGGCACAGGGAACACAAAGGTTCCTAGAAACCCTGGTCGAAAACACTGCTGTAACCATATAACAGGGAACCATTCCTGATGTTATTGCCACTAGTGGGTCAGCAAGTGTAACAGTAATAATATACTATGTATGGCTCAAGTAGCAAATTCAAAATAGGTCCTAAGAGCTAGGGTAAGATGTAGAAAATGCACGCTAAGATGGATGTATATTAAGTTTATTAAAAAAAAATATCAAATGTGGAGTATAGGATCCATATAAGGTTCTTAGTAGAGCATGTTAGTATCTACAGTATATGAGTGATAATCTGGTCTAGGACAGACATACATAGTGCTGGGTCCATATTGTCAGTAACCGCTATGTATAAGAACCTAATAGACATCCCGTTAGATCAGCATGTGTGACTGGTAAGTAATGTGCCAGATAATCACACAGTGTATGCCGTGGCTAACAGGGGTTGTATCCACCAGTGTAGTAGGTAAATCACGACGAGGGGTTGGTTAGAGCAGGGGAGCTCAACATTTTTTAGCTGCGCCCCCTTGCTCTCACGCTCCCCTCACCTTGCTTGGCGGCCCCATTGCCATGGAGATGGGCATGGGTGTCACTTCGCATGGCACCATGGCAACGCGTCCCTGCAGCTCTTCAGAATTCCAGTAAGTTAGTTGCAGAGGCCTCATGCGATCTCCCGGCATTTAATTTAAGTGCCTGGGGGAAGAGCGCGGGACCTCTGCAACCACCTGTGCTCTCCAGACAAATCTCCCGCCCCCCTGGGGGGCACGCCCCCCAATTTGCGCACCGCTGGGTTAGAGAACATGTATGCTCGAAATTGAGTTTAGTAGTGGTGAGGTACGGTCTCACACCGTATAAAGAGTATAGCCTCGTTAGCCTGTAGCCACAATAAGAAAGAGAACCAAATATCTGCCCCCTTTAGAGAGAGAGAGAAACACGCCCTACTGCACAGCAGCTACTGTACAAACATAATTCCAGGAAATTTAAAAAGGTGTATTTTACCACAACAAACCTGGCCAGACAATATACAAGTTTGTTATGGATGTATGATGTATTTATGATTACTTAGAATGTGGACAGGAACTTTGAACATTTGCATTTTACCACAACAACCTTGGTCAGTCTGAGAACACGGAGGATGACAGAACTCAGGAAGGAATTACCAGAGGAAAAGGACAAGGCAGAGTCGCAAGAAAACTAGACTCATACACAGTTTATCAGGCAGGGTACTTGAAGGGTTAAAGCAAAGGCAAGGTCCAGTACAATTCCGAGGCCATACACAATGGAGCAGCAAGGTACTTGAGGGTTAGGCAAAGAAAGTCAGAGGTCAAAACAGCGGAAACAGGCAGAGTACTTAGCCTGAACAGGTAACAGGCCGAGTAGATGTGAACTGGTTCTGGAACAAAGTTGCAATGTAAGGAGCACATGACTTCCTGACCCTTAAATAAGGCTTGGCCAAGAAGTGGGAGGGTCGTGCGTTGCAGTTCCTCTGGGAGTTGTAGTTCTTTTGGATTTAAGCCGGGTGGACAACTTCAGTATTGCAGCCAGAATAAATTCTCATGAGGGCAGCTTTTATTGCTGTTGCAAATTCTGGCTACTCGCTGAAGCACAGGTCAGTCAGACAATATACAAGTTTGTTAAAGGAATTAAAAGCACAGTACATATCGATATACAAAGGACTGACTGGTAAATATGAACAAACAGATATCACTGCCAAGAATTGATGCTGTACTTGATTTTCTCCCCAGGTGAAGGATGGATTTGGATACCTGGAGGAGAGTCCTGATTGGATACAAAGTTCCGGACAACCCAGCATTTCCTTTTCCCCCCTGTGCACATAACTTCAACAGGTCCATGGTATCTGAGACTTTGTGGAACCGAAGATTTCTGATGTCGAGAATTAGCTACGAAAGAAAGACCACTTCCTGAGTCGGAACCAAAGAAGAAGGACCAAACCAGAAGCAAGAAAAAGAAGACAAGGACATTTAGCAAAAGAAGTATGGTATGAACACTATTCTTCGCCATGATATGTACTGTTATGGTACACGGACGTTCTACCCATAGCGAGGTAGAGAGCTGCCAGGATGAAGGAGGAGGTGTATATCTCCAACAATGTAGTCTATCAGGTGATAGGAATAAGGGAGACAAGTGGGAAATCTTTGTCACAAGGTCAAGCAAAATCTGTGTAAATGAAATGGTTAGGAAATATAACACATAATATGGGCTAATATGACGGATCACAGGAATAATGGGAAACTAATACAGGCATACCCCGGTTTAAGGACACTCACTTTAAGTACACTCGCGAGTAAGTACATATCGCCCAATAGGCAAACGGCAGCTCACGCATGCGCCTGTCAGCACGTCCTGAACAGCAATACTGGCTCCCTACCTGTACCGAACCTGTGCGCAAGCGGGGAGATTATAGAGCCTGTTACAAATGTGTTATTTACATCAGTTATGCACGTATATGACGGTTGCAGTACAGTACATGCATCGATAAGTGGGGAAAAGGTAGTGCTTCACTTTAAGTACATTTTCGCTTTACATACATGCTCCGGTCCCATTGCGTATGTTAATGTGGGGTATGCCTTTTACAACAAATATGGCAAGTACCCATATAACGATATTAGTGTGGTGTTATAGAAAATGGGATAAGAAACTGTACGATAATTCACAATAGACCCTACACAATATCCAAAAAATACTAGACGGATAAGGGAAGAAGGAATTGATTGAGATAACAACACATGGTGCACTATGACCATAGGGACATATCCCTTCAATTTAAAGGGAAGAGGGAAGGTTCGATATATGAGACCATATTATATTTTTGTGAAGACATTTCAGAGTCATAGTAATAAGAACTCTATACAACAGATTTGTAGGATGACGTTTTCAGCCCATGAAAGTAGCTAAGGGCTCTGAAACCTGTGCTAAAAATTTACAGCTAAATTAAATAGATAATCCCATCCAGATACATGCAGTTATCCCAGGTACCCCGGCTATGGGAGTGACATTTGGACTCCATACTTGGCATCTGAATGTCTGAATGGAATATTACTACACATCATGCATGATGTGGTCCCTATGTTAAAACTGCTGAGATCCTTTGAAATCTTTTTAACAGGCATTGCTGCGAGTAGAAAGAAATACAAGCACAAGAATGTATATTCGATGTTTAGTCAATGTGTATTCAATGTGCAGTGAATCCACAAAATGGATGGTGTATTTATACGTTAATGACAGAGTATGCTCACTTTTAACACCTGTACCTCGTCGCCATGCATAAAAGGTTACACACTTTGCATAGCCCACCACTCGATGATCTGTTTCTGAACTTTCCCTTGTCCAGATACTGCATTGTGCCATCTGCTTCCATGGATCAACCCTGATTCTACGGACGCAGGAACACACTCGCGTCTGCCGTGCCCGTCACGCAGAAAAAGCGAAAGGCAGGAGCCATTTCCAAGCCAAGGCCAAAGCGAAAGGCTAAGGCTAATAAAGAAAACCTTCTGCTGACCCCAAAGGCTAAGGGATTTAATACACGTAAGCCTTATTATGTCAAGAAGAAATTCGGTGATGTACACTCAAAGCAAAACAAATGGCAGCCAACCCATCGAACCCGCAGGCCACTTCCTCGATTACGCTTCAACGACTCTGCCGCTGCTCTCCCTGAAATCCACAGCCCATCTTCTCCACTACTCGTCCACGACGCTGCCGCTGCTCTACCGGAAACCCACAGCCCATCTTCTCCACTACTCTTTGACGACGCTGCCGCTGGTCTCCCGGAAATCCACGGGTCACTTTCTCCATTACGCTTAGACGACTCTGCCGCTTCTCTCCCGGAAATCCACAGATTACTTTCTCCATCCCTCTTCGACGATGCTGCCGCTTCGATCTCGGAAATCCACAGGTCACCTCCTCCATCCTTCTTCGACGACACTGCCGCTTCTCTCCAGGGAACCCCCATCTCATCCTCCGTAGCACCCATCCACCCAGATGTCCACAGCACCCCATGCACAAGATCCAGCTCGTTAGACCGCATGCTGAATGGGTTAAGTGTCGATATCGCCGAAAACTCTACTATGCTGGTAAAGATAGATCTTCTTTTAGAGACCATGCAAAATATGGATCAACGGATGGAGAAGATGGATTAACGGATGGAGAAGATAGAGACTGACATAGCGGGGATACATAATTTGCTCGGAGTTCATGCCCCTGTGTCTCTGACGCCGGAGCAGGAGGGTGGAATGGATGGGATGAATGGGACCTTCGACCGCCTTCCATCACCAAGCGCACTCACTCCACCAGAAGAATATGTGTACATGTATGCCGTGAACGAGGATGACATGACAACCCCGTCAAGACCACGCCAGGAGACAACACGGCGACCAAGACAGGAGGAAAGCATCCTCCCAGACAACCTACCCTCGCCCGCCGCCACATGCACACCCGCTCCCAGAAGAACACCCGCTCCCAGAATCCAACCCACATACGCTTGCATCGATACGGTGCCCGACATCATCCTGCGCGAGTTGCCCAATCCAATCAGGGAGAAGTATAGGGTGATGAGTGCTGGTTTACCCCAGAAGTATGCCATGTTTATTTTCAGGCACCACGTGTCCTTCTTAGTGTACTGCGAGTGGGCCAAAAATGTAAATTACGAAGGAAATCGCGAAAAAAGGGCGCTTCCTGAAATTTTAAGAAGGACTTTTGTGGAGGAATGGCTGCGATATTTTTCAATTACAGATCCTGTAATGAAAATCGTGAGAGATGCCATTAATGGCATTTTGCGTCATACAAGGCATCGGCCCTGGAAGGACAATCTGGTGGGGATCGAACTTGCGTGACTGTTCAAATGTTGTTTATTTTTTGACTTGTTGCTTGTTTTAACTTGTATTAATAAAGAAATGTTTTTACTTACACAAGACCTGCACAACTCCAGTCCTCGAGGTCCGCAAACAGGCCCGGTTTTCAGGATACCGGGCCTGTTTGCGGCCCTTGGGGACTGGAGTTGTGCAGGCCTGACTTGCTGTTCATCACAACATCCTTGTTTTAAATTTTATTAATAAAGATTTTCTTTTACTAACACCATACTGTTGTGCTGTAAATGTTTTGACTTTCTGTACTTTAATAAAGGAGATGTTGTGTGTTTTAAATTTTATTAATAAAGAATTTTTTTTACTTACACAAGACCTGCACAACTCCAGTCCTTGAGGGCCGCAAACAGGCCCGGTTTTCAGGATATCCTGAAAACCGGGCCTGTTTGCGGCCCTCGAGGACTGGAGTTGTGCAGGCCTGACTTACTGTACTGTACACCATCCTACTGTAAATGTTTTGACTTTCTGTACATAAATGTTTTTACTAGCAGTACACCATACACCTATAAATGTTTTGAATTGCTGTACACTTTAAATGTTTTTAAATTGTATTTGTAAATAAATGTTTTTGTACTTACTCCACCAATAAAAGAAAATGTTGATTTGTTTTAAATTGTTCCATTGTCTCCTTTTATACTGTAACAAAATACAGTGTTTCTAGAACATACAGTACAGTACTGTCCAGGCATACTGTACAGTACTGTACCGTATACTGTAGGCATGCTCAGTACATCACAAGAGTATTAAAACAATACATGCTGTACGGGTATAGAATACACATATGTACTGGAATACATGTAGAATAAATGCATACTTTTTATTTTTGGGGTTTATTATACAGTATATATATATAAAAAAGTATTGTATACGGTCTGAAAATAACAGCATACTGTTTCAGGTTTTCTATGAAGCTCTCAGTTACAGTATTCTATCCTAATCAATAACAACGGCCACTAAACTGTTGACTCCGGTACGTGGTTTTTTTTAAATCCGATTCAGCAATGTGCAGGCATTGTTACACAAAGCGATATTATCCATTGAAATCCCTCCATTTGCCATTTTCCGCATGAGATGACAAAGTTTTCTTTTCTGAGGAAAAACAAAAGTACTGTACAAGTTTTACTGTAATGGTCAGTCAGTCCCCTAAATAAGTTCCCACAGTCAGTCCCACCAATAATTTTCTCGGGGGGCGTCTCCTGTTCACATGCGCATGCGCCTACTGTAGATGTGATGACACGCATATGCGTTTCAAGAAGGTTCCAATGCGCATGCGCCTAGCATTCCACCAATTGTTCAGTATCTACTGTAGAAGCTGCTCAGCCAATGATATTGCTTACAGGAGAATCGCTTGACTGTGCATTGATATTGATATTTCAAAAACAGAATAAAATACGGAAACATTACTCACCATAGACTTTGCCAATCAGCTGGCACCGAGCCACTGCCAGTCCCGTATTCTTGATTATATACGTAGTTGACAGGTGACAGCGGGACTACTACACCTGTAGTCAGCTGATGAGGCTGGAAATCGCTTTGGTACATGCAAGCTTGCTGGAATCTGTACGCGAAATCCGGCTCAGGCTGCAGGTATCCGGGCGGGGACAGACAGCAAGGGTTGCCGGTCACCAGGTTTTCACTGACGGTCGGACCGTTATTGGAAGCTGGCGCTGTCGCTGGCGCATTGCTTGACTGCGACTGACGTTTCTTAGTTGGTTTTAACATGACCTTTCGCCTTTTGAAGTCTCCATGATCAAAGATACGGGAAAAATCTGGTGCTACACACCAATACCCTCCTTTAAAACCGTGTGCGGGATCAATACGAAAAAAACACGGATCGATACATAACTTTTTCCTTATTGCACGCTTCCACACATGAGCATCTGGTGAAAATTTGTAAAAGTCATAGTTTTCGATAAAATACTGATAAATTTGACCAACTGTTGCCATCTTATCTGTTGCATTAATCGCGGCCCATATTAATAAGCGTACGTTCTGTCGGGTTTTTGGAACACGGACTGCAGTTGTGCACTCATGTCGGGACTCTCAGGACAATAAAACAAGACCAGACACTGCATTTATTTTTTAATATGAAAAGCCTAAATTGATACATTATTGTAACTTCTTCAGTACCAAGGTCAATTTACAATGGACCACTGTGGTATTTTTTTAAACACCTGCAAGTCGACACATTACTGAAGCGCATGCGCATTACAATTCATGAATATCTGCCACCTGGTGGATACGCGAAGAATTGCAACCAATTAAATCCGAACCATTATCAATTAACACATCAATAAACACATCAACCGCGGGTGACGCCGGCATGAATGCAACATGAATGCGGCATGAACGCGGTGAAGTGCGTTGCATTCGCAAAAAATCCCCGAAAAAATTCGGAGATGTTGGAGAATAAAATGGGCCGCCGCTGTAGTAGACGAATGCATATGCTGCAGTTAGGAAGTAAAAATGCAGATGTAGATATCTATGCTTCGGCAGTGCAATAAAGTATTATACACTTCCAGGATGAAGTACAAACCGCTATATATAGGTCATTAGCCGTAGAATTTTTAAATATAACCCAGATAATGTTTAGTTTTAAGAATAATACAGACACAAAAATGGTCTGTCTATAATTGTATCAGGAAAGGTCTACAAATACTAAACGCATGCTTCAAGCATTACGATCAGATCATTGGCCATGGGAAATTGCCATAGAACATCTACAGATAAGTTCATATGCTAGACAGCATCACGAATGGTGGAAGGTAGCGTGGATGGGATGTAGCATTCAGAGACCAGAGGAATGTTATTTTGGAACTCTAATTCTATTATCCGGTCAAGACTATGCTATAGCTAGAGTGGTAGATATGAGAATAATTCGGGGGCGATGAATGGACTAAATTAGAATGAAAGGAAGGCCTACAATATATTAAGATACCACAAATGGAACAAGGTAAAGGACCAAAGTATTATGAGGAAGACTCGGATAACTGTGAAAAGAAAGATGGAGATTATGTTTGAGCTGCTGGGATTACAACCTACAGGGGCATATCCTGGTGTTGGCAGAAAGATAAATGTACAGTAAAGGTAAGAAATCCACTGTTAAATCCTGTATGGCATTTAGTGTGAGGGGGGCTTTGTGACAGGCTATAATAATACACACCAAATATAACTGGGTTGAACTGGACGAGACTTAGATATGATAAAATATAATTTATTCCTTGAAAAAGGTGAACACACGAGATATACAAATAACAGACAAAATATGGACACTTACTTAAAGGTTAGGACAAGAAAGCCATCAGGATACAGGATGGGCCATTTCTTCCATAATTCAGTTTCAGATGTTGACATCACAGCAATACATGAAGATCATACATGAAGACACGAAAGACATTGGAGTAAGGAGTGACTCTGACTTATATACCATTTCAACCCTTCTCTTGCACTCAAGGCGCCGAGCTGTCTAGCAAAAATCTCTTTGAAGAGATTTTGGCTTCCCTGTAAGTGTGAAGACCGACACTTAAAAAACACTCAGCCCCTTTGTTCTTGCCCTTAGCATAAACAATCAGGACAGTTAGCCTTTGATAACCGGGCTATGCTAATTCTTGCAGGATGCTCTTCCTGCCCTATTTAACATAACAGATGGAGTCTGCATTTTTCAGAGCAGATCCAAAACCCCATATACATTTTAATACCTACACATATATTAAAATACCCGGTTCTGGTAGGTCCAGCGGGTCCAAACTTTCCAAACCTTAATGCCGGAAGTGGTACACTATAGGGTCCAAATTTCAGCCCGCTACGACCTTCGGAACTGGAGTTATACAAATATCACATAAACCGTTTCATATTTTATTATAAAAATCTCCGCTAAAAAGAAATCTCAGCGTTTCACTAAATCCCCATTGAAAACAACGGGCTCCGCCGCCATGGGCTTCAATGGAGAAACTCCGCCGTTGTAGTCAATGGAGTTTCCCGCCATAGACTTTCAATGGAGGAACCGCCGCCATTGAAGTCTATGAGAAAATCCACAAATCTTTACCTTCGTCCATACTCCGTCTGGTTGGTCTGAGGGGGCTGGGAAGGGGCATGCATTAAAGCCGGAACATTGGCTATATGCCACCCAAATCCCATCCCTCTGGTCATTTCAGAACCGGAGATATGGACTTACACATTTCAACATTTTACACTTAGTCGTTTTTTCGCCATGCGGCTTTTCCCCATTGGAATCAATGGCCGGCGCCGCCATTGACAATGCATGGCGCCCGTCGCCATTAGATTCAATGGTGCAACCCTCCTTCTCCGCTCGACCCTTTACGGGGGTCCCTCATTCCCGGACCCGGTGTGGATCGTGTGTGGGGGTTCCTAGGGGTTAGGGACAAAAAGAACTTTATTCCCAGGGGCCCTAGAACCCAAGATTCCCACGCCAATTGTCGTTGAACTTGACTGTAGTGATTAAACTCTTTTAAAAGACATTGTATCCGCTTTTGTGGTCTGCGGTTTGGATGGCTGCCAACCTGTTCCTCGATGCCGGCGTTGAGGAATCTCCTTTGAAGTCAATGGCCCCATTGACTTACAATGGGAAACCGCCGCTCCTCCTCTCGGACGCCACCTGCTGGTCGTCGCTGGAAAACAGGTCCAAAACCGCTACTTCTGCCATTAGAAAGCATGGAGGCTCAATGGCGACCTATGGATGGCTGCAAAATGGAGCCTGAAAAGGCAGGAAAATTACACAAAGGGCTATAATCACTATTTTAACATTAACCCCTTCCCTCCCGCATCAACCCTAGTGTATGTGTGAGTGCAAACACCAGGATAACACAATACATTTACACAGGGGAATAAACATTTGGATATTGAAGCAAGGCAAAACACATTACTGGACCTCAGTCCAGTTAACCCCTTGCTTCCCTGATGAGAGTAGAGGGTGGCAAATGGGGGTGTAACCCCTTTAATCCCAGGCCAAATCCTCTCTATCATGTCATTTAGGAGCTGGGAAATTCTGTTGGCATCAATCAGAATATGGGCCACAAGAAATCCACACCCATAATTGTTCAGTAACTAAATGGATAGGGCCAGGATTATGTTGTACCTTAAATGAAACAACAAACATAAATATGCCCCTTTATAAAGCATTAGTAAGACCACACCTTGAATATGGAGTACAATTGTCACCACTCCATACAAAAGACATTATGGAACTAGAGAGTGCAGGAAAGAGCCACCAAATGAATAAAGGGGATGGATAATTTGATTTATGAGGACATGCTAGCTAAATTAGATGTGTTTTACATTAGAACAGATGCATCTAGGAGGGGATTTGACAACTATATACAAATATATTCGGGGACAATACAAGGAGCTTTCAAAATAACTATTCCTCGCAAGGGCAGTACTAACGACTTGGGTCATACCTTAAGGTTGGAGGAAAGGAAATTTCACCAGAAACAAAGGAAAGGGTTCTATACTGTAAGGGCAGTTAAAATGTGGAATTCATTCTGTGACGGTAGCTTTGAGACAGGCTATAATAATACACACCAAATATAACTGGGTTGAACTGAACGATACTTAGATATGATAAAATATAATTTATTCCTTGAAAAAGGTGAACACACAAGATATACAAATAACAGACAAAATATGGACACTTACTTAAAGGTTAGGACAAGAAAAGCCATCAGGATACAGGATGGACCATTTCTTCCATAATTCAGTTTCAGATGTTGACATCACAGCAATACATGAAGATCATGCATGAAGACACATGAAGGACAATAGCCATAGGCTGAGCCTGGTTCTTATACAATTATTTCCCATTGAACACAACCTAAACCCAGCCTCTCTCATAAATCAGTGGTGAGGTTGACAGTTTTCCTCAGAGTAAAACTCCTCCCACCCAAGGACGTTTAAAAACTGCTTTTCCTATCTAAATAACTTTATAACTTCAGTTCAGTAGTACTTACTGGCACGCGAGCCATATTAATACATTCCGGCACGCATGACGCTCCCAATAAGACTAAATATTACTGTGTAATACTAAAATTAAGAGAGATATTAATATCTGTCTCTTAGGACCGGCTAAACATCAGGTGTCTGTAATCGTTAGTTGTGGCTCGGTCCCCCGGTTACACATATGTAACTCTTAGCACGTTCAGCCAAGGACATCTCATAATATTCTTATATTTAATAAGGTCACTCATTCTGAGATCTCCTTGAGGACCGCACCCCTGGCCCCCATCAAGAAATCCTTTGAAGCGGGCTATGTGTAGTGGACATTTGTCACGGGTGCTATATTTCACACCCAATGCCCCAGCCTGGGTCCTAGCTGTCTACACCAGCAATATGTGTTAACATACACCAAACCCCCTCTGTACCTTTTCACACCCAACTTCAATCAAGCCCTTTGAAGCCCAGATAATTCTGAAACGACACCACGCATCCTAATGTATTTTCCTAAACTGCAGCTCATTAACCCCTTAAGCCCCAGTGTGTGTGTGGTGCAGACACTGGCCCAGAAACAATACATTTATACAGGGGAATAAACAGTTGGATGGCTGAAGCAAGGCAAAAACACATTACTGGACCCCAGTCCAGTTAACCCCTTGCTTCCCAGGTGAGAGTAGAGGGTGGCACAATGGGGTATGACCCCTTTAATCCTGGGCCAAATCCCCTCTCTCTTGACACCTCCCCTGCTCAATGGGTGCCAGGTGCCCCAGCTGCCTTCCCTGGCACTGGGACACCACTGGCGTCCTTGAAGCACTCCATAAGTCCTGAGGGATTGGCCTGGCAAAATGGTCCTCCGGCATTGTCCAGTACATTGTCCTGGTCACAGTGGATAGTGAAGTCCAGATCCTGCTGAGCAGGGCTCCACCGTGGCCGCTGGGCATTCTCCTTTGCCTCCCTCTGCCCCCCACCCAGTGCCTGGTGAATCAAGTCCATGGTGAAGGGGCCCCTTTGCAGACCAGGCTGCACACTGCCCAGAGACTGGCATGTCTCTGCACCAGCAGGAGACCAGCTATCAAGCACAGACCGTCGCTTTCCTGTCAACCAAGTCTGGGAAAGAGCTATGTCACTATCCTGTAGGGACCCTACCTGCCCTGGCCCCGTGCCCACCTGTAGCTGCTCTGCTATACCCTTGACTCTCCTCCCTGGCTGCCTATCTACCCACAGCCCCTCCTCTGGGAACCCTGGGGAATCTGTCAGGGGGGTCACTCCTGGCCAGTCAGAACAAGGGACCTCCTGCCTACCTAGCCCATCCCTAGCTTCTGCCAGCTGCTTGACACCCCACTGACCTCCTATCTCCCCCTGCTTAGCCTCCCCTAGGCCCAGCACCTCAGCCCCTGCTGATGACTCCTGCTGCTTACCTCCCTGCAGCCCACCTGCACTCCTCTCTCCTCCGGGCAATCCTTACCCAGACCCTGGAACTACCTGAGTGCACCTACCTCCCTGACCTTGTCTCCCCCTTACCAGGGATGAGCTCAGGGGCACCTCTCCAGATGCAACCGCCTTAGCTCTTGGCTGGCAGGTATCCCTGGGGTGGCACAAGCTGGCTACTGCCCATGATACCCCCAGCCCATAGCTAGGCTGCAACAGGGGGTTGCTGATCTGAGAAACCCCCTGAGGCTCTGCCAGGGTAATGGGGAACTCTAGCTGCCATACCTACTGCTTTCCCTCCCTGGCTACCACTAGCCCTTCTTCTCTCACTGAGATCTGATGCTGGCTACCTACCTGCAGCCTCCCCTCACTCCGCTTATCCGTAGCTAATCCTAACCTGGATCCTAGGGACACCTGAGTGAGGCCATCTCCCTGACACTGCCTCGCAATTACCGGGGATGAGCTCAGGGTTGCTGGTGCAGATGCACCCACCTTAGCTCCTGGCTGGCAGGTAATCTGGGGGTGGTCTAACTTTGCAACAACCCCTGATACCTCCAGCCCATAGCAAGGCTGCAACAGTGGGGCTCTTAACTGAGAGTCCCCTTGCTGCTCCGCCAGGGTAATGGGGAAGCCTGGTTGCCCTACAAGCTGCCCTTCCGTCCCCTCCCCTGGTACCTCTATCTCCTGCCACCCCCCGGTCACCCCTATAGTGAAACAACGTGGTACAGTCATAGGGGAAAATAAGTCAGGGTCAGTCTGTGACTTGGTCTGGCTTACCTCGCTGGTCCCCGCAGAGACCGCCGCCTTCGTTGGTCCCGATTGCAGGGGGACTGGAGTGACCGCCACCGGCACCATCTGGGCTGGGCAGCAATGGGCCGCTGCCGCGACAGCGCCCAGGTTGGGTACAGGTACAACGGTGCAGGACAAGGGTCCCAGGTCTTTGTGGATGAACACGGCTCCCGCCAAACCAGGTAAAATAACCCCCTCCTGCAAATCCTGTCCCTCCCCCCACTCAGAAAGGGCTCCGGCACTTTGCCGGAATCGTGGCTCTTCCGCCGCCGTCGTCGCCATGGGAGAGCCCCGGGTAGCTGCCACAGCAGTACCCGGCTTTGATGCAGGGTCGCCGGCATGAATTGTGGGGCTCCGGTCATCGCTGGGAATCGCAGACTCCGCCAAACAATGTGAAACACCCACCTCCCGCACACCCCAACCCTCCCCCCAAATAAAATTGCCGCCGCCGCTGGCTCTCCACCGGGATCAGATGGATGGCCGCCGCTCTCCGCTGCTGTTGCCGATGCAGCCCATCCAGGTTCTCCAGGAGACGTCCCGAGGAGGGTTGTCGCCCCGGCTGGGCGGGAGCCATCAGAGGATGCCGCTAACTGGGTCATCTTTTCCACAGCTCGTGAGCGCTGGCCCTGAGGGTCTTCGTCGCCCGACCGTGCACGGTCCGGGCACCGGGCATTATTGTGGCCCGTTTGTTGGCAGTGCCGCAGCGCCTGCCGGAGCTTCTCCACCACCGGTGGACTAACCCCAGCAAGGGGCAACGGAGTCCAGAGCGGAGTTGCTCGAGCGCCGGGCTCATTCCGGAGCTTCTCCGCCGCCGGTGGACTAACCCCAGCAAGGGGCAACGGAGTCCAGAGCGGAGTTGCTTGAGCGCCGGGCTCTGGGAGGGGGTAAGCAGGTCGGTGCAGTACCAACGCCGTGAACTGGGTCCACTTCGCCAGGAACCACGTCTTGCCCAACACACATACACCAGTGCTAGCTCTTTCAGGGAAAATGGATGGGCCAATGCAACGGCCGTTACCTCTCCTGGTGCAAGACTTCTGTGGTCTCCGAGACCACCCGCTCCCTCCACAAGTCTCTGCCGTCCCGGAGCTGGGTCCATTCCCTGCTCTCTGGGCGGTTTGATGGTTACAGCGGCTGCAGCTGTGGATCTTTGCTCAGCCTGCCGGGTTTCATGCTCACCGATCGCTGCCTCTCTCTCAGCCTTGCCGGCTGCTAGTCCCCGTGCCGACTTGATGCACTCCTCCGGTCTCGGTGCCCGGCTCCAGTCAGACGGATGGCCGGCACTTTGGTTCTGGAGGCAATGCTTCTCACAAGTACGGGAACAGTGAGGAGGTGCCATATCTTGTGTTATATGTTGTACACTGTGTGTTCAATATCTTTAGTCCCAGGAACTCGCAATTACCATCGAGTTCCCACTATATCACAGAATCCTGCAGTACTCTGTAATACAGGTCCAGTTCAATCCCTCCGCTGCCACCGGTTTTATTATACGCCTGTGACGGTAGCTTTGAGACAGGCTATAATAATACACACCCAAATATAACTGGGTTGAACTGGACGAGACTTAGATATGATAAAATATAATTTATTCATTGAAAAAGGTGAACACACGAGATATACAAATAACAGACAAAATATGGACACTTACTTAAAGGTTAGGACAAGAAAGCCATCAGGATACAGGATGGGCCATTTCTTCCATAATTCAGTTTCAGATGTTGACATCACAGCAATACATGAAGATCATGCATGAAGACACATGAAGGACAATAGCCATAGGCTGAGCCTGGTTCTTATACAATTATTTCCCATTGAACACAACCTAAACCCAGCCTCTCTCATAAATCAGTGGTGAGGTTGACAGTTTTCCTCAGAGTAAAACTCCTCCCACCCAAGGACGTTTAAAAACTGCTTTTCCTATCTAAATAACTTCATAACTTCAGTTCAGTAGTACTTACTGGCACGCGAGCCATATTAATACATTCCGGCACGCATGACTCTCCCAATAAGACTAAATATTACCGTGTAATACTAAAATTAAGAGAGATATTAATATCTGTCTCTTAGGATCGGCTAAACATCACGTGTCTGTAATCGTTAGTTGTGGCTCGGTCCCCCGGTTACACATATGTAACTCTTAGCACGTTCAGCCGAGGACATCTCATAATATTCTTATATTTAATAAGGTCACTCATTCTGAGATCTCCTTGCGTAACCGCACCCCTGGCCCCCATCAAGAAATCCTTTGAAGCGGGCTATGTGTAGTGGACATTTGTTGCTATATTTCACACCCAATGCCCCAGCCTGGGTCCTAGCTGTCTACACCAGCAATATGTGTTAACATACACCAAACCCCCTCTGTACCTTTTCACACCCAACTTCAATCAAGCCTTTTGAAGCCCAGATATTTCTGAAAAGACACCACGCATCCTAATGTATTTTCCTAAACTGCAGCTCATTAACCCCTTAAGCCCCAGTGTGTGTGTGGTGCAGACACTGGCCCAGAAACAATACATTTATACAGGGGAATAAACAGTTGGATGGCTGAAGCAAGGCAAAAACACATTACTGGACTCCAGTCCAGTTAACCCCTTGCTTCCCAGGTGAGAGTAGAGGATGGCCCAATGGGGTGTAACCCCTTTAATCCCGGGCCAAATCCCCTCTCTCTTGACAATTACCTATGTTGACTGTATTGGCAGATACAAGAGATATCTTCCAAAAATGTAAAAAAAAAAAAAGTTGTACATCCTTTTTAGAAAGGAAAGGTATACAGGGATATACCAAATATGTATACATAGGAAGAATGTTGATCCAGGAAGTAATCTGATTGCCAATATTTGGAATCAGGAAGGAATTTATTTTTCCTCTTATGAGATACTGTAATCATTAGATATTTCACTGGGGGGTTTTTGTTTGCCTTCCTCTGGATCAATATACTGTAATTACAAATATAGGATAAAGTATCTCATCTAAATTTAGCATAGGTTGAACTTGATGGACGCATGTCTTTTTTCAACCTCAACCTATGTAACTATGTAACAGAAGTTTGTTTTGGAATCAGAATATGTGAATTTTCTTCTAAAACAGTGACCTCTCGGGGAAAGGACCTATGACATATGGGAACGTACTGTATAATGATTTCTGTTTATGTTTATCCTTTTATTTTAAGAAACTGGTCTGCATTTATTATAACTATATATGTTCTTGGAATAATCTTTTCCTGTAACCTAAGAAATATATATATTTATACACACACACACACACACTTTAATAAGTGATACTTTGGGCTCTGAATGAACTGGTTGCATGCTTTGTAGGGTAAAGTATATTTTCAGACACATTTTGCTACAACAGATGTGTGTTAGGCCTCGGACATGGTCAAAAAGACCATGCTGAGGCGCGCTGAGGGGAAACATTATCAATATCAGCGCGGCTTTAGACGGCGCTTCCGCACACTTCCGCAGGCGTGCGGAGGCGTGTGAAACTTCAGCCGACAAGCCAATTTAAGTTTTCCCGCTGCTGGAAGTGCAGGGCCGGTAACGTGACTGCCAGAAGCCAATGGCAGTCCGTGACGTCGGCGCCGTGATGTGGCGCGCTAGCCCCGCCTCCCGCTCCGCCTCCAGGCCCGCCTCCCGAAAGCCTCCCACCCTGCACACAAGCGCGCTCGCTGACGATCATGCAGGGACAAGAAAAATCTCCTGCTTGAGCAGGAGAGCATGAGCGTCAGCGCTGCCCAGCACCGCTCCCTGCACCATGTCCCAGGCCGTAAGTGCATAGCTTTCTTTAATAAACAAGGATCTTATACTCTGCGAATTTTATATTTGATATTTCTAGGGTGGTGACAGTGGATAGATATTACAATCGACTAAGGGTAAATATTAACTAATTTGAAGTACCTTGCGGAGGCGAAAGGTCAGTTGGCTAGTTTAGCCTTGTGTATTAACCCGGGTTGCATACTGTATATATATATATATATTATTTATTTATTTTTATTTATAAAATATTTTACCAGGAAGTAATACATTGAGAGTTACCTCTCGTTTTCAAGTATGTCCTGGGCACAGAGTAAAACAAAATACATGGTTACATATACAGTTACATAAATGAACAGGGTATACATTATATACAAGACATTGCGTGCACAGTTAAAGAAAATATATATTATGAGCGTATGAAACAGTTACAGACCAGATTAAAATGTGAGACAGCCTTAGATTTGAAAGAACTTAAGCTGGTGGTGGATATGAGAGTCTCTGGTAGGTTGTTCCAGTTTTGGGGTGCACGGAAGGAGAAGGAGGAACGTCCGGATACTTTGTTGAGTCTTGGGACCAGGAATAGTCTTTTGGAGTCTGATCTCAGGTGATAGGTACTGCATGTGGTAGGGGTGAGGAGCTTGTTCAGGTAGCTGGGTAGCTTGCCCAGAAAGTATTTGAGGGTGAGACAGGAAAGGTGAACTTTGCGCCTAGACTCTAGTGATGACCAATCTAGTTCTTTGAGCATTTCGCAGTGATGTGTGTTGTAGTTGCATTGGAGAACAAAACGACAAATTGAATTGTAGAGGGTGTCAAGTTTGCTAAGGTGGGTTTGAGGAGCCGAGCCATATACTATGTCTCCATAGTCAATAATTGGCATTAGCATCTGCTGTGCAATACGCTTTCTGACCAGGAGACTTAGGGAGGATTTGTTCCTGTAAAGTACCCCTAGTTTGGCATAGGTCTTGGTTGTCAGGGTATCAATGTGTGTTCCGAATGTTAAGTGGGAGTCAAACCATAAGCCCAGGTATTTAAAACTAGTGACAGGTGTTAGGGTGGTTTTAGCGTTGGTTCTAATCAGGAGCTCAGTCACTGGAAGCTTTACAAATTTAGTCTTGGTCCCAAATACCATTGTTACAGTCTTGTCAGTGTTTAAAAACAGTTTGTTTTGGGAAATCCAGTTTTCGAGTCTCAAAAAGTCAGACTGAAGTATGTGTTGAAGGTCAGAGAGGCTATGGCTGTGTGCATACAGGATTGTGTCATCTGCATACATGTGTATTGAGGCTTCCTTACAAGCTGTGGGAAGATCATTAATGAACACTGAGAAGAGTAGGGGCCCCAGAACAGAGCCTTGCGGGACACCACAGGTGATATCCAGGGGGTTGGAGTTAGAGCCTGAGATGGACACATGTTGGGATCTTCCTGATAGGTAGGACTGAAACCAGTTTAAAGCATGTTTCCCTATTCCAGAGCTCTGGAGTTTGTTAAGCAGGATAACATGATCAACTGTGTCAAAAGCCTTTGCAAAATCTAGGAATACTGCACCAGTGAGTTGTCCCCGTTCCATTCCACACTGGATTTCATTGCAAACTTTTAGCAGGGTAGTTACGGTGGAGTGTTTGGGACGAAACCCAGACTGGAATTGGCTAGGGAAATTTGTCTTGGTGTAGAAATCGCTTAATTGGGAGTGGGCACATTTTTCCATAACTTTGGATAGAATTGGGAGAAGTGAGATTGGCCTGTAGTTTGAGACAGTGTTTTTGTCCCCACTTTTGAAGATTGGGACAACTCTGGCAGTTTTCCAGGTCTTAGGGATATGGCCTGCAGACAGGATAGAGTTGACTATGGACGCAATTAGTTTGGCAATGGCTGGGGCACCATGTCGTAGGAACCTAGATTGTAGTATGTCGGGTCCACATTGGCTGCTTAGTTTTAGTTTGAGGAGCGCTTGTGTAATCTCCTCTTCAGATACTGGGCTAAATTGAAAATTGTGGGCAGTGTTGGGAGGGGGTGGGGCTATAGGGGTACTCCCAGGATGAGATTCAAGTTTGTGGTTTGGGCTGCGTTTCGCTAATAAGTTAGTGGCACACCCCACAAAGTAATCATTGAATGCATTTGCAATGTCAGTGGGGTTTGTCAGAGTAATATATGTCACGTGCTTACAAGTGTTTTGTTTGTGACAGATGGTATATTGGGGCGGAGTGAGAGGAGATATTACTAGGGTGACCATTCGTCCCGATTTTGCCGGGATAGTCCCGTTTTTTTCTGGGCTGTCCCGGGTGACAGTCCGTCCCGGAAATGTCCCTGGTTTTTCCCCTGGTGACTGATCCCGTGCGCGAGTCGGCGGCGGTGCGCGGGAGCAGCGTGAGGAGGATGCGGCGGTGCGCAAGGGCAGCGTGAGGAGGATGCGGCGGTGCGCGGGGGCAGCGTGAGGAGGATGCGGCGGCCGTGAGTATTTATTTTTTTCCCCAATAGCAGGATACCGGGGGGCGGGGCTTTAGAGTAGAAGCAGGGGATTGTTTGGAGGTCAGGATATGCCGGGGGCGGGGCTTAGTATCGGGGACGGATGTAGTGAGTTGGTGCGTGTGTGTGTGTCACAGCTGGCAACTGAAACTGCCGGCAGACTGGAAAAAAGCCTCACTACTTCTGGCTCCCTACAGTGGCACTACAGGTAAGCCCCATGTCGCCTGTGTGTGTGACTGCCTCCCTCCCAGTCTGTGTGTGTGTGACTGCCCCCCTCCCAGTCTGTGTGTGTGTGACTGTCCCCCTTCCAGTCTGTGTGTGTGTGACTGCCCCCCTCCCAATCTGTGTGTGTGTGACTGCCCCACTCCCAGTGTGTGTGTGTGTATGACTGCCCCCCTCCCAGTGTGTGTGTGACTGCCCTGCTCCCAGTCTGTGTGTGTGTGACTGCCCCCCCTCCCAGTCTGTGTGTGTGTGTGTGTGTGTGACTGCCCCCCTCCCAGTGTGTGTGTGACTGCCCCCTCCCAGTCTGTGTGTGTGACTTCCCCCCTCCCAGTCTGTGTGTGTGTGTGTGACTACCCCCCTCCCAGTCTGTGTGTGTGTGTGACTGCCCCCCCTCCGTCTGTGTGTGTATGTGACTGCCCCCCTCCCAGTCTGTGTGTGTGTGACTGCCCCCTCCCAGTCTGTGTGTGACTGCCCCCCTCCCAGTGTGTGTGTGACTGCCCCCCTCCCCGTCTGTGTGTGTGTGACTGCCCCCCTCCCCGTCTGTGTGTGTGTGACTGCCCCCCTCCCAGTGTGTGTGTGACTGCCCCCCTCCCAGTGTGTGTGTGTGACTGCCCCCCCTCCCAGTGTGTGTGTGTGTGACTGCCCGCCCTCCCAGTGTGTGTGTGTGACTGCCCCCCCTTCCAGTCTGTGTGTGTGACTGCCCCTCCTCCCAGTGTGTTTGTGACTGCCCCCCTCCCAGTGTGTGTGTGACTGCCCCCCCTCCCAGTGTGTGTGTGACTGCCCCCCCTCCCAGTGTGTGTGTGTGTGTGTGTGTGTGTGTGTGTGTGTGACTGCCCCCCCTCCCAGTGTGTGTGTGTGACTGCCCCCCCTCCCAGTGTGTGTGTGACGGCCCCTCCTCCCAGTGTGTGTGTGACTGCCCCCCCCTCCCAGTGTGTGTGTGTGACTGCCCCCCCTCCCAGTGTGTGTGTGACTGCCCCCCCTCCCAGTGTGTGTGTGACTGCCCCCCATCCCAGTCTGTGTGTATGTGTCACTGCCCCCCCTCCCAGTGTGTGTGTGTGACTGCCCCCCCTCCCAGTGTGTGTGTGTGACTGCCCCCCCTCCCAGTCTGTGTGTCTGTCTGCCCCTTCCCACTGTGTGATACCCCTCTTCCAGTGTGTGTGTGCCCCCTCCCAGTGTGTGTGTGTGTCTGCCCCCTCCCATTCTGTGTGTCTGCCCCCCTCCCATTCTGTGTGTGTGTGTGACTGCCCATTCCCAGTGTCTGTGTGTATCAGTGACAGAATGTATACAGACACCAACCCACTCACGTGTCAGTCAAATGTGTCACCCACCCACCCACCCACCCACCCACCCACGTGGCAGTCAGTCATTCACCCACGTGTCAGTCACCCACCCACGTGTCAGGCAGTCAGTCACCCACCCACCCAAGTGTCAGGCAGTCTCCCACCCATCCACCCACCCACCAAAAACCCAAGTGTCAGGCAGTCTCCCACCCAACCACCCAGGTGTCAGGCAGTCTCCCACCCACCCACCCAAGTGTCAGGCAGTCTAACCCAAGTGTCAGGCAGTCTCCCACCCACCCAAGTGTCAGGCAGTCTACCACCCAGCCCAAGTGTCAGGCAGTCTCCCACCCACCCAAGTGTCAGGCAGTCTCCCACCCACCCAAGTGTCAGGCAGTCTAACCCAAGTGTCAGGCAGTCTGTCACCCACCCACCCACCCACCCACCCAAGTGTCAGGCAGCCTGTCTCTCTGTCTGTCTCTCTCTGTCTCTCTTCTGTCATCTGTTTGTTCCTCTGTCATCTGTCTCTCATCTGTCATCTGTTTGTTCCTCTGTCATCTGTTTGTTCCTCTGTCATCTGTCTAATCTGTTTGTTCCTCTGTCTCTCTGTTCTGCCCTCCTGCCTCTCTGTCACTCTCTCTCTCTGTCACTCTCTCTCTCTCTGCGTCTCTCTCACTCTCACTGACTGTCTCTGTCACTGACTGTCTCTCTCTCACTGACTGTGTCTGTCTCTGTGTCTGTGTCACCCACTCTCTCTGTCTTATCTTAACTGCCGTATATCTACACCGAAATAACCTATACTGCTTTCTTCCAGATCTGACTCAAGTTTCACACGCGAGACCTCGGAAGACAGGTAGGGAACACCTCCCCTCCAGCATAGTACCTTGAGGGACTGCGGATCAGGTAAGATCCCAGGCGGGATTGCTGCTTTAGAAATTGTGAAGAGGGGGCATCCTGACACTGGTTAATGGGTTCAGAATCATTCACATCTGGCTTTTTTTTTTTTGATTTAGTGAGGTCACACACACACACACACACGCACGCACGCACGCACGCACGCACACACACACACACACACACACACACACACACACACACACAAGGACTAATGGTAGTAAAGTATAAGTGTAATACAATAAATAAACTGTTAATGTAAAAAAATAATAATATAATTGTGTGTCCCGGTTTTTCATTTTCAAAATCTGGTCTCCCTAGATATTACCCAATTTGAAGGACCTTTGCGGAAAGTGAAAAATGTGTCAGCAAGAAAGCTATGTATTAACCCTTGTCCCATATGCAGGTCACGTGCTCCCAGTTGTGCCGTACCTGACACTTACCTCCTTAGGGGGTGCCGGAATCTCCTGCTCAGGTTTAAATCCCCCGGTTACATGGGTCAATAGAAAGCCGCAAGCTTCCTATTGGCACGCGTGACCAGGACATGTGAACCTAAGTAGGAAATACTTGCCTCCTTAGGAAGTGCGGTATCTCAGGAAGCAGGCGGTCCCTATAGCCAAAATGAATGTGTTTCAGCTCTGGAGAGCCCCTGCTTCCTACCTAGGGGGGGCAAAAAATTTTTTTGGGGGGGGGGGGCATTTCTAGGGACCGGCCTGCATGTAATCTAAGAGGTACTTAAAAGCAGTGACCGTGAATTAGGAGAGGCCAAAGTAATGTTAGAACATAACACTCAACATATTAAAACAGGAAGGAGTGTACCTGTTCCGGTGAGGAGAGGCAATTCAGCGGGCACCACGAGGCAGGAGAAAAAAGTTGCTGAAGCTGGACTGTGCTGTATAACAATTCCTTTATTGTAGCATGGTTAAAAAGAGGGGGGAAGCATATTAAAACAGGAATATGAGACAGAAAATGTGCTAAGTGGGGAACACAGAAAAAGTATAGGAACTGGAATGTTACATTAAATGATGCAACCAATTGTACTGTTATTATTAATACTCATGTTTTTTATATTACTCGTTGTATTGTAAATTTAAGTAATTTATAGGAACTACTAGAAGTCTAATTGCGGAGACACATGGGTTCCAGAAAAATCTTCTGCTAACACTGATAATAGTGTCAAAGACACGGACGGGGTTTTGTAGAATGACTCCTGTGATTTAAACTCCATTTTGTATTATAACTTTGATGTGGTATAAATTTACTAAAATTACAAATTAAATGGTGTGTTTCACCGAGGTGCACGCAGAGGTCACGCGAAAAGTATTTTGGGAGTGACAATAGGTAACCAACAGCAAACATGGACAGAGTCATAAAGATAAGTGTTTTTTTTTAATTATAAAGAGAGTTAAATCTTTGTAGAACCAGGGAGTTCTTTAGTCGGAGCAGAGATTAATAACATGATTAAGAATGAGTACAGATAAGGATGGGAAGCAACATTGTTTTAAACATTAACGATGGACACAAGAAAAAAAAAAAAAAAAAAAACATTTAGCCTGCAGCCAGTTAAAGGGTATAGGAAGCCAGCATTAGAAATGTATATTCAGAATCATTGACATCAACCACTGCTGAAGACTCTCCATTCACATGCCTGTTGTGCTGTATGAAGCTTTTCGCCTCAGAAAGAATAAAACTTGGAACAGCTAAGAAAATAAATCTGACTTCAGAGTACTTCATTTGAACCAGAAAGGATCTCATATTTGCAATCATATTTTCATACATACGAGTCTCGGGTCCTCCTGAAAATGAAGAAATAAAAAGTCAATCTTTGCCTCTATTTACAGTTCAGTCTACATTCTCTCCTAGCTTTGGTAAGGCTCAACCACCCAGAAAACTATCACAGAGGCGCAAGCAGTTCCACATCACTCCCAAATTTCGCATCATCGGTTTGAAAAAAAACAATTTTTTTTTGCATATGTATGTAATATGGAATATAGATGAACTCAGCTGCGTTAAATTAATTTAATAAATGTATTACACGGTTTTAATGATTATTCAGTTTTGTAATTAAAATACAGTTTATTGGTATATGTTTAATTGGGGGTGGGATTTAGTGGTGTACATGTTTGTTCTTGCATGTTGCCAATTCCTCCTGATCAGCATGGTCGAAAAGTCGAGTACAGATTTTGTATGTATCAGTGTTAAAATGTAAAATGATCCAGTTTTTAAATCCCCATCAGCCTGTCTGCGATAGCACTCTGTGGAGAGTAGCCGCTTCCCGCCTGTCGTTGACCATTGGTGGTTTCATCTGCTGTGTTGGGTCGAGTAATTCAAAGTGGACAATCGGAACGGAACCAAACACTGCTGCTAACTTTATGGTTCCACTTAGACATCAACGGATTTGGAATAACCAACTCATTTATTGAGCCAAACACAACGTTTCGACCTTATTGGTCTTTATCAAGTGACAGTGGCATAGTGCCACTATGTCACTTGATCAAGACCAAAAAGGTCGAAACTTTGTGTTTGGCTCAATAAATTAGTTAGTTATTCCAAATCCGTTTGTGCCCTGTGTTCCTTCAACTACTACTTGCATTGGATTGATTACAGGCTATCGTTTAAAAACAGGAGCACCGGTAATTGTATTATCTTTTATTATACTCTTTTTAGGTGTGCAGCATTTATTTCATATATTTCCACTTGGACATCACCAGGACAAGCCTTGATTAACAAACAAATTCCTGGAGGTAGGACTGGTTGTGGTTGATTGTCAGAAGAATCTCCTAGTTTTATAACGGCAGAGGGTAAAAAATAAAAAAAGATGCACCAACAGGGCTCAGCATCTACAATTAAAACACCCAATGCTTATAGTTTCATCAGTTCAACTTGTGCATGTGCAAAATCTGTCAATACATATCAGTGTCTGTATTTAGACTGCATCAGCGTCGGTGAATCACAAATATTAATGTGTGTACATATGGCAAGTGTCTGTATGGGCATCAGTGTGCTAGTAAATTTGTGGAATAGGCTTAAAGAGTATGAGGTGGCAGAACACACCCTTAACCCCTTCACTGCCACATCAGGTAGCAAAGGATTTTGTCATTTCCACTTGTAAAATATTTATTGCGGCTTTCTTTTTGCACCTGCTGTAATTGTCGTTCTACACTCCATGGGGTTTTACTAGTTAAACGGTGGTAGTGCTGATCAGGGCACTATTGCATGGAAACTACCACTGACGAAACAGGAGTTTCAGTACTATACTGCCCCGATTGCCATTATCATGGTTTAGTTAACACCCCCATATCAGAGCAGAAGGCAACAATGTAGTTCTGGCGTAATTTAATGCAATGCAGTTTTTGACTGCCCCTGTCTATCTTAGGATTTAGTAGTGAGCTGTTTTATTGCACATAGAATCTTTGCATTTATGTAGTCAAACAAATGTGTCTTTATGGTGTTCATTTCTGTACCAAAAAAAATAAAAAATCATGTTAATAAAAACCCCCATTAAAATGGCTCCAGTGAACAAATGTTTCTATGCAGCAAAAGATAAAGAACCCCAATCCTACATCCAATATGACAAAAATACATAATGTTATACATAAATGTATGTATTCTCATAAATAAGGTTAATTTAGTTAAACACTTTGGCCAAAGCATTATAAGCCTGCAGCCACGTCACAGCATGACCACTATGCAGGTCCTAACACTACCTGTGAGTATTCTCATTTACCTCTGCAGTGGAGGGAGAAAGGTCCCAGGAGACCAGTCCTGCCCCGGCACATGAAAAAGACCTAATTAAAACGTGGATAGGTCCTAACACTACCTGTGAATATTCTCATTCACGTTGAACCTTTGCATATATGTAGTCAAATAAATGTGTCTTTATTGTGTTCATTTCTGTACAAAAAAAAAAAGGAAAATAAATCATGTTAATAAAAAAAAAAAAACATTAAAAGATGGCTCCAGGGAACAAATGTTTACATGCGTTGCTTGGCAACGTGCAGATCTGTGAAAGTTAGCCTGCGGCTTCGTAGAGACATATGCACATACTCAAATCCATTAGCCCCAACTCATGATCAAACAGAATATGTTTACGGGAATACAAGAAAGATTGTTGTGCATAAACCTTGTTAAACTGGTGCAGTTGATCCAAGATAATTCTGAAAACACCACTGCATTTTCAATCCCGATGATGAAGCTCAAACATGAATTGCTAGCATTAAACCAACAATGCCTTTGTATAAAATATGTATACTCTTATCTGATTTAGGGGGTCTTGTAACTGAGACAACCCCATTTCTGCAGCTTTTCACCTTCCTTTGGTCCTGGCATGAGCAACATGAGAACATCGTATCCGAGCATCGAGCCTCACAGTGACATGTTTTGTTATTCATTGGCTCATTGACATACAATATTTGCCTGTGGCCATATTACCCTCACAGTAAGGCTGGTTCTATAGTGCGGGCGTGCTATGCCGTGCGTACGGCAGTTATAGATGGCTGTCAGCCAGCCCTTCTATACAAGGGCTGCGCGCGCGCATGGCAGGGAGCGGGGAGCCGACAGACAGAGGCGAAGACGGTGGGAAGGATGATTTTGTGCCGCTACCGGCGCTCAAATGTATGTGTGTATATGTATGTTTGTATGGATGTGTGTGTGTCTCGAGTGCACAAATAACTTTTTATTTTATGAAACTTTTTTTCTTTAAAAAAAATCTTATTTAGGACTTTCTTCACTCACACAACCCATGCACACACACAGTACCTGTAGCTCCCTGCTCTATAACAGGGAAAAGCATGTGGGACGTGCATGCGCGTTCGCACAGGCACGCGCATGCGCACAGCCGCATGCAGTATAGAACGGGCCTTATACTGGGTGAGCGGGGGGCAAGCAGCATCTCATCTGGGTGCTTTCCAAATATGACTGGGGAGGTTGTGCTCCAGGAGATCCTCGGTATAGAAAAAAAACCCTTAAAATCCATAATAATAATGAGAAAATAACACAAAACGGCACAGCCGATACAACCGTAGATCCAGACATGGGGCCTTTTCCCACTTTTGCACGATCTACAACACACATGGATGCAATCTGAATACACACGAAAATGTGTTCTTCAACTTGTGTGTAGAGTAGAGTCATTTATTTGATGTATTGCAAAGTGAACATCATTACCAGGGTAATTGCATGCATTTCAGGGCTTTGCTCTTCCTTCAGGTTGTTTGGTTTAATGGCGCTTTGCTGCGTAGTACAATTATCCAGACTTAATTGCAAATATGTCCTTGTTGTAAAGTCAGTATGGGACATGTTGAATACAGTTCTGTGACTCATGAAGCGATCCTGGATGTGTTGCTGGCACATACTATATGGGGGGGGGGGGGGGGGGTCATGTTTCAGTGTTTCCATTCCCCAGCCAGTTGACCACATAGCTCAAGGCAATGCCACTCTATCTTCCTGGAGACACTAAATGTGTGCATCATCCATCAAATCAAAAACAGATGTGTGGTGTGTAACCCCCCTAGAAACAATGGACTTATTCTAAAGCTGTCAGTGTGAGATAATGAATGAGATGTAGTGACATGCATGTATGTAATATATTAAGTTGCAGATTGCAAAAGCTTAAAGGTCCAATTCCATCTTTCTTTACTTTGAGGATGTGGCACCATGAACCTGCTATGGAGACCATGGATAGAAAGGAAACAGCCTTTGGAATAATTTGGCATAGAAATGTATGTTCCATTGGGGTGAACCTGAAGAACTGTGGCAGCCATTTTGGATTACACATCTTGTGCCTGACAGAACAAGCACCAAGTGGTATTTCAAAAGAAACCCCGTACACAGTTATTAGGGATAGATTAAAAAAACGATTCCTTATTCATGCGTAAAGGACGGACATTAAGGCCTTACATTTTGCATCTACAGCTATAATTGCCAAATCGGCCTGAAGAGAAGACTACCATTGCCTGGTATCTGGTATAGGCTAGGACTTTACAATCAAAACCCCAAACAACGGGTGTGGTTGAATGTCCCAGATAACATGTTATAATGGCCCTTGCTGTGAACACACCAGTTAATGGGCCAATGTATCTTCTCTGCCACCCACATTCATGTTTAAAAACTGAATAAAAAAAAATAAAAGTATTTAAGCTACACAGAAGAATAAATCTCATACAATAAGTAAATTCAGAGATCCATTATGCTTTATTTACATGCATCACCATCTGTTTTACAAACTAGATTACAATTTAAAATGGAATACACAAGGCAATACCTACTAACACCCAGTGGAGTAAAGCACTGCGTTTCTATTGCAATTAAAAGGGGAAAGTATCCGAATCATATTGGTGGGTAAAAAGGTAGCATAGTAGTGGGGCAGTTGCTGCTCACGTGGTTATTAGTCTAAATGATTTGCACCCAGCATATACTAGACATTTCATGTGACAACATATAAACTCTTAAAAGGTAAACTGTAAAACACCAGTGAGCTTGCGATTACTTTAGAAATCTGTAAAATGAAATTGCTTTGACAATATGACAGTTACTGTACACAAAACAGGTTTGGTTTCTTTTCTGACGTTAATCATACACATTAAAAAAATAAGTAGGTGGCCAAAATGTACAATATTCTTCATATACAGTTAAAAAAGTATGGATTTTTTTTGGAGCTCATCTGTTTAAGCGTCCATGAAAGCGGTGACATGATTTTGAACCCTTTTCTGTACCAAAGAGGGACGCAATGCACTAAAATGTGATGCTCCCTCTGCAAACGCCTGCTGCACTCAAGGGGCTTCAATGAATGTGTCCATTCAGCATTATTTTCAACATGTTATATGTCTCTCTAGCCTGGCAGTGGCCGTTATGAACTGATCAGAAAACAAATCTCCCATGATATTAAAAAAACAAACAAAAAAAACAAGCATGAAAAGCACACCATACTGTTCAAAGTGCACGGGTTGCATGTTACTGAGCAGAGATGGAACACCTTTCAAATAACACTATCTGGTCTCTGACTTTATAGACAAATGAGGCTATACAAGAAAAAACAAAACAATATTCCATTGTGGTAATGCTCTTTATCAAAGTGTTCCTTATTACACAGTGTCACTCCAACGATCCTAGCTCGCTGCGCACCCAGTAATCTACGTGTAATCAGAACAGGACGTACGATTTGACCTCTTCACAACAAAAGTTTTGCAAAGCAGCTTCCTGGTGTCAAAGGTCTTAATTACAGTACATGTCAAGGAACAAGTTGATTGTTTTCTTTTCTTGTTTCCGGTGTAATAAGGTACGTTTAACATATAACATATATATATATATTTTTTTTTTTATTAAAAGAAATAATATGGCAGAAAATATATCAAGCAAAATATTTTACTTTTCTATATTTGTTGGAGGAGTTTTAAAAGGAAGTGCAGGGGACCCCTAAATGCTAGCCACAGGTGGAGAGGATAGTAAGCTAATTGTTAGACCTAAACAGCATTATAAAGAGGAGACTCTCACGCACACATTGTTAAGCCCTTCAGTGCTGAAAGTGTATTCAAACCAATGCTTTGCAGCACTGAGGAAACGAAGATACTACTAATCTGGGTACTTGATTTTAAGGATTTAGATCAACATCATTTCAAATACAGACACATTTAAACAAAATAAAAATGTTAAAAAAATTGAATTAAAAGAGTAATCATAATAAACGTGAGAATTGAAGGCCTGCTTAAGGCCCTAAAAACAGTTGCTCAGTTTGCGTATGCCTTGAACCACCTTTAGTAAAAGGGCTCTCTCTCTCTTATTTAACGGTGATAGTGCCGATCGGGGCACTGTTGCGCCGAAACTCCCGCTGAAGTCAGTGGGAGTGTGTGTGATAACGCCCCCCGACTGGCACGATCGCATTTGACTAAATAAAACCCAAGAAAAGCCATCCCTGTTGCCCTTACTTTTCACAAGACTGTGGATGTTAATGAGTCCCCTCACTGCCACAAAGATCAGCCGATCAAAGCCAGGCAAATCAATACTAGTTAACTGGTGCTTCCTCAAGCATGGAATGGACATATTACAAAAGCAGAAAAGTAGGAGAGCTGATGAATAAGGGTCATTACAAGGGCTTACTCTACCTTCTTGCCTTATACAAATTGCCTTTACTTTTCCCCTTTTCATCCTGATCACACATGTCCTTGTAAAATCCTCCAGCAGATTATTATTATTTTTTTTTTTTTTGGAGAGAAATATTGATGTAAAATACGTCGCCTCACAAGGCTGCCTCAGAATAAATGACAACTTCGGAATCCCGGCTGCATTATTTTTCCACGTTCGGATTAAGCCCCCCCATTCCAACTTCTGAGGGGGAAAAAAAAAAAAACTGCCCGTATTGTGCACATTCTGCAGTCATTTGTCCTCACAGCGAGGATTCTGGGCATAAACTTGCAAAGCGAACGAACAAATCTTGAATTGTAAAACTAATAATCGCAGATTGTGTTACACGGTAGAATGTTGCTACTCTAAATTTCTCGCTAACGGAGACGGCACCTTTAAAATCCTAGGTGCCAAACGTTCAGTCTCAATTGAATATCCCTGCATAACAGTGATGACAAGCAGCTTTCTGATACAAAATTCAGATTTGGCTCCATTTTGTTTTGTAGCCGAGAGCTGCTTAGCACTGCAGCTGCTCAGCACTTCCTAAATGAAAGCCTATATGTTTATATGAATCACTATTACACTGTCTCTTAATTGATCAGCATTTTGTACTCTATGGTATTTTGCTACATTGCACCGATGTGAATATTCAAACTTCACATTTTTTATTACACAAACACTGACATATGCTACCATGTTTTCCTCCCTCGACATAAGAAACGCTGGATTCTTGTGGGGGAAGAGAGAATTTCCAAATAAAGTGAAAGGATGCGAGAGCTCAGGGTAAAGTTACCAGACCCTATTCCAGTCACATATTCTACAGGCTTTATGTACCTCAAAGCTGCTAAATAGGCATGAAACAAAGTGCTGGGTTTGATATAGCTGCAGTTATCCACTGAGAGTACAATTACTACGACATGCTACGTACAGCATATGGATCATGTCACAGCCCTACTTGTAAACTTCACAATGTTGCATTAACATATGAAAATAGGAAAAAATGCAAAGGTATTCTGGCCTGTCAAGTCTCACTCATTTGATGGCACTCATTCACTCAGGGGGTTATTCGCTAAACTGCGATAGTGGTGATCCCCATTAGACTCAAAGGGAGCTTCCAATTGGCGCCATTGCAGTTTAATGAATCACCCCCTCTGACTCCAAAATAGCCTATGCCATTCTGCGAGTCCGAATGAGTTAAAAAAAAGGTCATCTTTTGGTTCTCAAGTGTCAACCATATGGGTCCTTGACAGCTGCATGATAAGACTTTCCCACAATCAAGAGCTGTCCAAGCAAAGGCCATTGCAGATTGAACATGTTCCTGAGTAGCACAATGAAAATAATAATTGTTTTGTCTAGCGTTTGTTTCTCATGTATGCCCGTATTAAATACTTATACTAGTGGTTACCATATACAAAGAGGCTCCCTTGTCAAGGGCCTGGGTTCACATTCCATTCTGAAATGTGACATCCCGCGATCCTAGAATTTGGAATTGGGGCATTCAAGATTACCATTGGCTCCAATCATGGGATTTTCCCCCAAATATTAAATCAGAAAAAGGTAGAACCATTTGTTCTGTGTGCCTCAGCTCTGTATTGTATACGAATAAGTACTAGTGATGCTTAAGCCCATAAAACAGGCATTGCGACTCAGAGGATCCAGCTGAGAAGTCATGTAAAAGCCACCAGACACTACATGACATGGGTTAGCAACAGAAAAGGAATGAAAAGAAACGTCAAATAAGCTAGAACATCAAGTAACTAATATACTCCAGGAGTAACATGCTCCGATTCTAAATAAAGAAAAAAAAATAACGTCCAGCTAATTTGTAATATTTAGTGTTCATTGTAAAGGTGGGTCTGCCATGGACTGGCTATTGAACTCGCGACCTCTGTGGAGTTTGTAATGTTTGCTCTTACTTTGGACTTGGCATGTGGTGAAGTAAAGAGTGTGAGAACGGAGAGAGACGGAGGCAAAATCTGAAAGGTGGCGGTATAGCTTGTAAATAATTCTGCACAGAATAGTATAGTTTGTTGTTTAAATTAAGGTAATTCTTCAGTCACAGAGCTAGTAAGATAGTGCCTCGCAGACCATTAACTGAGATATGATGCCAAGGCATAGAAGTGCATCTCTTTATCATACTGTAGACATGCTCACATTGGTTGTAGTATAAAGGAATGAGGCTGCCTGTCACCCCATTTTCTACCAAAGACATACAAGACACCCTTTTACCTTATGAGCCTAAGGCTTTATAATCGGTTGGTAACCCCATCTTACACTGGGTTCCACTTCTTCAATATATAATCAAGAGGACACTCAACTAGACCAGGAGGATAAAATCAGAGCATGGGCACCTGTTAGATGATAAAGGAAATAAGTCATGTGCATGTCAAACAAATACAGGAGCAAAACAAAATTCACTTTGTTCAGTAAATACCGTGGAGAAATGACTAGAACTCTCCTTATCAATTCACAGTTATTGATGTGTCAAAAATAGACAACAACACTGGTGTGCTCTGGAAGCAGAGAGAACTCATGTTCAGGATCTTTCTTTGCTTTGGTAAAATAACCATATGTTGAAAATACTGTAAACTATGACGGAATCCGTCCAAGCCTCTACAACGGAATAACGTTTCGTCTTAACTACTCTGAGCTGCTTTGAATAGCCAAGTATGCTACAGGTCGAACATGACCGCGGGGGTACTGGGATTACAGGACCAGCACACGGTTTTCAGTAATGAACCACATGTGCTGCAGTAAAAGGTTGACAGAGGGTGGGGGGCACAAATGAAACACACAAACAAAGAGGCACCAGCACGAGGCCGGTTACAAAGAGTACAGAGATTCCCAGAAGACTTGCCACATGATATCAAGTCTTACCAAAAAAATCCCCAGGTCAGTAAGGAATGGGAAAGAAAGGGAGAGGAGCGCTGAGGCTATGAATTGGTGGAATTTTATAGTGGGATAAATGAGCACACAACATATTCCATTGTACATGTGTCACTGCAGGAACTCATGCGCTAAAACTTTCTGATGAAATGCTAGTTTGCTGTTGTTTTCCTAACACCCATGCATAATGATTAATCTCTGTACATAACAAAATATATTTATATATTTATATTCATAATGCCATAATGCAAAAAAAAAAAAAAAGTCTTCATATATCATTTTTGTGAAGTACAGTATGTATACATTGGTATATTCAAAGGTTCTGTACTTCATACCAAGTTGTAATAATGTACCATTGGTGTTTGTTCACCTAATGCTCCGCCCGCAACACCCCCTCCCCCCCTACAAACAAAACAAACCCCTCTAGAAACAAAAGAAGTTCAGACATGCGAGTGTACGAAGTAAGGGCCTTTATAGCACCATTGTGCTTTCTAAATTAAAAGAAGCCTGGAAAAAAAAACAAAAAACAAGGGACCCTACATCTCATCCACGCGATGTCATTCTGCTCGTATAGAATAGTGAGTCGGTTGTAAGAATATTAGGGGTTTCTGCTCTTTTCCTATCCAGGGCTTCCACTTGCAGAATGGATTATTCCAAGTGAAGTAAGGCAATGGAAGACCCAAGAAGTGCCAATGATAATTAGTGCAAACCTTTCTATAGTAATCCTGGCTGTGGCTGACAAACACTTGGTTAGCAATGCCAAAGGACTGTACTGTTTGACAGATGTTGCCGTTCTCAAACCCTTACAGACACGTGTGGTGCATTTGGTGGCAGAGCGCTTGCAAAGCATGGAGATCGGACAGCAGTGAAAACGAATGGGTTACGCCCCACTGCTCAGGAAAATATTAGTACATTACAGCAGTACACACTGATTTGGGTGACAGGAAGTAGTACCATGTCAGCAAAATATTTATCCCTGAATTACCTCATTTTTAATAGAAATACAGGTAGTTTTAAAACAGGATGGGGGGGTTAGGAGGGGGGGGAAGTGTGACAAAAATTGTGTCTTTTAGCATAAAGGGGCAGTACAAAGTTGTGTCAGGTCATCTGTTAGCTTATATGAATGTTTGAGGCATAGCAAAATATCTCTGTCAAGGGTAGTTAGTATTAGAAGGAGGGGGAAAAAAAAAGAAAAGAAAAATACAGAAAAGGTAACAGAAATTACACGCCCCAGAAAGTAAAGAAGAAGACAAAAATCCGCCCCCTTAACATAAGAAAAACACCACATCGATATTAACCTCTTCAGAGCTGGCGGGGTATGCAATGCAATGCAAGTACTTCCAGCTATGAACAAGATGACAAACACCACTGCATAAGTGTTCTCCGAGAGAAGGATGCTGAACTCGGGCTCCACCGCAGCGTCTCTTTTCATCCCCGTGCAGAAGATTTTGCATACTTGAAAAGGAGTAAAAAAAATGTCCAAGAGGGACCTTTACTCGGGGTGAAGGGTTTCTGCTAACAGTCTTTGCTAGGTTAGGAAAACGATGCAAGTTTCTCAAAAAGGTCATCAGCTGTAAACAGGATCACTGTCCACTTGCTGACAGCAGTTTTGGCAAAGGGTTTCACTTTTAGGGTCTCTTGTCCGTTTACTGGGGGGCCTGGAAAGGAGAAAGAGAGAGATGTTAGATTGGGGAGAATACCACGGCCCACACATTGCATTGGAAACCATAAGTGGCTGGACCCTGCTTTCACCCAGGGGTGGCCAACTCCACTCGAGGGCCACCAACAGGGTCAGGTATTGGAGAGATCCCTGCTTCAGCACAGGTGGCGCAATCAGTAGCTCAATCATGATGACTGAGCCACTGATTGAGCTACCTGTGCTGAAGCAGGGATCGCCTCAGTTGGGAACTGGAGTTGGCCGCACCTGCTTTAACCCTTTCAGTGGCGGCAGTAACAGACATTTCTTGACATTGCTAAACCCTCCAGTGATACTGGGGTTGACGTCAGTGGTCGAAGTGTGATGGTATTTGGGGGTACAGAGTACAACTACTGTTTAATTTACAACCAAAGACTAAACACTACTTTTTTTTTTTTTTTTAAATCAATGACAAACTTATGAAGATTGCGTTTTATTTCTCCCTTCCTGCCTTCCAAGCATACATATTGTAGAAACGTTTCTGAAAAATTATCAAGGTTACTTTCCTAAATGTAAAAGAATTTCAAATATTCTGAAGTCAGACGCAGTAGCATCATTTTTGTTTTTTTTTATAAGGCATTTGAACACTGGTTAAAGTAACAGCACTATTGTGTGTAAACTGTACAGACTTTGGCCTTCTGCCCAGGACAACTCATACCCCTGAAGTAACCACGATATTTTTACAGCTTGCCTAAAAGAAAATGGCATTCGTCAGAAGCAGCTAAAGTCGAGAACTTGCTCAGTATGAAAAGAACAAGGTGCTGTTCAGGAAGCCACGTATTAATATTGAATGCAAGGAGCAGCATTTCTGCAGATCATGGCTGGTACTTTATTAAAAAATTTTTTTTTTTTAGAGTATTGCTTATGTTTAAATCACGGTCCCACGGAAGTGCTTAAAAATGTTTCGCTTTATAAATTGCCTTAATGTTTTTTTTCTTTATTTTCACGCCGACTACATACTTTTTTCAAGTTTGCAGTTTTCAATCCCAGATAAATACGAATATAAAATCATTTGTATGGCACAGCACAAATGATTTGCATTACATTTACCCATTAAAGTGCCCTTACTGTATAAGGTACCTGGCACATCATGGGCATTTCACTCATGTTATAGAGGCAGATCATGCTGACCATGGAGAGGCCATCCTGATCGAGCCCCCTCCACGTCTGTTTCCAGGAGTGACCACATGACAGATGCGGGGAGCCTGGTGGCATTCTAGTACCACTATAAATAGAAATGGCCTCAAAAATTAAAGACACTTGCCGGTGCTGAAACTCAATGGTGAAACCTCATAGAAATAAAGCGAGAGTAGCACTCCAACATAGTGATCAAGTGGTTAATATTTATTCCTCCAACGTTTCGGTCCAACGCAGCCGACCTTTCTCAAGGTTAAGCCATTTCTGGGGGTACTCTAGAACCGCCAGACCCCCAGCACTTTAAAGGTCACACAGTAAGTCACCAGCTCCCTTGACGCGCACACGGAAACATACAAACGCTCTCTTAAAAATAGTGTCCCTTCTAGGAGCTGCTCCTGGAAATCGGGCTGAGCTGGTGCTGTGGAGAGAGCAGAGGCAAGCTGGAGGGAGGAAGGGAACCTGGGGCTGAAAAAACCTGGGGAGTCAGGGAGGCTTTGGGGCTGGAGAGAGTGGGGTTGTAGGACCCAGGGAAGGAGGGTGACCCCCTGGGACTAGGGGTGCAGGCTGCAGGGAGGGGAAAACCGGGGTCTGTAGAGCTGGGGAGCAGGCTGCAGGGAGGCTGGGACGGAGTGCCACCTGCCAGAAAGGAAGAAGGGGAACGCTGGGTCTGGAGAGAGGGGATGCATACTGCGATGGAGGAAGGGCAACCTGATGCTAGAGACAGGGGATCCAAGTTGCAAGGAGGGGGAAGGGAGACCCTGTGGCTGGAGAGAGAGGGTGCAAGCTGATGGAAGAGAGACCCTGGGGCTGGAGAGCGAGGGTGCAAGCTGATGGAAGGGAGACCCTGGGGCTGGAGAGAGAGGGTGCAAGCTGATGGAAGGGGGACCCTGGGGCTGGAGGGAGAGGGTGCAAGCTGATGGAAGGGGGACCCTGGGGCTTGAGAGAGAGGGTGCAAGCTGATGGAAGGGAGACCCTGGGGCTGGAGAGAGTGGGTGCAAGCTGATGGAAGGGAGACCCTGGGGCTGGAGAGAGAGGGTGTAGGAGCAACCAACCTTTTCATGGTTTGTGGCTCAGACAGCCAGTTGCAGCTGCCAAACCCCTGGTCACCACTCAATGACAGTATGATGCACCAGGTGCTCCCTACTGGTACTAATACTGTAGCAAAGCGAAATCTAGACCAGTAGCCATTTCAGCACAAATCCATCCGGATGTTAATGGGGGTCTCACAAAGACCACGTTGTGTAAAAACCTCAGATCTTAACCCGGAGTCACATAAGACCACACAGTTTCCCTTAATAATAATAAAAAAAGGTATTTTTTCTATATATATTAGATAAGGTAGGTGTGGAAATGAATCCCTGGAATGGTGCTTCAACAAACCCGTGACACCAGTGTGTTGGTAAAAAGTAAAGACTGTAATAAACCCTTAATTTAGGACGAAAATGTCTGTAATAGAGGTAAATATGAACAATGATACGGATTCGTGATCTAAGTACATACACCCGTAAACATAGGAACACTCAGTGAGCTAGACCTGAAACCAAGGGAGAAGGAGACAGTTGGAGGGAAACTCAAACCCCCAGCCCCGCACTGCAGCAGTCCCGCTGGGGAGCTACAACCCCTTCTCACAACCCACCCCAGATCAGGTCAAGAAGACTCAAAATCCCACACTGGCTAGTGTACGGAAAAACAATTGCAAAACAAAGCAACTCTGTATCCGGATCAGTTGGTGTACTCCCGGTCCTGTTCCTCTATGAATCACTGTCGGTTCATCCGGGGCGTGCTTCTGCAGTGGTTAATTCAAAGGTAACAGCAACGGGAATAAAAGCGAGAGCACTGCAAACAGGTAAAAAGGGCTGTAGGCAAGCGAATCAAAAAGAATGATTTAAGGAGCATATAGCAAACAGACGGAGGTTAAATACAAAGATCCTCTGATGCGTTTGTCGTCGTAATTGGCGCTTTATCAAAGGGTGCTTCGATAACGCGCCAGTTATGATGGGAAACGCGTCAGAGGGTCTTTGTTTTTTGAACCTCCGTCTGTTTGCTATATGCTCATGAAAGCATTATTTTTGATTCGCTTGCCTACAGCCCTTTTTACCTGTTTGCAGTGCGCTCCCTTTTTTCCCTTTTGCTATATATTAGGTAATAAGTGAACATGTCTGAAAACTAGCAGCTAAATAAATGTGATGTTTAGTTTTCAGTCTTATTCTCAAAGCACTACCAGGCGGCTTGGAAATAAAAACAGGACAATGGAAAGACCAGGTGAGCCAAATGGTCCTTAATCTTTCCTGTGACCAGCCTCATTGGCCAAAGTAACACTACAATATAGTGCAAGCAACACGCGTAACCACCTGATACTGTGAGAATTCTGTGGTGCAGTATATTGTGACATCAGTGTAACCAATAGCACCAGTCACATCTGTTTGTGTGAAAGGACATGTAAGCTATGTTACTGATTACCACGACCTTGTAGTGAGGACATTCAAGTCAGGACAGGATCCTTTTACAATAAGGACTCATTCAGGGAACAGGTTAAGACTAAGCATTTGTTTTCTTATGTTCCATGAAATACACTTCACAAAGCGAATTGTTGGGACTCCCGTACAAACATCCCCCAGGACCAAAATGAATGAGATGAAGGATAAAAGGGAGAGAAAAGGTGGTGTACATCAGGAGGTTAATACATTATTTTCTTTTTTTTCTCTATATACAGTAAACCCCAGGAGTCTTGAGTAAAAAAACAAAAACAGCCATGTGCTGTAAAAGATTATTTACAATATTCCTTCACTAGATTCCCGCATTGTGTAGGAGTTCATATTTAAATGCCTGAACCGACAAGACATTCGTAATGCATCATAATTAACAATGACGTATTCTATGCAACAAAAACGACATTCAAAACACGTGGTCAGATTGTGCCGTACACGGATTTCAAACCTTACAGCAATAATGTGGTAACTCCACATTGACAATCTGAATAAGTTTTCATGAAATACATTTATAACACCAATGACCAATAATCACATACTTCCTAGTAAACTACACATTTCTTCTTACTGGTTTCTGTTTTTTTCTTAACATTTATGACTGGTATTTTTAAGGTGGATTGCTGCAAAGTAAACAGTCAGCCTGATCATCTGAAGGATGCAGAAATATGGTGGCCACAGCTTTGAGTTCAAAATAGAACCCTTTGGGTAGCAGTAAGTACAATGAGAAAACAGTCCAACGAGTATCTAACTCCTGGGTGAGTTGTTCTGACAATAACAAATAGTTATTTAATTTAGCATGAATTTCCAACACCACTGCATAGAAAATCCCCAGTGCCCATGTGTTAACTGGCAAGGGATTAAACACAAACGCATGACCAAATGCAAGCTTTCCCTCCCCGTGGCAAGTTCTCCCACTAGTGTTAATTATAATAAAAAGAATTCAAAATAAGAAAGGGAAACCTTAACATGTGCCCAGTATAGGTACTCAACAGGAACTGAGCTCAAGCTGTGTTTACCAACAGGGTACCATGAGAACTAGTGTTCAAAAATTGTAGATGAAAAAGACAACCAACGGGTAGAAAACCCAGCATGACAAGAGCCAACAAATAGATGGGTCCAGACTGGGAACGTGGAACCGCAACTCAGCAGTCTGGGATCCATAAATAAATAAACGCACCTCATAGGACATAGCAACGACTAAAAGATAGATACTGCTGGTCCTGGCTGTCGTGGTTTAGAGTGGCTGTGACGTGGAAGCAAGCTTTCCATGTTGTGGCTAAAACGTGCAGCTAGAACACCCCCCTTATGATGAATTAACAGATTGTAAAAACCTTTTCTTTCTTCAATCCTCTGTAAATATATGTTTGCTATAACCAGAAATGTCGATGTCATAGAGTGCTGAGAGGTAGATCAGCAGAGACTAGCTCCCTGTCTATCTCTCCCCCATCTCACCTGCCCCTCGCCCCATCTTCTGTTTATCTCCCCTCCCACACCTCTTCTTCCTCCCTCCCCCCCCTCCCCTAGCAGGCCCACAGGGAGAGGACATTACCTTGATCCATAATATGTATTATGTAGACAGCATACAATATCTAAATTGGCAATGTTGTACTTGTGACCACCTCTGCCTTCTTTATTTCTGTATCCCATAACCTTGAAAATATTCCAATAAACTGGGAGCTTTATTTAAAAAAAAAAAAAAAAAAGCTTCATATTCCCAGGGAATTGCAGGATGAAATACAGCATTGAGGTTTAGACTGTGTTGCATTGTGTTCTTGTTGCTTTTGAGGGTCACGACCCTGCAGCTCTGCTCTATATTGCGTGCTAGCCGACCTTACAAATACTATTAGATTAGAATATTCTATTGCACATGTAGAGCCTGTGCAGTTTTCAAAGCTCTATACACTTAATTTCATCCATGAAAGACTCTAATGTTGGTTCCCTAAAAGGTACCACAATCTACAAGTCTCCCCCTTACTTCTTTTAGAAAGCCACTAGAGAACCATTTGGCATGTGTTTTTAGGAACACTATTTCACAACCAATCTAATCACGTCCTGATCTTTTTGGTGTATGCAGACAGTCCACAAAGAACAACTTGGAGAGTTGTGTAGAACAATGAATTCTGTGTATACAGTACACAATTGTAAGATTTACGTTGGCTTGTGCCACATGATCTCAAACATATGGTGTGAGTTTAATGGAGAGCCGTCATGTTGGCATTTCAGTATGTCCCTACACACAATACTTGCTGTCAGATTAAATTAGTCTGCTTGCCAATAAAGAAGACCAGAGCCAGGCCAGAGATGCAACAAAATGTAATTTGGAGGGCATTGTAGAAATGTCAGAACGCTGTCACTCATGTTAAAATGCTAAGTGATCCTGATGGCGTTTTTTACTTTACGAATATAGAAATATAGGAGCTGTTTTTGCAAATATACCACCAAATTTTGCAAAATGCAGCAAGTTATGGTCCATATTTACCAAGTGATGCCAAGCCATAAAATGCACCTTCAAATGAATGGGTGTCTTAAAGACCAATCATGTGCCATTCCTCACTGAGCATATCCAATTCCATCTTAAATCTCCTTACTGAATTTGCACTGCTTCAGAAATACGCTTTTGATCCCACTTTGTGCTCCTCCCTCTCCACTCAGCTCTGCTCCAGACCCGGACAACCTGGTGAGGAACTACAACTTTGCCCTATCCTCTCTTGATTTACATGCCCCGCTTTCTCTCTGCCGTTCTCGCCCTTCTAACCCCAGACCTTGGATAAATTGCCACACGCGCATGCTGCGTTCCTGCACTCCTGAATGCCTTGCAGACTTCCTTCACTACAAATTTATTCTATCCTGTTTCAACTCTGCCCTCTCTCAGGCTAAACAAACCTACTTATCTTCACTTATCAACACTCACAAGTCTAACCCAGGCTGACTCTTCTGTCTTTTGACTCCCTACTCAGACCACCCTCTGCTGCCTGTTCTTCTTCCGCCATCTCACATCAGGACTTTGTTGACTATTTCATGGAAAAGGTGGAGTCCATACGTCAGGACATCCCTCTGTATCCTCCTCCCATCCTACACCTCTTCCTAACTCTCCTCCAGCCTTCCTTGACTCTTTTTCCGCTGTCAGAGAGGAGGATGTGTTGTTGCTGATCTCCTCTTCTCCCTCTACCACCTGACCTCTTGACCCCATTTCCTCCCATCTACTAAAACCTCTTGCTCCTACTATAATCCCTACCCTCGCACACATTTTTAACGCCTCCCTCTAGTACCTTTCTCTCGTGCTTCAAACAGGCAACAGTTATACCATTACTCAAAAACAGTAGGCTTGACTCCACCTGTCTTTCTAACAATCGTCCTGCCTCCCGCCTGAATTTTGCCTCTAAACTCCTTGAACATCTTGTATTCTCTCACTTGCTCAGTTTTCTCAACTCCTATTCTCTCCTAGACCCCCACTGAAACAGTCCTCACTAAAATAACCAATGACCGCCATGCTGCCAAAGACAGAGGTCATTACACTCTGCTCATATTACTCAACCTCTCTGCAGCATTTGATACTGTGGCCCACCCTCTTCTCCTTCATATTCACAATAACCTTGGTATTCGTAACAAAGCTCTATCCTGGATCTCCTCTTACCTCTCCCACCGTACTTTCGTGTCTCTTTTGCCAACACCTCCTTCTCCTCTATCGATCTCTCTGTGGGGGTACCCCAGGGCTCTGTCCTGGAACCTCTTCTCTTTTCACACTCTCTCTAGGTGACCTAATCACATCTCTTCAAATATCAACACTATGCTGATGACACACAAATGTACTTTTCAACCCCTGACCTTACACCTGCCGTACAGAACAAAGTTTCTGAATGTCTCTCTGCAATATCATCCTGAATGGCCGCTGACTTAAACTTAACATGTTAAAAACAGAGCTCCTCATACTTCCTCCCAAACCTGGCCCTACTACCTCCTTCAACATTACTGTTGGAAGTACTATCATTCACCCAGTTGCACAAGCACACTGCCTAGGGGTCACACTCAATCCCTCTCTCACATTCAAAAGGTAGCTAAAACCTGTAATTTCTTCCCCTCCGCAATATTACAAAGATATGTCTTTTCCGCTGTTGCTCGACTGCTAAAACTCTGACACAGACCCTCAATCTCTCACATCTTGATTATTGTAACCTCCTGCTGTTCGGCCTTCCTGCCTCTCACCTATCTCCCCTACAATCTGTCCTAAACGCTGCTGTCAGAATCACTCTACTCTCTGCTAAATCTGTCTCAGCGTCTCCCCTGCTGAAATCCCTCTCGTAGCTTCCTATAAAATCCCGTAACACAAACTCAATTCTCCCCCTCACTTTTAAAGCTTTACACTCTTCTGCTCGTCCATACATCTCAGCCCTAATTTCTCGCTATGCACCATCCCGACTCTTGCATTCTGCTCAAGGATATCTTCTTTCTACCCTTTTTGTAGTCAAAGCCCTCTCTCGCCTTAAACCTCTCACTAACTGCCCCACACCTATGGAATGCCCTTCCCCTCCGACTAGCACCCTCTCTATCCACCTTAAAACACAACTGCTTAAGGAAGCATATGAGTAGCTCCATGGCTGATACTTTACACCTCATACATAGTATATATATATATAGCTTGGCCCCTTGCAGAAGCAGTTACCAGAACGCTCTCCTAATGTCTCTGTATGTTCTTCCTACCTACCAATTAGTTTGTAAGCTCTTTGGAGCAGAGACTCCTTTCCCTAAATGTTACTTTAATGTCTGAAGCACTTCTTCCCATTATGTGTTATTTATATTATTTGTTATTTATATGATTGTCACGTGTATTACTGCTGTGAAGCACTCTTAATCGCGCTATATAAATAAAGACATACATACATACGCAAATTCCACAAATTCTGATTTGTGTCCAAAACTGCATGAGGAAAAAAAGCATGTCTTGTTACCAGCATTAACCACCTCCTCCAGCCCTTTGTTTTGTGTTACGGATTATTATTCATACATACATTTGATCCAACATATCATTTTTCCTATACTTCATCTATATATTTGTTAGTCATAGACAACCCCTGTTTTTATGAAGAGCATTCTGGTTAGACAAATCTGTCGATCTACAAACCTTATGATGCGCCCTGGGTTACTTGCCTCTTTTGAATACCAGTAGTATTTTTTTTATTTTTTTACAGAAGCCTGCTCCTCACTTTTACCACTTTCGTGTCTGTTATGCAAACAGATGCCACCTGGGCCTACAGTAGTATTATGCTCCAGTTCTGCTATACTGGAAATGTTACTTGTATAAACTGTAAGAATGTACAAAATGCTTTGTGTAAATGCTACAGAACCCAATAACCCTGAGCGCGTAATATATTCTTTTCCTACTCTATATACTATTTCTATATATGGGTATCTTTGTAATAAAGCCGACAATGTACCTACAACATGCCTTTTTTTAATATTCTGGGGCCACAAGGATCAACCAACAGAAAGTGCTGACACCGTATATACTAATGTAACTTTTCTGTTGGCTTTCAAATGTATGTAAATAAAACACCAAGACACAAAGACGACGGGGTTCTTGGAGCTCAAAAAATACTTTCTGCTTTAATGTGTGTGCTACTATATCGGCTGCTCAGTCTGCCATCACCTGACACTGTGCAGACATTTTGAATCTGTGTCACCTGAGTAGTTTTCCTCCAAATAAAGATCACTCTAATATTTAGCTTCAGAGTTTTTGGCAGTCGAGTGCATTAACAAACCGTGTGTTTATAATGTTCTACCAGCCGCTGTAGTTTAAGGCCTCGGACATGGTAGCATTGACAGCGCTCAGCAGCGCTAACGCTCATGCTCTCCTGCTCAAGCAGGAGTTTTTTTTCTGTCCCTGCATGAGCGTCAGCGCGCGCGCTTGTGTGCCGGGCGGAGGCGGAGCTAGCGCGCCACGGCGTCGACGTCACAGCGCCGACGTCACGGACTGCCATTGGCTTTTGCCAGTCACGTGACCGGCCCTCCGCTTCCCTCAGCGGGAAAACTTAAATTTCCCTGTCGGCTGCAATCCCACACGCCTCCGCACGCCTGCGGAAGCGCCGACTAAAGCCGTGCTGATAGGGATAATGTTTCCCCTCAGCACGGCTCAGCACGGTCTTTTTGACCATGGTCCTGGCCTAAGCTGCATATCCCTTCGCTTAAAAAAAATATATAAACCTCAGCGAGAATTTGTCCCATTCATTGCTTCAAAGGTTTGTAATGCACTGCAGCTACCTGCAGTACAAGGCAGTAGCTTTACCTACTCAGCCACTTGTAGAACTGGTGTTAGGGTGGCACAGGGTTGTTGACCTAACCCAATTTGTCCACCTGCCAAAAAGGTAGCAACTCTGCTTCGAGTCCTGCTGGGCACAGCTTGAGTTTCATGCAAGATAACATTTTGCTGGGGTTATCTGTGAGCACTAGTATGTCTCAAGAAGGTCAGATTGCCGAGGTTAGCATACTATTCTGCAGCATTGCCACATCTACTACCACTTAAAGAAGTCAAGAAGTCGCCGGCACAAAGGCAGCAGTATTTCTGCCTTCAAGGGTATCATCTCCTTTGCAGCACGGCCCATTTGACTTATGCAATGATAAAACTCCCCCCGCATGGTTCCACCAAGAAACTTTTGTGGGTGCCCATGACTGCAATGCCGCTGACAACTGCTGCGTGCCGATCCACGCCAGAAGTCGGACCCAACTTCCACATCCGCGAGCGCTGGAGGCTTCCCCCAAGGGAAGTGTATTGTGTGTCTGCGCACGCATTGGTTTGTGCCTGCCACTCTCTCCTGAACGCTCGTGTGCCCATGGGCACACAAAAGGTTGGGGTGCCCTGCCCTAGCACAATGACATTGTTTGCATTCCCAAACCTCACAGGAAACCCTTCAAAAAAATAAAAAAATGTAAGAAGTGATATGAATAACTGCCGTTAGCACATCTACGTATCTGCACTTTCACGGCAGTCTGCCGAGTTCTGAGTGGATGAGAATCAATTTGTAAAGCAAGGAGTCTGGCAGGCAAAACCACATGTTCATATACACACACAGTCACGAACGTCACACCTGGGTGCACGTGACCTGTGTATGTGAAAGGGTTAAAACCGCCAGCTAACCGGCTGACTCACTCACCTCCCACCGGGGCACTACTAATGATGAGCCATATCTCCCCTGTCACACTGCACCTCCATGACGCTGCCACCAGTAAGAATAATTTAAAGTCTCATCACCACAGCATTCGTATGATTTTTCGGAAAAATTACATATCATTTTTGCCAACACAACTTTTAGTTTTGAGGGAGGGAATAAATATCGGAGATATGCAACCCATATACCCCGTCATGTCTTCTGTTAGTGCAATTCTGTATTTCATCTCATCGCCAATCAATATTTGTTATCCTTGTGAATGGCACCAGAATTTAATTATCATGCATTTTTAAAATCTGTAAGGAAATGGAGAATACCCTCCCTGTCTGTCACCTTCTGACCGCCAGAACAGTCTCGGAATTTTTATGATCCCTTTCAAGATAGTACATCAAATCTCTGGTACATCTGTACACTGTCACCAGTCACTATAATAATAAACATATATGGGGTGTTCATTGTTTTATTGTCCCATTAATGCAAAGACCATGTTTACCCAGGTAACCTCACAGGAGAAATAAAATCTATATATAGTTTTCGAAATGAAAGTTAACCTCTTGGTTGCTGTATTGTTAACACAACAAATAGGTTAAAGGCATTAACGTGACGTATTATCAAACCATCATAAAAAAATCCAGCCATGTTCAAAACAAACTTTTTATATATATATATATATATATATATATATATATATATATATATTGTGATGCCCACACCACGTTGAAGCATCTTTTAGTCCCAGATAAAAGGTAGGAAACGTCGTACTTCTCTTACATGTTTTTGTTTTTTACAGGGATTAAATTAAATGCTAACAGGCCCACCGTTCCTCTAAATCAAAACAACACATACAAATAATACCTATTCCCTTTAGGGAAAGCTAACTACACCATAGCTTTCACCCTCACTAACTGCATGGCCAGCTAAGCTGGTTCCCAAGCCAAAAACATGCCCTGGCATATATGCCACAGTGTAACCCAGTCTCTGCATACAATAATAAGGGTTTTGCTTATCTTAGTCCTTTTGGAGCAGACATCCCTGCTTCAGCACGGTCTCTCCTTTCTTCCTAGGGGAACTCAGCCCCACGTTCAGTCCAGAGAAACTCCTCTGTAAGTCCTCTATACCAGCTTCCGCAGCTGAGGAGCACTTCTATCACCCCCCTCTCCCCCCCTTTCTCTGGGGAAAACAAATCTCTCAGCATAGCAGCTTTCAGTCTGTCTTTTAAACGACTTCCTTGTTTACTCAGACCAGGCTGATTAACTCCATTAGTTAGCAGCTGCTGCAGGCTTCTCTTTGAGGAATTTACTCTCTGTGGACTGGAAAACACACTTACTGCACTGTTCCAGCCCCTAGAGGACAGTGATGGTATCACAATATATATTCTAGCACATGGGAGGGCAACACCAGTCCTCAAGAGCCGCCACCAGGCCAGGTTTTAAGGTTATCCCTGCTTCAGTGGAGGTGGCTCAATCAGTGGCTGAGTCGAAGACTGGGCCACCTGTGCTGAAGCAGGGATATCCTTAACACCTGACCTGTTGTTGACCCTTGAGGACTGGAGTTGCTCTAACAAGAAGATCTTGGCTTGGGCAGATTATATAATGAATATGTGTTTCAAATATAGGACAAATTCTGACCTCTCCCTTGGGTTACCAACACTGGAGCATCAACGCAATGTTGCATAGGTTTCATTGCAGTAAGAGTGGAAGTCTCTCTCTAAAAGAAATTAATTTTCTCATGAAAAATGTCACAAAAGACATGTAGCCCTACATGGGTTATGTTTCTCCAGCTCGTGGATATTTATATTTTACACATGTAATTTACAATATAGAAGTACACACATGAATCTATTTGACACTTGCTGAAGGGGAAAACACTGCATTCTAGTCTGACCCCCATCAGTGCACTGTTGATCCCTTCAGCACAAGGAAACTTACCAATGTAATGTATTCCCTTACAGCAGCAGTCCGTGCTGATCGTTTCTTTTTTCTAAAACATGTTTTTCCCATTATCCGATGCTAGGAAGATTCTTCAGAACGCAATTGAGTTATTTTCAGCTCCCAGGACTTCCCGGTTCCTGAGTTGTTCACTCCAGAGGAGTTAAGACTCCATCTAGCAGTCAATTAAAGCTGCAGTGTCATAAGGATATAACGTTACTATATCTATCTGTCAATGTTGATAGGGGATCCTGTGTGATGGGACTGAAGGACATATTTACTAAGCAGTGTTAAACCATACACCACCCTATGGCCTATTCAGCACAATGTGCCGCTTAGTAAACATGGCCGTTAAAGGGTTAGTGGAGAGGAGTCATGGCAAAATCAACCAGAATGTAAACAGAGACCATACTAGGGATATGTAAATGGTACACTCTGGAACACTACTGTCTGCGGCTAGTTAATTATCTGTGCAGGGGAAACATGTTCGAGCCTGACTGGAACTTCTGCTTCCATATAAATAACAATGGCTAATAAATATTACACTGTAAAATAGCTTCTGCTAAACACTAGGCCTTTAAGGATTTATTTTCCCTACAATTGAGTTCATGTAGTACATGCATTCTTTTTGTATTGTAATTGATGGTGCCAAACTCACAGGGCCAGTTTAACCAGTCAAACTAGGCAGTCGCCTAGAGCAGCAAAATTAGGAGACCGTTTAATTTGCCTGGCGGCCAAAAACATACGGATATATGGATATGGAAGATGGAGGAGCCCGCCCCAGTGGTTTGACCTGTAAAACCAGGAAAAACCCGCTTAAGGAACTTTTAATAGAGGGGGGAGAGTGAGAATGGTGGGAGAGAGAGAGAATGGGGCAATGGGGGCGAGAGGGGAGAGAGAAGGGGGGCGAGAGGGGAGAGAGAAGGGGGGGGAGGGGAGAGGGAAGGGGGGGTGAGAGGGGAGAGAGAAGGGGGGTGAGAGGGGAGTGAGAAAGGAGAGAGAAGGGGGGTGAGAAAGGAGATTATGGGGTTGAGATGAGAAGGGAGAGAGAATGGGAGTCAGAGGGGAGAGAGAATGAGGGTCAGAGGGGAGAACAAATAGCAGGGAGAGGGGAGAGAGAATGGGGGTGAGAGGGGAGAGAGAATGAGGGTTAGGGGAGGGGAAATGGGTGTGAGAAGGGAGAGAGAATGGGTGTGAGAAGGGAGAGAGAATGGGGTGAGAGGAGAGAGAATAAGGGTGAGAGGGGAGAGAGAAGAAGGTTGAGAGGGGAGAGAGAATAGGGGTGAGAGGGGAGAAAGAATAGGGGTGAGAGGGGAGAAAAAATAGGGGTGAGAGAGGAGAATGGGGTGAGAGGAGAGAGAGAATAAGGGTGAGAGGGGTAAGAGAATAGGGGTAAGAGAGGAGAAAAAATAGGGGGGAGAGGGTAGAGAGAATGGGGGTGAGAGGAGAGAGAATGGAGGTTAGGGGAGAGAATCTATGACAATCATGGTAGAATCAAACAGACATCCGAACCCAAATGTACTCACTACAAAACTAGAGAGTGTTGCAGTTGGATTTTGTTCACTTTCTAGTTTGAACAAATTACCATTTTTCCCTAATAGTTATGCCAAGTGAATCAAATGTTGTGAATACTGCAAGGCTTGACAATAAATTATCGTTAATACAGATATGCAAATCTTTACAAAAATCCTGGCGAATAGGCCAAACGTGCTTTCGCCAGACCTGGTCGATCCAGACAAACTTGGGTTTGTACCGCAAAGACAAGCACCTGACCAGGCCCGTCACTAGGTGGTAAGCAGGTAAGGCACCGCCTAGGGGCGGCATGTCTCACGGGGCGGCTATAGGGAAAGTGTACAGCACTGCTGCTCAATTTTTATTTTATTTTAATAGATGCGGGTTTGAAGCAGGGGGTCTCCGGTGACACCCTGCTTCCTGAGAAACTTACCTCTGAAGGAGGTGCCGGTATCTCCTGCACAGGTTTAAAGACCCCAGTATCATAGGCCAATAGGAAGCCGCATATGATGTCACGGCTTCCTATTGGCCCATGTGATGGGACATCTAAACCTGAGCAAGAGATAGCGACACACACTTTAGAGGTAAGTATCTCTGAATGTAGGGGATCCCTGGAACCAAAATTAGTGTTGTTCAGCTCCGGAGACCCCGTTTCCTAACTACGATTCTTTTTGGGGGTTGGGAAGGGGGACGGTCTATAATAGTGCTTCCTAAGGGATGGCACATAACCTAGGGACGGGGCTGCACCTGAAAATATCTGCAGACCTATTAACATAATTAATAATGCCAACACCAAACAAAATGCTCTAATGATACTCACATTAGATGCTGAAAAGGCATTCCATAGGGTTGACTGGCGATACCTAAAACTCACCCTAGAAACATTTGGCTTCAAAGGTACATTGTTAAAGGCAATAGACGCCTTATACAAAGACTTAAGCAAAAATATACAGCGGAGGCTATATGGCGGACACAGTACAAGTTCAAAATGTAACCAGGCGGGGATGTCCATTATACCTCCATCTATTTGCTCTGTGCATTGAACTATTGGCCAATGCTATAAGAATGAACACAAACATACTAGGACAGGGGTCTCCAAACCTGTCCTCAAGAGTCGCACACAGGCCAGCTTTTATGGATATCCCTGTTTCAACACAGGTGGCTCAATCAGTGACTCAGTGCTTGACTGAGCCACTGATTGAGCCACCTGTGCTGAAACAGGGATATCCATAAAAGCTGGCCTGTGTGCGGCTCTTGAGGACAGGTTTGGAGACCCCTGTACTAGGATATAAAATTGGTGACAAAGAATATAAAATCATCCACTTCGCTGATGACGTCCTCTAAACCGTAACCAAATCAATGACTTCATTACCTATTCGAACTATTAGACAAATTTGGAATAATATCCGGGTTTAAAGAGAAAGAGAGGTGTTTGGTCTGAGGAAGGGACTTTGTGTCGTGAAACGTTACCACATTAAGCTCTGATGCATCAATACATTTGGTAATCTTTTGATCTTACTATATATAATTGAAAGCACTGTATGCCTGTCTGGATGTCTGGTGTCCCTAGGGGAAATCTCATTGGTCCCTTGGGCCGCCCCCGCACACCTCTCATTGGCCTGAGGCGGAGTGACGGGCCAAAGGACACACAGGGACACACACACACACACCTCTCTCTCTCTGTTCTCTCCCCCCCCCATCACACTCACCTCCCTCTCCACTCACCTCCCTCTCCACTCACCTCCCTCTCCACTCACCTCCCTCCACCTCCCGCTCCACTCACCTCCCTCTCCACTCACCTCCCTCCCGCTCAACTCCCTCCCCGGCGCGGGGACAGGCAGTGGGCAGGGCAGCCTGCTGCTGCCTGCACTCACCTCCCGCTCCCTCCACTCACCTCCCGCTCACCTCCCTGGTGCGGGGACAGGCATTGGCCAGGGCAGCCTACCGCTGCCACGCGGCACCTAAGATGGCGGCGGACGGAAGGACCCCCTTCCTCCCTCGCGGACTAACTAAGATGGCGGCGGCCTGAAGGAGAGGTGAGTGTGTGTGACACTGTGTGTGTGTGCGTGTGTTACACTGTGTCTCAGACACTGTAGAGTGGGGACCTGAGCTACACATGCGGGGGGCGGGGGGAGTCAGGAGCGGAGAAAGATACAGGGGGAGTGGAGAGGAGGGACCCGTCAATTTAAAGCAAACCAGCCCCCCTCCTGTCCACTCTCCCCCCTCCTGTCCACTGTCACCCCCCCTCCTGTCAACTGTCACCCCCCCTCCTGTCCACTGTCACCCCCCCCTCCTGTCCACTGTCCCCCCCCCCTGTCCACTGTCACCCCCCTCCCTGTCCACTCTCCCCCCCCTCCTGTCCACTCTCCCCCCCCCTCCCATCCCCTCCTGTCCACTGTCCCCCCTCTCCCCCCGGCCACTGTCCCCCCCCTCCTGTCCACTGTCCCCCCAGCCTCTCCTCCTTTTCCCCCGTCCCCCCCCCTCCTTTTCCCCCCCTCTCCGCCCCCCTTTTTCCTAGCGCTAAATGTAACTCACGGGCAACGCCGGGTCTCTCAGCTAGTACCACTATATATTGTGTGCTCATTCTTTTTTCTCCTACCTTGCCAGTATTTAGGATCCAGCTTTGGAACGCCAGGATCAACGGAAGGTGAGCACCAAAAGCAAACACCTTGCTAATTTTCCTTAAACAGTGGTGTGCCATTTATAATCCTTTTTGTATTGCGGGTTTAAAGATAACAATTTTAAATCAGAGGCCTGGAGTATAAATATAACAAATCAGGCAACAATATTAATTTCGATCTCACCTGGCAAAAGCATGTTCTACCATAATTAGGCATTAAACTGAGTAAATCGATCGAAATGAAGTATAAATCTAACCATTCGGCATTGCAGGGAAATCTACGAGACGATATGCTTAAATGGGCTGAAAATACCCAATATCATGGCTGGCATGGATATACTCTGTCAAAATGAACCTGCTTCTTAGACTGCTATACCTGTTTTTATCCCTACCCATACCAATAAACCAGAAAAAACTTTTTGAGAACCCACAAAAGAGAATCTCTGGGAAAACAGAACCCGGCATTCAAACCAGGCATGGCAGCAAACAATTTCTCATAGTAGGAAATAGGAAAATTTATAAGGATAAGAGACCTATTGTACTTCGAAGAGATTTGCACATTTGAAGAGAACAGTTAAGCACAAAGCACCAAAGAGAGAAATGTACAGATGTCAAATTAAGACTTTTTGCCTCTCCCTGTTTTGCGGACAAACCAAGTGCCTTCAACACAAACTTTGAACATATCTGCACTATGAAACCAAAAGATAGTACCAGCACTCTCTGTCTCACAGCTGTAGCTGTGAGACAGAGAGTGCTGGTACTATCTTTTGGTTTGTTAGTACTTCTGAAGGGAATTAGGGTCCCTTCCTGTTCCGTGCACCCTGCAACCTTGCTGAGTCATTGTGTCAGAGTGCTGTCTATCACCCCCCCCTTTCTACCATATCTGCACTATGGACTCATACACAAAAGGCTTGATATCATTGATGTATGACTTTCCTGTTCATAATGCAGGATAACAAGGAGAATCTCTGTTACATACAGTATCTAGTAGGATGGCAATACAATTAAATAGATTTGGAACGAGATTTAACAGATATGGAAATTCCCCAAGACCTGAAATTTGTCAGCATGAATAGTACCCATCCTAATTGGGATAGGACTTATTAACTTGGTGCTATAGAAAAACCTTGGAGATAATCCTCTCCATAAACTTTCCAGCACCCGAAAGGGGTGGCAGAGGCTATGCAGTAACGGAATTAAAAAAATGCTTGTGTAGCCCTGGTAAATTTGGGCTATTATTATATTCTCCTCCTGGCAGTAATGCCTGCGTAAGGGCAGGTTTGCCAGGAGTAATCATGGGTTTCCCCCACATCAGGTAGTACACTGAGGCAGTGAATGCAGGTCACCAGACTGTGTCCAATCAAGAGACACAGGGGCGGTGCCCGTTGGAGCTACTTAGGGTGTGGCCACTTTCTATTTTGAGTGAGTCAGAGTCAGTCAGGGAGTGGGGTCTTTGAGATTTGGTGGCATAGACCGAGCTGCCAGGACTGGCTCAGATGCACGAAGTGCAATGCATGTCATTTCTGCTAAAAGGAGAAGTTATTTTCTTTCAAACCCATCATCAGGTAGGACTCTCCCTAGATAGCTCAATATATCAACTGCAAGATTGATCACATTGTGTATCTCCTGGATTGTCCATGTGGGTTGCAAAATGTGGGGAGAACCACAAGAGCATTGAAAATACGTAGCCTTAAACATAAAAAGGAAGGTTCTCACGCAATGTTTCTAGAGACATCATCCTCTATAACCAATCCAACCCACAGGGACTGCTGACCATTAAAAGGAGCACATTTCTTTTTTTTTGAAAGTTTATTTCTGAATTTTTATTTTTTTTACATGGCAGGGGGTCTCTGGTGGAATGGGACATTTCGGCGCGGCCGTTTCTCCGCAACCAAATGGCCGCTGCCACTTTGCCGCAGATGTAGGCTCTTCCGCAGCTGGAATCCCCACCGCCGGCCGCTTTGAAGGGCAGGTTTATTATTGGTTACGGTAGGGGGTTATTTTAAGGGTTTTAATGGTTAGAGTAGGGGTTTTTAGGGTAAGGGCTTATCTTAGGGGACTTTAAGGTAAAAGCTTCGTGTCAGGGTTTTTTTTAGGGTAAGAGCATAGGGTAGGGTAGGGTTTTTTTAGTTTAGGGGGTTTACTTACATTAGCGGCCTGTGAAGTAGTCGTCGGCGGCACCTTCTAGCGGTGGAGAGTGACGGTGAAGCGCTGGTGGGCCATTGGTCACGGCGAAACGGCCGTGACCAAATGTCCTAGACTGGTCTCCGGGGCCGAACCCCGTACATTTCAGCTCTGAGGACCCCGTACTTCCAGAGATACTTACCTCTGAAGTAGGTGCCGTTAGATGCTCTGGCTCAGCAAGCAGGGATTTCAGGTTTGAAGCTCCCACGTCACATGAGCCAATAGAAAGCCGCGCCGATTACATCATCGCTTCCTACTGGCCCGCAGGCCGGGAAATATCTGAAGAACGGACATATTGTGAACCCTGGTAGCCGAGGAGACCTGCTACGGCACCTAATTCTCAGGTATCACCGGAAGCAGGGGGTCCCCGGAGCTGAAATTACCCGAGTTCCGCTCTTGAGACCCTCTGCTTCATCCCTACATACAAAAATAATGACAATTTGCAGAGAAATCCACCCCATTGGATTGCCTCTTTAAGTGGATATAGTACGTTGCCCCAAATTGGAGAGGGAAGGGGAAAGGACTTTGGAGACCTTTTGGATCCATAGACTTAAGTCTATGGTTCTGGGAGGTCTCAATGTCGATATCAACTTAGGATCCATTTTGGTATAATGATTGTAGATAAAGATATCTATTTGACGTTTGGAATACATTTTTGCAGTTCGGAGACAACCTTCTGCAAGGTATTATATATGCTTATAATGTGCTATCTTTCCAGGAGATTGGAGATTCATCTCCAACGCCAAGCTACATTTAAGATGTCTACAATATTAGCACAGTATTTCATGATGAAATTATTCACATTCGTTTGCGGTCAAGTGTAATACAAGGTGCTGTACAGTACAACTTTCCACACAATAAGTCTGTAAGTACAGCCTCGGGAGAAATATATAAGTTCATGTCTAAAAGCAGCAACAGGTTGAGAGATGTCTCCTCTTTTTTTGTGTGCTGCTTTTAAATGTATAAATACAATCCAGGGGTGCAACTGGGGGGTGATTTTTTTTTGGGGGGGGGGGAGGAGGAGGGGGGATGCAGCGGTTGCTGAGGCCATGTGCTCTTCCCCGAAGCATTTAAATGAAATGCTGGGGGATCGCGTGAGGCCTCTGCAACCTCAACTTACTTGGATTTAGCTGGCTTCTGGTCACGTTGCCATGACAACGCGGTGTCTTGTGACGTGACGCATCGTCGTAGTAACGCGTGTCAAATGATGCAGTGGGGTCAGGTGACCTGCGGCGTCATTTGACGCGTGGTCACAGGAGGGGGGGCATGAGCGCTGATACGCGTGCACAGCGCTAACCGCGATCTGCGGTCTGACAGGGAGATGCGACGAGAGGGGGCGTGGTCGGGAATTTGCGGGGGCGTGGCCATTACGTCACGCGGCTAGTTCGCCCTCATTGGGTGAACCGCCGGTGGGGGCGTGGCCACGCCTCCGTCGCAGGGTTTAAATTCAATTTCATTGAGTTGAAAAAAAACCTGTAGCATGGCGCGGCTGCACCTTCAGCGTGAAGGTGCGTACTGGGCCCTCCCCCATTGAGGGGCGCTGCTTACATGCACAGCGCACGCCGAGCCGTGCGCTGTGGCAGTGACCGCAGCCTTAGTCAGAGCATTCATCGCTTTCCTGGAGAGACGCGTTCACGAACCCAAACAAAACCAGAGCGGCTTTCTATTGGCCCATGTGACACGGGAGCTTCAAACCTGAAATCCCTGCTTGCTGAGCCAGAGCATCTAACGGCACCTACTTCAGAGGTAAGTATCTCTGGAAGTACGGGGTCCTCAGAGCTGAAATGTATGGGGTTCGGCTCCGGAGACCAGTCTAGGACATTTGGTCACAGCCGTTTCGCCGTGACCAATGGTCAGGTCTTCAGGATATCCCTGCTTCAGCACAGATGGCTCAATCACAATGACTGAACCACCTGTGCTGAAGCAGAGATATCCCAAAAACCTGACCTGGTGGTGGCCCGTGAGGACTGGGCTATTCCTGCACCAACGTATTGTGCAGCGCACAACAGTATGTGTAAAAGACCAGACGTACGCCAAAATATGACCTGAACATATACTGGTCCAATACGTACAGAGGGTCCTGGCCTAAGCAGGTTAAAGTCTTCCAGGTTGTGCTCACACAATTCTTCTTCTCCTTGGCGGTTACTGCACTGCTGTGTCAGTGAATAGGTTAACAGGATCTTGCCTTTGGAGATCCTGATTATGTAAAACAGCTATGGAATCAAAACAGAAATAAATGATGGAAGGGTTGGTGTGCTCACACGGGATTGCATTCATCTGTTCATTTCAGAATTTGAATAGGATTTAGACTTTGAACATTATTTTTAAAGAATAACCCTAATATTTACTGCACTTGTATATTTTTCGTGTATATTTTGAAATTGCAACTCAATGGATGGATGGATGGACACTAAAACAATGTTACTTGCCAACAAGAATGCCTACCGAGACAATGTCACTCACTAACGATAGCGGCAAGGAAACGGAGAGAGATCGCATACAGGCATACCCCGGTTTAAGTACACTCACTTGAAGTACACCCGCGAGTAAGTACACATCGACCAATAGGCAAACGGCATCTCGCGCATGCACCTGTCAGCACGTCCTGAACAGCGGCTCCCTACCTGTACCAAAGCTGTGCGCAAGCGGGGAGACTATAGAGTCTGATACAAATGCGTTATTTACATCAGTTCTACACGTATATGACGATTGCCGTACAGTACATGCATCGGTAAGTGGGAAAAGGTGGTGCTTCACTGTAAGTACATTTTCGCTTTACATACATGCTCCGGTCCCATTGCGTACGTTAATGTGGGGTATGCCTGTATAGTGTGTTTGTGTGTGTCAATCATATTGAAGTAATGTAGTTCTATACGTAAACATTTTGATAGTATTCTTGGCATTTCGTGAAACAATCATTTCTTATCCTTATGGTCCGACCTTGAAAGAACAAAAGCGCGGCGACGTGCGCTCTTGAGTTTGCACCGGATGGTGCACTGTGTGTTTGTTGCATGCACAGAACACATCTATGGGTTTGCTGCTCTATGAACGCTGTTTAGTGCAGCAGTCACTAGGAGTTCTACTGAACATGTACTCTTTGTTCTCTATTCGAGTTGACCTCTGTTAAAACTTAGATTTAAATAGAAAGTAAAACGGTAAAAAGTCAAACTATCCCGCTTTTTATAAAATATTATAGGATTTACGGGATGTATTCTCTGACAAAGTTGTATACTGAAATTGCTACTTCTTAGTCTAATATTTGCACACTTGGTTCGCAGGAAAGAGAAAAATATATATGTAGAAGGCAAGTCAAACTTGTCTATTAACTTAAAAAAATTCCCACGTTGCTGCTTCTATTTGTGTATTGCAGTTTATGCATTATATCAAAGAACCTGCATTAACCTCCCACATCTGAGTTACAATGCTAAATTAGGGTCGGACATAGATGCGAGCGTCGCGCAAATTTTTACATTTATCTCATCAAAGTTCTGCTGTGCCGTCGCGCTTGCCGCATCGCGCGCAGTATGGCCGGCCTGATTGATTTAATGGTTTTGATCGTGCCGCACGCGCACTAGAGCCACAGCCTTCGTGCTCTTCCATCAGACAGTTCCAGTTCCAATACCACTTAGGCTACACCTATAGTGCTGGCGACAGCGACGCGACGGTCGCTGGAAAATCAAATAGAGATGACTTCCAGCGATCGCGACCAATCCGTCGCGTCGCGCTTACTATAAGCGCAAGCGACGGCAGCAACGCATTCGTTTTGCCGCAATGTCGCTGTCACTATAAGTGCAGCCTTATTCAGCAACAATGGTCTTAGGAATAGACTGCTCAGCGCATAATGCAACCTGCAGTTATTCTAATGTCACTCTCCTGAGCACACGCTTCATGGTAAAAAAGGCCACAGAAGTTAATACTGATTCTATGGCTGGTTCCATTTCTGCCTTTCCTAAAAACATAGGCTCATTAAAAAAATCATGTAAAGGCTGTGGAAAATAGAATAGAAACCAGAATAATTGTTATGTGTAAAAGAATCGTGACAGAAATTAAGGTTTCTTATGGGTTTTCAAGGTAAGTTCTACCAAAACGGTTTGCTTTGGAGAGATACAAACTTTGACTGCAAGGTCATCAAATGAGCGGCACACGATATAAATCAAATACAAGAGTCCAACTTCCAAAATGTGATGGCTGAACAAGTTGGAAGATCTGTGTTCGCCTTATAGTGTTTCTTTTTCTTGGTGTGTGAAAGACATGACAAACAAAAAAACAGGTGGAGCAAGCGCCACTAGAATACGAACAATATCTCCTTTTGTGGTTGTGTTTGATGCACTCTTGTTAATTTGTCCAGGTTACAGCTGTAAGTTGTCTGACCACAGCCTGGCCTTTAATTACAGCTTCTGAATGTTCTCTGAGCACACAGAGGTTTCATGGTTTGTTAACTCCTGGGAGTTCAACAAAAGAAAAAATAAGGCATTCAACAACAAAAAAGTGTCTTCCTGATGGATATACCTAAATGTGTATGCAGTTTGCCGCCAGTAGGCACTTAGTATTTTGCCACCCGGGCTGCCTCCTCTTGCAGTGTCAAATGACACTGCAAAGTCATGTGACGCCACATTTCCATGACAACGTATCGCCATGTGATGTCATAGCATCATTTGACGCTGCGATGCTACAAAAGGAGGAGGGCGGCTTGAAGGAGAAGGTAAGAGGCCTTCACAGAAACCCCACGCTCTCCCCGGCAATCAGTGGAGAAGAGACCGGGCCTCTGTATATGGGAATGGGTATAATGGGAAATCCACCACTGTGTGTGTGGTCCATCACCTCTCTCTTAAAAGCTAAAATCCTCTAAACTCTTAAAAAATTGTTCACGGTATGTTTTGAGCGTAATGGGACATTTGGTCGCGGCCGTTTCGCTGCAACCAAATGACCGCCGGCATTCGGCCGCAGGTGGACCCTCCGCCGCTGGCCGCTTCTATAATAAAAAGGTACGTTTTTTAGTTCCTAGGGGGTTGACTTTAGGGGTTATAGGGTAAGGTGTTAAGGTTCTTATGGTAGGGGGGGTTAGGGTAAGGGTTAAGGTTAGGGACTTGGCGGCGAAGCGGCAGGCGTCGACGGGTCTCGGAGGTGAGTTGCGGCTAAGTGCCGGCAGTCATTTGGTGGAGGCAAACCGGCCGCAACCAAATGTCCAAGACCGCGTTTTGAGACAACATTGCTCCAAAATGCTATAGGTCCCTCCTAAACTTCCTTGGACCTTTCTAGATTGAAGAAAGTCCCTCAACCGCCCTGCTGCCTGTGATAGAACAGCATGACCGCCTCAAATGAAGCTTGAATTCCAGCCTGGTAATGCCCTGGCCAATGAGCAGTGAGGATGAGGTAAGTAGGGAAGCTGAGACAATACATAGCATTGGCAATTTACCTCATCTAGTGGCATCATTTCAAATCGTTTGTCAGTCAGTAAATTGATTTAAAAAAAAAAAAAACACAGGGTAGAATTTGTCTCCTATGATTGGTTTAGCGCAACATATATTTTGAGCAGGATTGCACTTTTAAGCCTTTTGCTGTCAAATGTTTGCAAAACATAATTAAGTAAAAACTCTGTGTCCCTGCTGCTCAAAAGACTATGGCACAAAAAGGGGGTCCAAATATTAAATATAATTATATATATTTTTTATCTGACTGACATTCTTTCTTTAGGAGTAATTGAAAATGAATATTTTAATAGTTAAAGTGGGCATTTCCAATGACTGTAACAACACGTATTGTCTATTAGTATTATGGAATGCAATGCCAACATTAAGTGCTGATCAGACTTAAGTCACACCAAGTTATCACAATAAGACATGTTATAAACAAATAAAACAAATTAGTTCTAAATTCAGGTCGAAATTTTTTATGTTTGTGGAACTTTGTTGAGGGTTCAACCAATGTGTGTGTTACATGGATATGACACGTTCATGTATTAGAAATGTGACCAGTGCTCTGAAGTCCAGATCCACAAAATAAAACCATCTTCTGCATTTACAGATTTAGACAAATGTAACTTCTTTATGAATTTTCAAAAAACAACCCAAAACACACGAGAGGGAACATTCATATGCACAAATGCACTTGTTCCAACAAAAGCTTAATATGCAAATGCAGTCCTGAGAAGATTTCCCATCCAGGGGAACTGGTTCATATTCACACGGCTAATTTGTCACAAAAGAGCTCTCTATAGCAACAGTAACACTTGCCAGGTTAATTTGTGACAAATGAATGAATGTCAGGTTTAAAAGACTAGCGTATGCATGTGGCTAATTTACATAAGAAGTATTTATATCAACAGGAGCAGCGTTTGTTATGCAAATAAGACCCGAGTGTGTTGTGCAGCAGGGTGAACAAGACAGTTTCCAGATACTACTGCTGCAGCCGATATAATATGCCTATCCAAAATAAATAAATAAATAAATAGCTTATGGTTGGTAGTCATTCACTTTAAAGTATACCACTTTGGGGGGAAAAGAAAAGACATTTGCAGCGTTGGCACAAACGGGTGGTTATTTACCAGAGGCCAAAGAGCGACGCAAATAGAGAGCTAACAATTAGCACAATTGTTGCAATGCAGCAGTATGTGTTGCCACGTTTCTCCGGTTTCTAGCAATCAGGTCCATAATGGCACAATAACACACAGTCTTTATACAATTCCCTGAGAAGTGACGACCTCTGGCAAACACATGGCTGCAACTGAGAGCGGACACCACTTCAGCAACTCATTAAATACAACAAAAGGGTGTTCATCGCATGAAGTGGCAAGAGATGGGATGGGAGGGAAAGGTACTTTTAAAAACCTAGAATATATCCCACACTCCATGTTAAATACTGTATGCAAGCAAAGTTTTTTTGTAACTATTAATCACATTACAACACGTGAAGAAGTATAGAGCGCACTTAGAGGCATTCTATCCTACAATTCTTATTGCTACCCCTTCATTAACCCTATTGCACCAGACTTCAGCTCTCTCTACTAGGCTGATGCAAGAGCTCTCCCTTCCCCCACCATTATACCCATGTTATGTATTCTGCAAGCAATAGAAACCTACATTTTCCATTAGCTGTTGAAAATTTCAGAAAAGCATTTCAGTTCTAGCAATATACATATGACTGAGAACATAAGGTACTAATCATAGCTTCATAGGCCAAAACCTTTTTGTGTGTTTACCCTATGAAATGTTCACATTTTCTAGCTATGATGAAGCATCTTATTGTAAAAGATTGCGTTTCTGATTGGGAGAGTAATCAGAGTTATCCTCTATGTTATGGACTATGATCCGAGCAAAAACACTTGGTAACCATAGCACACACACCTCTATAAAAAATGATAATTAGCAATCATAGCCTGTTCGATATTTTTCCATGATGGTCATGCACATATATTACTTAATTAAAGTCACACAGGGGAAAAAATTAAAAAAAATAAGAGCCCCGGCAGTCATTGTTTCCAGAAAACGACACCATCGTTTACAGAAAATGAAAATGTTACACGAAAGAGACTGGATATTAACTGTACTGAAAGATTTGTTGTAGCTGTACCATCAACTTCACATGGCTTATACAGTCCTTTTGTGATGTTATTATGAGGAAACTTAGACAAAAGAGGCTTTCAAACAAATACGTTGAGCTCATATTGAGCTATTTTACGGTCGTCTATTCAGTAGAGTGGTTAAAAGGTCACCGTGGACTCGCTGCAGCTTTCTTCAATTGTCCACCTGGTATATAAAAAATTACCAAAATGATATCTACATCAGGTGCTATAAAAATGCAGCATGAAACAAATATTGAATACGATTATGCACTTCCAATCCCCTGAAGCTTTTTATGCTGGCTGATCCCAAGTAACTACCACTAGTGCTCTAGACCAGCTCTGAAAGCCTATACTGGGTAGGACTCTGCTGCTGATGATTAATGTAGAATAGAGGAGGCAGCCAGCCCAGAACACAAGATCAATAGAACAGAACTGGCAAGGGTGTGTGTATTGGGATTATTATAATGCTTCAACCCTATGTAACTTTTTAAAGAGGCACACCTGGTGAATCTGTGTGTGCGTGTGTGTATATATATATATATACACACTATATAAAGGCGGGGATTGCAGACCTGCCTAAGACATGCAGATGAGCATACAGCTATATTTGTGTATATATATATATATATATATATATATATATATATATATACATATGTCAAACAATACAGGAACACGGTGCGCGAATATAGAGCTAGTATCTAAAATAGATATGACACAGACAAGGACACTGTATCTGGGATCTATTGGTTCTCAAAAATGTGCCCATATTCACTATTCTAAATAATTAATAGTGGTGTCTTCATATATCAGTTGATAAACTAGTGTCTTATAATAAGTGTGTCTATATATACCGGTGTGTATGTACTGCACCGACACACTTTATTCGAGCAAATGCCCAGTATGTACCTGGCAGATACCTGGAATGCGCCGCTCCTCACCTCTGACAAGCCCCGTTGCGTTTGCCTTCCCAGCCTGGGTTCATGCCTGGCTGACGGGCGGCTGATCTGTTAAATTATAATGATTAGGATTTAATAGGCTGCAATGCTTCGCGTGTCTACCAGATGGCATAAATTCATGAATTGTAATGCAGTATATATATATATACTGTGCAGTATTGCAGCTACCGGGAATAAAATGCTTCAATCCCTGCCTTGAAAATAACCCAATGCACTCGGGCAGAAAACAGTCACAAACCTCAATACACCCGGGTATACCTGAATTCGTGGGACTAGCCGAGCTCGAATAAAGTGTGTCGCCAGTGTATATATATATATATATATATATATATATATATATATATATATATATTTTTTTTTTTTTGTCACAGCAGCCGGCACACACATGTAAAGAGAAACTCCAGATGCTAGTCCCATAGAAGATAATAAAGATGAATATTACCAGATGATGGTCCAGTAAGGAGAGACAGCATACACGGGTTGAAATTTCAAAAAAGGTGTATTGAAACACAAAAACAATACACCTTTTTTGAAATTTCAACCCATGTGTGCTGTCTCTCCTTACTGGACCATCATCTGGTAATATTCATCTATATATTATATATATATATATATATATATATATTATATATATATATAATCTCGTGAGCACATTCACATGTCTTTGACAGGTCTGGATCCCTGCTTTTCAACATTATCACCTAGCATACGCTTTGCAAATTTGAGAATATATATATATATATATATATACATATATATATATATATATATAAAATGGAAAAATAAAATAGAGATTAGAGAGGTTGGCCGCAATAAAAATCAAATGGAAAAAAATAGGCAGATAGATGAGTGAATACAGAGTCAAAATTAGATTTAGATTAAATAGTTCAAGTGGAGAATCCTTTGTGATGAGATATACATTCCAAATGTCCATACTGTATGTATAAACAATTAAGTAGATGATGAAAATACATAATCTATATGGGTGGCACATGGTGATGCAGCTCTGAGAGGTGTATGTGTGCGAGTGAAAAGTCTGTGGATGTGTATATACACACACACACACACACACACACACACACACACACACACACACACACACACACACACACACACACACACACTGTTTGAAGCAGGGGCTCTCTGGAGCTGAATCTCATTAATTTCAGCTCTGGAGAGTCCCTGCTTCCCGAGGTACTTATTTAATGTTAACCTTTGCACAGCAATGTGCTGCAGTCCTCCCTGGCAGCAAAATGGTTATTTAAAAAAAAAACAACTAAATTGCTGAAGTTATTTAGTAAGCACTGAATAAACCTTTTCAGTGGCAAAGATCATACAAAGCATAGAAGGCCATATTACTAAACAGTGCTATGCCAAAAGACATCTTCAGGTGCTGGAAGACATAAGGCACCAGTGTCTGATGGAATAGCCCCACTAAGGAAATATAGACCATAACCCCATGATACCTTGTGCTTCTCTTGTCAAGCATTGCAGGTCCATCTGGTACTGCAAGTATTAATCAATGTAAAAAAAGAGATTAAGTAATAAATACTGTTTTAAGCAGGACGGCACTTACTTGGCAAGCCCGCTCTTCACAGGCCTTCTTCAGCCCGGCACCCAACTATGTGATGATGTCTGCTTAGCACCAGTGAAGTTACCCACATTTAGACTGACAACATTCTGAGCTGAGATTAGGGAGTCAAAGTTAAAATCCAGCCCATCAGCATCCATCAGTTCATTGCGGATGATCGTCTCCATGTCACATTCCAAGCTCCCATTGAAAATATCCAGGTCCAAATCACTGGGGAACTTTTCATGCCCCAGCACTGGAAGGTTCACGCCCGTGGAGTACAAGGATCCTGAGAGCGTGTCTGAGAGGGTTTGCATAGAATGACTGACCGATGACTGCTGCTGGTGTTTGGATGAGTCCAGGTTGTTGCTGTCATTTAAACCAGTGTTACTTATGCTGTTTGACAAGGCACGGCTGCCACCGAGAGAAGCGTTATGAGATTGGTGCTGGTGGTGTAGCAAGTTCTGATTAACCAATCCTCCACCCTGGTTGGATGGGGCTGCGAATGACATCATGGGGTCATTCCTCAGAATGATATTCCTTCGGGAATTCTGAGCTGTCACTGCTGTGCTGGCTTGGGACATGAGCGGGTCAGATTGAGTCATCAAAACGTCGCTATGGCTGAGCGCGTCACTGGTCAGCAAGTCCTGCAGAGACTGGTTGCTATAATGGTTCATGGAAGAAAACGTAGCTTGCTTGTTCTCTTGAATGGTTTGCATGGGCGACTGACGCAGAGCGGTCAAAGGAAAGTTGAAGCTACTAGTGTTGTTGAAGCTACTAGAAGGAGAGCCAAGGCTTGAACTCTTTGTGCCGTAAGTAAAGCTGGAGCTTCTCTGCATGAGGACACCGGGAGACGACTGCTGAGAAGGAGTAAGAGAAATGTCATCCAGCAAGTCCTCCATGAGATTCTCTGTCAGTCCATCATTTAAGTTCATGGTTCCAGCCATATCAGTCAACCTTGGCAACTCCACTGTGCATGGTTTATTTATGGATGGAGACAAACTGCCCGGGCTGCTGTACAACATGGGGGACAGGGGGGAGTCATCATCTTGAACATTGTCCAGCTCAGTGGTAGCAAGGATTGGAGACAAACGGCCACTTATTGTACTGGCATTAGAGTTTGTACGGGAGCGAAAATCTGTCCAGGTATCCAGCTCATCACTGCTGCGTGATGTGGGGCTTCCAGGCCACTTGGAAAGCTGTGAAGGACTGTCGTCCGCAGCATCCTGAGCCACCTGCATAGATGCCTTTTTCTTTGCTGCCCTCCCTCGACTCTTGGTGTATTTGTTGCTGTTGTCCATTGACACAGCGCGTCTCCTTGGCGCCTTTCCACCTTTACCTCCTTCTGGATTGATCATCCACCAGGAGCTTTTTCCAGTTCCCTCATTCTGAACCCGGATGAACCTGCTGTGCAGTGACAGGTTGTGACGGATTGAATTCTGCAGAAAAATAAATAAAATAAAATAATTATTTGTTACATAAGTAGAAATATAGAAACTGTTAACAGAAAATGCCTATGTGGCCTCTCACATCTTGTCAATTTCACAACTAATTGTAAAACTTATTTTTTGCATGTGTACTGTATGGTTTTATTGTGTGCATCCTTTTAGCATAATCACCACCACAATCTATGCTGGGTGCTTATTTCATGTATCCATATAATTCTAACCTTATTATTATTCTTTTCATCAATAACCCCACTTAGTCCATGGTATTGTTTACTTTCCATAAACAATATTTTCTAGTATTACATTTATAACTGTGGGGTATTACAAAGCCTTTGTCATATCATGCAGTCCCATCTTCTAGGTACATACTGTACATTTAGGTTTTATAATACTGGATCGCCTCCTCCTTGTCAACAATGTGCCCCCTTTACATAGACACAGTACTCTGCATTAGGTGTTGTCAATGTAACACTTTATTCTGTCACTCTCTCCATGCAGAGCAATGTATAGCCAACTTTCCCCATCTAGTTATACTGAATGCTCTCAGGTCATCAGATTTTCTAAATCGGTGGTGATCAGACCAGTAGCGCGCATAACAAATTGTATCACTGGGTTTAACACTGAACTTTAGCTGCCTTATCCGTGACCAGTAATCTATTGCATGTTGGTATTGTCACTTTTTTGGGGTCCATCCCTTCTGAAGTTACACCACAGTTGCAAACCTTGGTGTCATCACAAGATAATGACATACTTTCTTTTCTTATACAAATATCACAAATAAAGAGAAGGATTTTAACCCTTGGGACTCCCCAGTCATCACCATTCTTCCCTGTACTACAAGTCTCAGCATCTGTTTATAATGATCAATAACTGAATCAGGGACTACAATGTCCACAGGTTGCTTAGCTAGTTTAGTAGCCTTCCGGGTGGAATCTAGATAAATCATAAATATTGCTCCACTTTGATCCACTACAATTGTTACTCAGTCAAAGAAATCCATCACAACATAATATAGAATTTTTAGTATTCATTTTCTTCAGCTGTAATTCCAACCGTTCCCCCACTGTTGAAGTCAGGCTCACAGTTCTGCATTTAACACATTCATCCATTTTGTGTAATCAGATTACTAATCTACACTAACCAATTAGTTAGGTCGATCATATGTCGTGATGCGAAAATATTTAAAGGCTACAGTGCTTTGAGATTCCTCACTAATCTCATTGGGTTATATATAGTTAGGAACACAACAGGCCTGTTTCTATCCGCTTATTACTACAATTGCATTACTGAGCCGAGACTAGGATGTTGTACAGTATGTGACGCAGAATCCATAGGAATTCCAGAGGAATCAGAATATACTGCAATCTCTTTTTACCATGTCAGTGCCAGAATGACCATTGGCATCAATGTCATATGATGGATACTACAGGACATGGATGTTATATAGTACAGATGGACCAAACCCGGCCCCCACATAAATCAGAAATGGAAGAAAAAATCCTCTTCTTGAGGTTCAATCATGGACCCAACTCTCTGAGAGCTGTGGTCAAGATTTGCTGCTAGTAGCACAACGTTTCGACCTTATTGGTCTTTATCAAGTGACATAGTGGCAATAAGGTCGAAACGTTGTGTTTGGCTCAATAAATGAGCTCGTTATCTCAAATCCGTTTGTGCCCTGTGTTCCTTCAGCTACTACGTGCATTGGATTGATTACAGGCTATCGTTCAAGCACTGGAGCACCGGTAATTGTATCATCTTTTATTATACTTTTTTAGGTGTGCAGCATTTATTTCATGTACTTGGGCTCAAGATTTGCTGCTCCCATGCTACATATGGCCTTGTAGTTTAGGGCAGGGGTGCGCAAATTGGGAGGCACGGTGGTTACTACCTGAATTCAGTCGGCCTCGGGAGACGTGGCGTGAAATGACGCCTGTCACCATGGCAACGCGGCATCAAATGATGCTGTGGGGTCACGTGACGTCACTTGATCCCACAGAGTCATTTGACGCTGGATTAAATGTATGGGGGGAGGGGGGGCACGACACTGGGGGAGAGCAGACAGGGGGGCGCAGCGCAGAAAGTTTGCCCAACCCTGGTTTAGAGAATAGCACAAGTGCTTACAAGTGATACAAAAACAGCTACACACCACTTAAATGGGCAGTATCTCTTAGGACAAAAGGCAACGAAGTACAGTGGAATGCTCAATAGGTTAAATGTGGCTGATTGAACCCTTAAAAACAAAATAATCTAAAAATACCTAAGCGCATTTATTTTTTTTAACTTCTCTTGTTCATCTTTGGAGGGGTTTGACAATTTGTTCTTATGTCTTTTTTTTAAAAGTCCTTAAAACTAGAGTTTAATTGTTGCTTCTGCTATATCCATTGTTTGGTTAATGATGGCTTCATAATTACAATACAAACAGAAAAACATAGGCAGCTAATAGCTTGAACTCTGTGTATACTCAATTAATCTTTAACAGGATAGAACCAAGTAAAACTGGTACTTTTAAGGTTCACTGAATTGTTCAAAGGAAGTTGCTGGTACTGTATGTGCAATAGCGGCCGATTAACGTCAATGGCGAATTTCGGCAGAAAATGACCCGATCGGCAGCGTTGGCAAATATAGAATCAGCCCCCAAGTTGTTTCTTTTTGTTTACCTGCACCTTTAAGAAGTTTAAAAACTATTAAAGAAGCAAACCCTCCGCCCCCGCCTCCAGACATCAATATGAGTTGAAATCATATTTATGTTGGTATTTTACCCCTTGAGCATTTCCTGATTTTTTAATTTTATTTTTTTATTATGGGGGAATTTTTTAACATTTACTTTTTAAAAAATTTTTTTTTAACAAAAATACTTTTCTAGTGTTAAAAAAATGCAATATTCTTAATCTTTAGATTTGGAAGTTACCATGGTAACTCTTAGACTGCCAATGAGCTCTGGGGAGATCCATTTTTACCATGGACAATAAATATTTAAAAACGCGTATATTTCAAAACACATCTCCTGAACGAAAGCATCAGATTGAAAAATAACATTTTAAAAACAGCTTTGGACAAAAATGCATTAAGAGATTGCTTAAAACAAAGTAAAACAAGAAAACGCAAGGATAACTGGCGATCAGTGCGGACTGCCGCATTAAATTAAACATTTCTCTTCCGGAAACTTGAGGGAAAAAAAAAAAGGTATGATATATTCAGTTTCCTTTATATTTAATTTGGCAAATCTTCTCTTACTGCAAAAGCACACTGATTTTTTGGATTTTATAGAGCAGGGGTCTCCAAACTGACCTCAAGGGCCACAAACAGGCCAGGTTTTATGGATATCCTTGCTTTAGCACAGCTGGCTCAGTCTTCAATTGAGCCACTGATTGAGCCACCTGTGCTGAAGCAGGGATATCCTGAAAAGCCGGCCTGTTGGTGGCCCTTGAGGACAGAGTTTGGAGACCCCAGTTATAGAGCAGTCGTCTTGAAAAAAGCAAGAGTAAAGCTTATTTCCCAAGTGAGAAATACATAATCAATTAGAATACCAATTGTTAGTCTCCCCCTCCCCCGCCCCCCAAAAGGGTATCATCTAATACTAAAGTATTAATTTACTCTGTACTATCACAACTGGACTAAAACCGCTATTTCTATTTAATCCAATTGAGAAACAAAATGAAAACGTAGATTTCTACATTCATACAGGGAATAAAACTGCCTTATTTTAACTTCACCCTATGCACAAATGTACCTCAAGGGTTCACTGACCCTTGGCTGCAATAGGGGCCTGCAAAACAATGGGTTCCAATCCCCTCTGAAGCTAAAGGGACATTGTTTGCTCCTAATGTCTTACTGTCCTGTCTGCCTTGTACATTTCTAAACATTGTTTACCTCCTAGATTCTGACCATTCATTTGGACACCAGCTGTAAATTATTCTACTGGGAACACAGATCCCCCTCTTTTTTTTTTTGGTCAGGCAGCAACATGTGGTATCAATTTATCATCCTGATCAGCAGCAACAAGAAACCCACTGACTTACAAAAAAATAAAATGGTGTCATTTAACCCCTAAGAACCACTGGTGAAAAAAAATGAGGTGAAACCGCTAATGGCTGCAGAGGTTTTGTCATATGATTTTGTTTTCACTTCCAACTATCCCAGCCTATTGTAACAAAGGAACCATTCTTTGGGGCATCGTGTAGGATCTACTGTGTGTATAAAGTATTGCAAAGTGCTATTCGGCCGTTAGGTTAATAGGAGCTGGTGTTCTTACATTGACGGCCTTGCATGGACATGGGTTGCCAGGTCTATGGTGGTATGGCCTGCACCAAATCTAGCTCAGCTAGCAATCTTGCTACCTACCTTACCTGCTGACAAAAGGCTCAGCATGAAGCAAGGGAAAGTTACACAGCTTCAAGGCGCAAATATCAGAGCTTCATACAAAGCTTCTATTATATTCATGTGCACCAGCTGCTCGCATTTTTCATGTTTTAAAAGGCTGATGCAAAGCAGAGCATGAATCCTATTTAACCATTAAAAAAAAAAAAAGCCTGCAACTCACAAAAAAGAAATGCATTGCTAAAGGTCTTAATCTCTGAACGGTTTCTCTTCTCTCCCCGTGTATTCAAATAGGAGGTATTATTACATCTGTAAAGTTCCTAATGTTGGCAACAAGTATAAAATACACTCATCATTGTAACATCAAATAGGAAAAAAGATCTTCATTAACCAATACAAGTACAAATCCCACAGTCTCAGCTACTGTGTGAGGCAGATTTGGGGCTATACATTCTATTAAAAAAAACATTAGAATAGTTTGCCCTTTCAGTACCAAATGTGTGTGTTGCATTAGGAAGACCCAGTGGCACTGAGTGGGTTAACACCCCCCCTTAATTTATTTTCGCTATGTAGTTACGCTGTGGGGGCAAAACACACACACACACACACACACACACACACACACACACACACACACACACACACACACACACACACACACACACACACACACACACACACACACATACACACACACACACACACACACACTACTTTTGTGAAACCAAAAAATGAACCATTTCTAAAACCCAAAAGGAAAACGTGGTGTTCAAAAGTAATTGGTTATTTAGGGTTAAGTCTGTGTGAATTGGCGAGAAAAACGCTAACTTCCAGTCAGAGAGGCAAGGTCTCCAGTTACTTTCCAGACAATCACGGGCACAATCACGGGCTGCCACAATAGTGTTTCTTTTAAAGAGGCAATCCAAGCAGTTTAAAAATAATAATAAAAAAGTATATATATATTTTGTTTTCATATCTGCAGCCTTTGATTACCTTTATTGAAAACCAATTACCTAAGCTGCTGATCGATTAGTTCTCCCGGGATCGATCTGCAAAGATCCTGCTTCCCAGGGTTCACTAAATGGCCTCCTTTCAGTCTCAAATGAATCCTTTAGTCAGTGTAGCTCAGCAGTTACAATTTATTCTTATATTACTAAGGAAACAGTATCTATTGTTACAGTTTGCAGCTCAAGCTGCTGGGAATATTGGCAACAAATTATCAGACAGGAAAGGGTTACAAAGATCTTGCACTGCTGGGGAGGTGGGCTAAAGCCTGCTATAGAAATCACAGGATGCGCAGTATATTAAAACTAATTAAAAATGGCATCAAGAGTTGACTTAATTTTTTTTTAGTAACTTTTATCAATAACTCAAAACTGATTTATTAACAAACAAATAAACACGTGGGATATTGTTTGGATGGCTCATTTCAAGCTCACTGCAATCTGACTTACTGTAGCAGTATGTGCTCTTCCTATCGCCGGAGTAATTACTTCTGTATAAAGTACAAAATGCACGTACACACTATGTAACGTGCAAATCCTCTATATACCAGAAGAGTAACCAAAAATAAGCAGACAACAAGTATTTTGTAATTAAAAAAAAAAGTAATGTATAAGTGGCACCTATAAGGGCATACAGGTGTTTAAGAGAGTGCAAGCTTTCAGATCCACTCCAGTCCCTTCTTCAGGCACATTTGAACAAAAGACACTGAAATAGCATGGGGCTCACAGTAAGACTGGATATACAATGCTTAGTGTAACAGGAAATGTAAATGGGTCAGAAATGATAGTGAAGGTGGGGTCTATAGGTAGAGAGCAGGAAGTCTATATTGGGATACCTCATTACAAAGAACATTTGCATTGAAGTAAAGAAATGTATTTACACAGAATAAGGAGACATGAACCCCTTTCTCCCAGTTGAGTCCTGTGTTCAATGTAATAAAATATTTGCTGTCATTTAAATTTCCTTTGGCAATTGTTACTTTCATGTCCTCGTAATTATAATTGGCGTTACAAAAGTGTGTCCCTCACAGGTGTTGGCTAGGTACTGTATACTGCCTGTAGTTGGAATATGTGCCTAGGTCCAACATCTTTTGCACGGACCAGGATATGTGCCGCGATCTGTGGGCTGTGAAAGTGCTCCTTGCAATAAGCTGTCACCTCTGTAGGAGAGCTAGGGCAGTTCTTGAAAGACTACTTTCAATGTGTCATTATAGGAGGGTTGGTTGTAGATCCGTTGCCATTTTGAATGGAGCTTCCAGTGTGTTTGTGGTATAGGGATGTCTATATTTTTTATCCTCTATAGAGATTGTGGTGTTGAGGAAATGAATGTGTATGTGTGGGAATGGCTCATTTTCACGTTAATGGTTGGATGGGATTTATTCATCTTGTTTGTGGAATTGAGCGAGATTCTGTTCACTTACAGTCCAAATGACCGGGATATTTATTTATTTATAAACATGTTTTACCAGGAAGTAATACATTGAGAGTTATCTCTCGTTTTCAAGTATGTCCTGGGCACAGAGTTATAAAAAATACATGGTTACATTAAAGGAATATGTGTATATAAGGATATGCGGTGTATGTAAGACAGGGGGGTTGGTGCTGCAGGTGGACAAGATATCCTGTTGTGTGTGTGTTGTTTAGACAAAAGATACCTATACCACAAATGCACATAAGGATTGTAAAAATCTGGACTCCTTTGCCTGTGTTTCATCAAAGTTGTATACTTAACAATGGGCACAAAATTCCCGAACGGCAGATGTTATACAAGTGAAACTGCCCAAACGGTAAGTAAAAATAATAATTTATCACCACACCAAACTTCTGTAGCCCCCAATCATAATATCTTTATTATTAAGGAAAATCATGTCTATACTCTATGGGCTAACACAGTACCATTCTCTCTCTGGGCCAAAAGAAAAATAAATGCCCTCTTTGGTATATACTTGAACACACATGCTACCTATATTATTTCATACATTTGAACATCACGTTCCAGGATCAGGAGGAACAAAAAAAAAAAAAAAGGAGAGGGCAGACAAAGTACAAACTAGTATAGATTTGCTTTCAAGGACCTCAAAGCTGGTTTGTAAACAAATGCAGGAGTTGGTATATAAAAAAAAAAGTGTCTGCTTTACATTTCAGGACCTTACCAGCTGTTTGCCTGTCTGTGCCTGCTGGAGAGCTATTGAGAACATTCCATTCCACACAGTCCTGCATACACGTCTGGCATCTAGTGAAAGCAATTTATAGTCTTTCCCTGGGACACACACTTAAAACCCCCCACATATGCCAATGTCAGCCGGGTGGAATGTAAATATCAGACTTGTGTAGTATAAATGACAATTTGATTTGAATGGCTTGAAGAAGTATGTTACCATAGTGTACAAAGTTGCACATAAACTACATGTGGCTGAAAATATTCTAAGGTTTATTCAAAGTCTCCAAGTGGTTAAACTGGGACAACCCCCCCCCAAAAAAAATCTGGCTACAGCATTTCTAATGGACTGGAGGGTGAAGTGGTTGGATAAAACAAAGACCATTTACAAGCATGTAGCAGAAGTAAAGACAGGAGATTAGGATGGAGTATGTTAAATGAACGGCGGAGAGTAGTCACAGCAGACTTTTAGGCATTGTGCTTGCTGCCATTGGAATAATTATTTGAAATAGAGAGTGACAACACCAGTTTGCAGAAAAATAAGCTCAGTTTTGGACATGCTGAGTTTGATGTAGTGTTGGGGCATCTAGCGGCGGAAAAAAAAGTTATTAACATAAGAAAAGAAAGGTCAGGGGAGGTTTTGCCAATTTAGGCAATCAGCAAAGAGGTGATAATGAAACCCAGGAAAGAAGGCTTCGAGGGGAGAAGACAGATGTCCTAGATCAGTGTCTTGTGGGACCCCAAAAGACAGGGAGGGAGTCCGGAGGAAGCACCGAAAAGGAAACCCTAAAAAAGAGAGAGATCGCTCAAATAGAAGTTGAACCATGAGAAGGATGTCTCACAAAGGCGGGTGGAGTGGAGGGTGTGAAAGAATAGTGGAGCGTCTGCAGTGCCAAGGGAACCAGAGGCGTCCAATAGAAGAATGGCCCTGGAACTTTGCAGTTATAAGGTTGTTGGCTACTTTAGAGGATGGTTTTTGTGACTGTTTAGTCGGGCTGTTATCCATATTGGTGACAGTCATGAAACAATCGAGTCTGTTAGGCTTCCACAATCACAACATATTTATCTCAGAGGTTACCAACTGTCAAAACAAGCTTTGGGATGCTTTTAATTTGTAAGATCAGATGGGCAAATAACAGACAGAACTTTAATACACCACAAAGAAAATCAACAATATGCAGAACATAACATGCATGCACAGAATTAGGTTTTATTACAGCAAAGAGTTCATTTATATATTTGTCTTAATACCCTATCTCTGACATGTTCATAAAAGCAAGCATTGAGGAGATCTAGAGTCTACCACTATCTCCTAGAGATAAGGTTACCATGTGGCTGAGAAAGCAGACAGATGAGACATGAACTAGCTAGGCAGAGCAAGCGTCTACTCAACTTCAACAGCTGCCATGTCTGTCTGTTCAACAAGGGCTTGTAAGGCCCTTGAACTTTCTGCTACGAGGCCTCATATTTTTATTAATATTATTGTTCATTTGTAAAGTGCAAACATATTCCGCAGCGTGGTACAATGGGGGTACAGAGTTATGTATATTACATAAAGAGAATGACATGCCAAATAAGGACAGACCAGTGCGAACAGATACAGAAAGGTAATGAAGGTCCTGCTTGTGAGAGTTTATAATCTAGTGGTAATGAGGGACAATGTTGAAACAAAAGGTAAAGTGGCCACTCATTGTGGGAAGGAGTATGCCTAAGGGCTGAGTATGGACCTGCTGCACAGCTGTTACCATTACGCTTTTTGGAGTGAGGATGTTAGGGTGTGTTAGCATGGAGTTTGGTTCAGCCACTCAGTTGGTCCCAATAGGGTTGGTGGGTGTGGGGGTAGATGTTAGGGGTACTCCAGATAGGCTTCCTTGAAAAGGTGTGTTTTCATGGAGTTTTGAAACATTTGAATGTTGGCGGAGAGTCTGATGGGGTGTGGTAGGAAATTCTAGAGAGACGGTGCAGCACGGGAGAAGTCCTTGTGACGGGAGTGAGATGAGGTGATGAGAGGCATGAGGAGGAAAGGAAGATGTCATGGGCAGAATGAAGGGTGCGTTTAGGGATATGTTTGGGGATGAGGACTGAGATGTAAAGGGGCATCGAGAGCTTTTCAAGTCAGAACTAGCGTTTTACATTTGATTCTAGAGGATATGGGAAGCTAGTGTAGGGATTTGCATAGTGGAGCAGCAGAAGTGGAGCAGTGAGTGAGGTAGATGAGTCTGGCAGCACCCTTTTGGATGGATTGGAGTTGGGACAGGCAAACAATGGGAAAGCCAAGTAGATGTAACAACCGGGGAGTCACGCCGCCCTTGCACGCTCCCCACTCACCTGCTACTCCGCCGGGTCCTCCCGCGCCGCGCAACCAGCCTCCCTCCAGGACGCCGATCGCCGCTACACCTAGGCACGCGCGCGCACGCCGGCGTGCCCCTTGTAGTGCCGGCTCTGGGCGCAGCCGACCACGCGCTCGTAGGCGCGGCCACACGGAGGCGCCCCAGCCTCTTAAAGGCACACTACACCAATCTAATGCTGCAATCAAATGCAGGCTTACTACTGGGCTCTATAGCTCCTCCCCAGGGAGCCCTTCTGGACCTATCCCTGTCGCAGCCTGGCCCATCCACACACCCCCACATTGCTACCCTGCCATTGGTTCCTCTCACCTATATATGCCGTGCGGTTTCACTGACTCATCGGCTGAGCATAGAACCAGTTGTTCTCATCACTCTCTGTCTCCCTAGTCCTGTCTTGTCTTGCAGTCTTATCCTTGTGTACCGAACCAGCTTCCTCTTCGACCTCTCCGCACCTCTGGCACCCCGACCTTGGCATACGGCAATCGACCTCTCCGCACCTCTGGCATCCCGACCTTGGCATACGGCAATACGACTACTCCGCTCCCGATCTTGGCTTACGGTAATCCGACTACGTCTCTCTCTCTCTAACCCCGGACTTGGCTAACAGTACCCACTACTATCCGTACCTCTCCTGCCCCGGCCCGGACACCCAGACCATTCTACTCTCAAGACGTGCCCTCGTGGCTGTGGGTGGGGTTATATTCTTTCCCACCTCAGCACCGTGGTCCCGCCTCGTTTGTGATGAGCACTACCTGACAGTAGGTTGCAGTAGTCAAGGAGGGACAAGATGAGCGAGTGAATTAGGATTTTAGTTGTGTCAAAAGTGAGAAAAGGGCGTATCCTAGTGATAATTCAGAGGTGGAGACAGCAGGACTTTGTAAGGGAGTGAATATGAGGAATGAAGGAGAGAGCCAAGGCAAAAATTACCAATAGCAGCGGATTTGGGTTGTTGATGAGATTGTTGTATTATTGAGTGAGGGAGAATTTGGGTGTAGAGGTGGGATTGGAAGAGAGAAAGAGTATTAGTTCTGTTTTGGATATGTTAAGAATCAGGTAAAGGTGGGACATCCAGGAGGAGATTGCGGAGACACAGTCAGTGACACTAGACAAGAGAGAAATGGGGGAGGTCAGGGGAGGAGGTACATTTGAGTATCATCAGCATGGAGATGATACTCAAAGCCAAAAGATTGTATTTAGTTCATCAAAAAAAAGTATAGAGTGAGAATGCAGAGGGCCACAATAAAAAATGGTTAATGAGCGCAAGAACACTTTGAACTGTGCAAATTATATAATATGAAATCCCTATATCTGAGTAAAAGTACTAAAGGTGATCGTGAAAATTACTATTCAAAATAAGTGATAATACAATAATGTAAAATACAACCCTGTAGGGTCAACGCGGCTCCTTCAAAAGGGTCTTCCAACTCCCTTCAATGGATGATTTCTTGACATCCTTGTGGGAACTCAACAGAAAGTGGGAGAAAAGAGGACACACAGGAAACACAGATAGCGGTTGGATAGGTAGGACATGAACCAGGAGAGGGCTTCATCACAAAGACCGATGGAGTGGAGAGTGTTCAGGAGAAGGGGGTTATCAACAGTGTCGAAGGCAGCAGAGAGATCCAGGAGAATTAGTAGGGAGAAGTGACCCGTAAACTTAGCTTTCACTGGTCATTGGCCACTTTTGTTAATGCTGTCTCCGTAGAGTGTAGAGGACGGAAACCAGATTGGAAAGAGCCAAGCAGGGAGTTGAAGGAGAGAAAGTGAGACAAGCGATTGTATACAAGCCGCTCAAGTAGCTTGGATGCAAAGAGAAGAGAGATAGGGAGGTAGTTAGAGAGGGAGGTTGGGTCAAGAGAGGGTTTCTTTAGAATGGGTGTGATAAATACTCTCACCTACCTGACGAAGGACCCATGGAGGCCAGAAACCTTGTAGCACCAGCATGCTTTTGAAAATTAAACTGCTTAAAATGTTTCTTTTCTCCTTGCAAAGATCGGCTAAAACAATGAGTCTTATCGATGGAGTGCAGCACCTGTGAACCTCTATAAGTTTTTTGCCATAAGAGTAGTCTTTTTTTTCTACATATTTAAAGGAAGATGGGAATGTGCCGGAGAGAGAGCGGTTTATATAAAGGTGACTTAGGGTAGGGCTAAGGAGACCTCATCCTCAGTCACAGGGGGAAATTAGCCGAGGGTAGATGTGGGTGTAAGAAGGGAGGTAGGGGATGCATGTGGAGCCTGACATGAAGGGATGTCATGTGCATTTATTCTGTTAAGTAGTTGGCAAGATCTGGGGCTGTTTGAGCGGAAGTGGATGCAATGCAGTTGGGCAGATAAGGGAGTTAAAGGTGGCAAATAGACTGAGGGTTAGAGCAGGGCGTTGCAAAGTGGGGGGCGTGACATTTTCTAGGGGGGGAGCGGTGGTTACAGAGGCCCTGTCATCTTCCCCAAGGCATTAAATGAAGGCCTCTATAAATCCCTTACCTGGTCTGAGCTGCCTCTTCGGCGACACGTCGCCATGACAACGCGGCGTCAAATGACTCCACGAAGCTCAGAGCCGGTAAAGAAAGGAGGCAGTGAGCAGGGGGGACAGCTTACAGGGGGGGGGGCGCAAACAGAAAAGTTTGTGCACCCCTGGGTTAGAGCACAAAGTTAGTATGAGTGATAAAAAGTAGGTTTGCTTGGCAAGCAGAGTGCTATAAGAGAGTATGAATTTATGGTGGAAGGAATTGGTTTTAGAGCGCAATTTCCTCCAGAAGCATTCAGTGGTGCATGAGCACTTTTGGAGATAGTGGGTACAGTTTGTGCAGACAAAAAAGTTTGCGTACCCCTGGTCTAGAGCATGTAGGTTTCTGTATGTGCGTGTTGAAGTACAGTAAGTGTTGTGGAGGGAGCACAGTGTAGAGTTAGGCTAATGGTTAGGAGTTGATGATCTGAGAGAGGGAAGGGCGTATTAGAGGAGTTGACTGAGCCACTGATTAAGCCACCTGTGCTGAAGCAGGGAAACCCTTAAAACCAGACCTGTTTGCGCCCATCAGGACCTGGAGTTGGCCACTTCATTAATAGAGCAGCCTCTCTTTCTTTCTGTGTGTAGGTACTTCTCATTATCAGTTAGCTTAATAAGATCCATCCAAAAATGACTGACCTGGTGTGCCATTCAGCCTCAAGCACATCCTCAAAATTAAAATCTATCCAGTGACGAGCAATGACCATCTCAGCAAACGAGAACTGGGGAAAGCTACACAGTACTAGGGGGATGTAGGGATGAGGGCTTTAGAAGCAAAATCAGAACTAACATTTTAGGAGCACTAAAGCTATGCTTAACCCCTTGGCAGCCTTTGTGCGGAGAATTTGTTCCACAGAAAAGGAGTGGACGCTGGAAGCATACAGATAACATTTCCTGTCATACAACAGAGCAGCAAACAAGAAGGGCATTATTTCCGCTTCCCTAACAGTACATCATGTCCCCTCCATTTTTAGGAAAATGGTCTACTAATGGCTTTGACTTGTGGCATGTGGAGCGGGAGGAACAGAATGTGCTAAATGCAAATGTCCAGAGGTGAAAACGTGACTTTGAATGATACTCTGAAAAGCTATCCGACTCACAGACCTTTTACTTGCCAAGAATTACACGCCCATTGTACGGAATTTAGAAAACAAAAATGACCCGGCCATTAACATAGATCTCAAGATTAGGACTGGAATTAGTGAGTAATGTGTGTATTATGAACAAAGCGTGTTCATAATTAGATGTTCGTACTTTTGGTCCCTTTACTGCTCGAGGGGCCAACAACGCATTGCAATGGAGCAGGCACCTCTGGCAGAAATGGGCTATCACATTTACAGTGCTACATAATCTCATATATTTGCACTCCAATGGAATATGGAACGCAAGCTTTCAACCAGGAGGTAGCTAGAGCACCCTTGTCCATTGATCATACTGTACCAGAATAACTCTCCCAATGTGCTGAGCACCCTGCATAGGATGGATGGAATATTTGGGGGAAATCAAGGCCTGTAGTCTTGCAGTTTGTGGCCAAATCCCTTTCCAGTGGGGATCCTGATTTTGACAGGCCTATATTGAATGCAGAATTCTTCACTATTGTGAAAACAAGTGGCGGGAATATGGAAAGTCCTCATCATGTATAAGTGTATGGGAGAAGCATTACACCACCACTACTATTCACAGCCACATTGTGTTTCCACTTTAAGGTGGGATCCATAATTACCAATAAGTCCTAATAAAGCTTTTAGATGGATCCAACAGTTTCCTCTAACCCAAGACTGAGATAATATCAACGTGTCATCTTTTAAAGTTCTACAGAGATGCAATGAGAAGTATGGAACATCATGCACAACATAGTAGGTAATATGGTAAAAATAAATATAATCAGGGCTCGACAAACCCACTCGCCTTGGGCGTGTGGATTTTGGGAGCTAGCGAGACTGCCTCCTCTCCCCTCAGTACCTGTGTTTACTTCCTGGTCTGGTGAGTGGCAGGATCCGCAGCCAATCCCAAGCCCTTAATGGCTGGCCGAACCACTAGCCTGGGACCAATTGCAGCGCCCCTTCACAAACAGTCCCTGCCCCCAGTAGTGACTCGCCCCAATCACCGAGCGGGAAGAGGGCTTTGATTGATGTGCCCGGCAGCCAATGGCAGGAGGCCGGATGGGAAAGGAAACAGAGACAGAGGGAGCAGCCATTGGGAACCCGGTGAGAGGAGGTTGTGCAGAGGGGGGGGGGGGAGTGAAGGGAGGGAGGGGGGGGAGTGAAGGGAGGGAGGGGGGAGAAAAGGGGGAGGGAGGAGAGTGGAGGGAGAGGGGGGAGGGATGGGGAGGAGAGGGGGGGAGGAGAGGGGGGGAGGAGAGGGGGGGAGGAGAGGGGGGGGAGGGGAGGGAGGGAGGGGAGGGACGGGGGGAGTGAAGGGGGAGAGGGGGAGGGAGATGTGCAGAGGGGGGGATAGATGTACAGGGGGGAGAGGGATGATGTGAGGTGTAGGGGGGGGGGGTAAGAGGGTGATGTGAGGTGCAGGGGAGAGAGGGTGATGTGAGGTGCAGGGGAGAGAGGGTGATGTGAGGTGCAGGGAGAGGGTGATGTGAGGTGCAGGGGGGAGAGGGTGATGTGAGGTGCAGGGGGGAGAGGGTGATGTGAGGTGCAGGGGAGAGAGGGTGATGTGAGGTGCAGGGGAGAGAGGGTGATGTGAGGTGCAGGGAGAGGGTGATGTGAGGTGCAGGGGGGAGAGGGTGATGTGAGGTGGAGGGGGGAGAGGGTGATGTGAGGTGCAGGGGAGAGAGGGTGATGTAAGGTGCAGGGGGAGAGGGTGATGTGAGGTGCAGGGGAGAGAGGGTGATGTGAGGTGCAGGGGGAGAGGGTGATGTGACTGTCTACAAAAATGTCTACGTTAAACTAGCAGCGCTATACAAGAACAATTATTATAATTATTATTATTCTGGGGGTAATCTGATTGCCAATTCTTGGAGTCAGGAAGGAATTCATTTTTCCCCTTAAGAGAGATCATTGGATAATGTGTCACTGGTTTTTTTTGTTTGCCTTCCTCTGGATTAATGTACTGTAAGTAGGCATAGAGAATAATGTATCTGTAGTCTAAATTTGGCATAGGTTAAACTTGATGTACGCATGTCTTTTTCCAACCTCATCTACTATGTAACAAGGACTAATTGTAGTAAAGTATAAATGTAATACAATAAATAAACTTATGTCAAAAACGAATGTTATTAGTTCTTATTAGGAATTTATTCCATTTTTTTAAGTGGGGAGGGGCTAGGTGGCGAGTAGCTTTTTGGGTAATTTGTCATGCCCTGAATATAATATAGTTCTTTATTAAAAGGCTCTTGCTATAAATGGTCACACAACTGGACCACTTATTATATGACCAGAACAGGACAATGCAAATATATAAAAAAAAAAAAAAGTTGTATTTTTTTTTTTATACGATAAAACAAGTCTATTTTCTCTGATGACAATTAAATGTAGCAAGTCCTCCTGCCCCTATGTCTGACCAAGTGAATCATACTATGAAATAAGGGTTACTTAGTGACTACCATGCAGCTCTATATAGCTTTCATTCTTCAGATGGAAAACATAATGGTCTGCATTCTACTCCTGTTACAGGCTGTAAATGTTGATCGCTGGGATATGAAGAAGATCTAACATAAAGAACATTCTTTTCCACATCCATCTCAACAATACAAACACAATTCTCCAGCGGTTATGGACACGGGTGGGCAAGCAATGCTCCTAACATGGCGAGACCTGGTGCTCACACATTGTTGTGTGTACTTTTGCTTTAAAAAAAAAATCATTATCCTTTATTAATAAAGCGCCAACATACAGTATTCTCCAGCTCAGTGCAATGTTAAAGTGGGCAAGGAGGGTCCTGCTCCTAGGGGCTTACAATCTCAAGGGGAGCTTGGAGACAGTACAGTAGTGGGAGAAAGAGGTTGATGTGCTGAAGGGGATTTTCACGGTTTTCTTGGACGAGTATCTCTATTCACTGATAATGAACCTGTTGTGCCGTATAAAGATGATGTTATGGTAGAGGCAGGAGGAAGCCTATTGCTGCATTCATTAGTATGCATTCAAATATAAACGTACATTCTACCATGTCACAGCAACTTCAATCTATGACTAGTCAAGGGGGAATCGTCACAGCTAGCAAAACTATCTGTAGCCTATACCAGTGGCTCCCAGACTTTTTTTTTTTTACATTGTGCTATATTTGTTTCACAAATCCCTAATTAATACATTTTATTGCCAACTCAGACTATTGCTAACAAACCTGTGTAACCCATCACAGACAGTATAATGTCCTGAGCTTGTGGGGGGGAAAGACGGGCTCAATAAGGCCCCAAAATGCACCTGTGTGTGTGCAGATAGCATGGGTAGTATGGCTGTCAGTCAAGCTTCCAAAGTCATGCCCCACAATGCCTTGCCGCTGTGGATGCAAAGCATTGTGCGGAGCAACTTTGGCAGCTCTTGCAGTGATTGACAGCTATAGCATCCATGCTAAGGTGCAGTTTGGGGCCTTACCAAGTGCACGGTCCCCCAACAGTCTCAGGAGCCCACTACACACTGTCTGGCAACCGCCAGTATGCATCTTTTGGCCAAACCCATTGGAGACACCTCACAATCTCCCTGTTGGGAATCACTGGTCTATACTTTTTTCAACCAACAAGAAAAACCAAGACTACAGCACTAGGATTTCGGAGGCGATTTATATGGCAGCTGTAATATATTGTTTTTAAGAGAACATGAAGTACAAGTTTAAATGAATATCCTGCTGGAGTTAAAACGTGTGATTCAGAGAACTGGAAAAATGTAATTGTGAGCAGCCCTTTATTGTAAATTGAACCTGAAATTAAAACCTGGAAGCAATTAAATTATACCCCTTACCAGCATTTTAAAAGTGGAGATATGATCGTCTAGGTGTGCAAAGTAAATTGTTTTCACGTTCAAATGAATGAAGAGCGGCCTACCATTCATAGCATGTGACAGTAAGTAGTATTTCATCTACAGCTGCTCAAGCCTTACATCCGTCAATACACACTGTCACACAAAGCTAAATATGCACTGTACATTCAAATGCGCTCAGTCTTTGTACAGATCTAATGGCAGGGTCTTAAACGTGGCAAAAAAATATGTTTTTGTGATGCTGACAGAGGAGGCATATTTCTCCCCTAAAAATGTAACCTTATGCAAAACTACATTACCAGTAACCTTAACCCATTCAGTGCTGGAGTCCCTAATATCACACAGGCACATTAGTCGATTTCTTTCACATCCCCTTTATAAAAAGGGCAGCAGTGTGAACATTGAACATGCATTAAAACGAACATGTACATGCCATGAAGTTTATTTTTTTTCTAAGAAGCACGTGTGTACATTCATTTAAGATTGTAAATGACACTGTAAATTGGTTGAAAGTATGAAATAATAATTAGTGTCATTAAGTTGTACAGCGTTCCTAAAATGGGCAATGTTCTCCACTCCACCCCCCTCGGCCCGAATTGAATTACAGTTTATTAAATGTATTATTATAATAAGTAAATCATCTTGATATATGTAATACTGTTTCCAATAAAATTGCATACATGTTATCTTAAGCCACAAACTCCTGCTCCGTGCCGACCTCCTTCTAAAAATCAGTCCAGCGGTAGATTTTAAACCACAAAACGGGAATGAATTGCGATTGAATGGAAGGGATATTCATATATAGCCAGAATATACCAGCCAGACACACTCTCATGGCTCTTTAGAACCATATACAGTACCTAGAATATGAAATTCGCTCACTAGCTGCAATGATTTATTTCAGCAAACTGGTTACACTTACTGAAATGAAGGCAAATGTCCGAGACAATCAACACATATTATACCTTGTAAAAACACTATCTCATCTCTACAGTGAGACTACAACAGCACTAGGCTTCTCTTTAGCTCTAGTGCACACATTGTATATACAGGCCTACCCCACATTAACGTACGCAATGGGACCGGAAGCATGTATGTAAAGCGAAAATGTACTTACAGTGAAGCACTACCTTTTTTCCCACTTATCGATGCATGTACTGTACGGCAATCGTCCTATACGTGCATAACTGATGTAAATAAGGCATTTGTAACAGGCTCTATAGTCTCCCCGCTTGCGCACAGCTTCAGTACAGGTAGGGATCTTTTCAGAAGTATATGCTAGGAAATGTTTAACTGACGTGTGTGATAAGATATAACCTTGAAATAGAAATAACTTCAGGTTTAATAGATTATGTTCATTTCCACATGCCCTTACACACAGTAATTGTGATCATTACTATAAAAGACCAATGAACCTTGGATACCAATTGATGCATGTTTTATTGGTGCTTTTTAAGTCAACTGAAATAAAAACACTCACTGACAACAATGACAGTTTAAAGCAGGGGGTCTGGTTCAAATCCCGGTGTCGGCTCCTTGTGACCTTGGACAAGTCACTTTATCTCCCTGTGCCCCAGGCACCAAAAACAGATTGTAAGCTCCACGGGGCAGGGACACGGTCTGTAAAATATTCCTATGTGCTCTGTACTGTGCGCTGTTTTGTAATTTTGAAGCATTTTGAATCCCATTGGGAGCAAAGTGCTATATGAAATAAAGTTAACATACAGACGCTAATGGCTGTTAGAAGTTAAAGGAACATAGCTTGTTCTGTCACTATGATGTCAACGTGGAAAACAATGTATTTCTCTGCAATGTCTTGCAGGGTGCTGGAGTAAAGGGAATTCAGACAGTGTGAGCATCTAAAGAATGAAAAGTATTGTGACGGTAGAGGTAAATGTGACTTCTTTTAATAAAGGTCAAGCTTGCCATTATCCCTACCTGTCAATAATAATAATATATACACACACACATATACATATATATACACACACACACACACACACACACACATATATACATACATACATATATATACACACACATATATATATATATATATACACACACAAACACATATATATATATATATATATATATATATATATATATATATATATATATATATACATACATACATATACATATACATATACACACACACTACAGATGTATCTGTGTATTATGTTGCCTGGTTCCAGCACTTCAGGTACCAGGGGTTTATTTTGTTTTCAGATCGAATGTGGCCAAATGGTCTGTGATCTTTCCAAGTCACTTTTTGCATGTAAATGGGTTTGTTGTTGAATTTGCCCCCCCCCCTTCCCCCCATCACCCGGACCAAATCAAGGAATGGGTCATATTACAAACACTTGGGGGAAGGGGACTCCTAGCCAGATGAGATAAACCCATCTCAGTTTTAGTTGCGAACAGATTTCGTTTGGAAAAGCATCAAGGAGAAGCTGGTAATGGAGGTAGCTGGAAAGCAGCTATGAGTAACTGGGAGAAGCTGCAGTCTGCAATAACCAAGAAAGAACAGGGTAAATCTCTTTAGGAAGGTCCCTGTGCCTAGATTTATAGGGTACCCCAGTTTCCCAGTTTTAAGTGTGTGTTGATTTACTGTAAATAGTTAGCCCGGGTCTCCCGTGACAATTATGTTCTAAAGAGGAGGCCAAAGGATGCCTTTGTATATAAAAGCAACTGATACTCATACAGTGCCACATGTTCATTTTCAATGGCAGCTGGTTGGGCAGTGTATATTCCCCAGCCCCTCTACCCACGCACCAACCATGAACTGCTATTTTAAACACTCAGCTGTAGTACATGAACTTTTTCTATTAGCATGGCAGCCACAACCTAAAATGTTCTCTTTATGATGGCCGATGACTCGTAACAAAATTAAAAGGTCTTTGGTCTGGCTTCGTTTACTTCAATCCAAGGTAACAGCTCGTTAACTCAATTTTAATGGCTTCTCATTCCCGGTCAAGGCTCCTCTGCAGTTCTTTTAGAGTCACAGAATGAAGTCCTGGCCTATGGGTCACAATCTCCCATGCTCACACATTGGTTCCACGCACTGACTGCAGTACGTACATACAGTTGCCTGTACCCATTACCTTTTCACTCTGATTCTAATGGGCAACCCAGATAACCCGGTCTTGCAATAGTTGCTCAAATTTCCGTTGGCCCGTGGTGCAAAACCTACAGAGGATGATTTAATCCTTGGCATAGTCCATTAATAAATGAATGAAATCCCTTGCTTAAGTGCTGACTTCTTATTTAAACTTGGCAACGCGAGAGCATTTTAGACAGTTTAAAGGTGTGGTCCCGTAAAAACAGATTTGTAAAAAAACACCTTTTTTAACCCTCTCGCCGTGACAGCGGACAGCAACACATTGCCACAGAGCTCTCTGGTAGTGAAAAAATATTGCAAATCAACTCTAAGGTCTCGTTCAGGGTGCCAGAGGCAGGAGTTGGAGGGAGGGCGGGAGGGAGGGAGGGCGGCAGTCTGCTGGACGATGTGTGTTCATCCCCAGCAGACGTTTTCAGGAGTTGAGGGGGCGGGGCTACAGACGGCAGGTGAGGGATCGAGGCTGCAGTCTTGAAATGATTCTCAAGAGTGATTTCATTGGCTGCCGAGGTCCCAGTGACGCTGCTGCAGCTTCAAAAAACGATTTTTTAGTTTAGTGAAACTGTAGCCAGCGTCAACTCCTGGCTTCGGAGACAGGGCAGCTGCTACCCTGACAACCAGTATTCAATTTGAATACTTTGTGTCCCACGGCAGCACGCCCTCCCTCCGAAGCCTGCATCCTGAACGAGGCCTAAGAAGAAAAAAACGAAGAAGGGAACAGCCCACTACAAATAAAGACTCTGGGAAATAAGCGCTTGAAGCTTGCTTGCGGGGTGAAATCAGTTGCCTTTTATTTCAAAGGAGCAGGCAAACATCAAGAAAAACGCAGTTTCTGGCTCACATGGCCTTTCATCAGGTAGGTGTGCCAAATAAACACTATAATCATACAGGTTACAAACTACTGAGAAGGAGCTGCAAGCATGTCTAATCTGGAGAAGCGGCATGTCAAACAAGATAATGGAAAGTGACGAAACATTAAAAAACACTTAATGCTTGCAAAAAAAAAAAAAAAGGTTTCACATTGTTTTCCCACGATGCTATAAAGATGTAATATTTTGACGTGTCAGATAATGTCGGTTTAGGATATGCCTATTTATAAATAATATTGCGACACCGGAGAGGAAATCAGAGTTCACTTTAGGAACACCCCCTCCAACAGTATGACTCAGGAAAAACCACGTGAGTGTGTGAACTACGGACTGACAGGGTGCATTACAAGACACATAACAACATTGTTTTTATTGGTTACAAAATCTCTCTTTGGAACTCAAATTATTGGATCATAAGAGAGCAAATCCCCCCAAAAAAGTTACAGTATCTATGCAGAGAACAAATGGCAGATAGATGAAGAAGCCCTCGTAGTTTCCCTTGAACTATAGCCTAACCGTTCAAGCAAAAACAGTAGTATAAGCAACAACTGATTTCATGAATTAGTAAATATGATTTTTTTTTAAAAAGTGCCCGAACAATATATTTGTAAGTAATTTTACTAATATTACTTTCTCATTTTTCACTGTAAAAAAACTTCAGCAGGGTTTATTTTTGATGCAATATCATATTTAAGGGCACTAAATAGCTAGTATTTTTAATTGTAAGTGCTTTATAAATGTATTGTATTGTATGTCTTTATTTATATAGCGCCAAAAGTGTACTCAGCGTTTCACAAAGAATACAGTACAGGGAATTATAATTATACAATAAGTGCAGCAAAATCAGACAATAGGAAAGGAAATCCCTGCCCCGAAGAGCTTACAATCTAAGAGGTTTAATGGGAAACTTACAAAGAGACAGCAGGTGAGGGAGTAAGTGCTGTAGATGGCAGTGCTTGGTCACAATGGGTGGTAGGAGTGTGGGACAATAGCCATGAGTGCAGGCTATTGGGATGCTTGATTTGTGGGGTAAAATTTAAGGAAGGCCAGTGTTAAATGAAAAGGTTAACACCATTTACAGGGGAATAGGTGGCAGGGAGGCATGAGTGTGTATGTCTGGCTGTAACACTTATAACAACACCTCGTTGATATTGCAGCAGCCTTCATTCTTCAACAAGGTGTCTATGCGCTCTTAAGTAGCCTCTCAATAGATGCGCTGTGTATTTGCACTGGCACTGGTTGTTCTGTCATGTTGACACAGTGGGGGGGGGGGGGTGGTAAAAAAGTATCACCAAGCTCTGATAATGGGTATCTCGGCTTGATCAGCATTACCCTCCATATACCTAAATAGCAGTTGATGGCGACTGATCTCCGATACCCATTATCGGTGTTTGGTCAATCTACCCCCATTGAGTTGCCATAGGGTCAGCTGCAACACAGTATCAGGGAAACTGTCATTGACCTAAATGGCTCCACGTCACTGCGATTGGGGACATGGGACACAGGGGGCCACATTTACAGAGCAGTGCTAACCTAGGAAAATCCTTCCAACGCTGGAAGACATTTGAATGGTCCTTATAACACTGTAAGATACTTGAAATCGTCATTGTAAGGAGTTTTAAGGAGTAGCACTACTTCAAAAATATGGCCCGGAGTCTTTTGAGTCTATAATTGAAAAAGCCATTAAGCCTCTTGCTGCCTGAAGCCTGGCAGCAGATGAGTGCAATCGTACTTCAGGGATCATGAACATGTATTTGCTTGGGCGAGCAATAATGTGGTCATGGCCAGATCTCCAATGACGAGAAGGGGTGCATCTTCCAAGTCTGATTGTGATCACGACATCTGCATTTCCTCCTGCCTCATCACCTCCTCTAACTCTCGCCTACCAGACTTCTCAAGTACGCATTTGCTATACGCTTAACATCCAACTCGCCCTTCCCCTCCAAACCCCATTGGGACCAGCTGTGCGGCTGAGCCAATCTCCTCTAACATTCCCACCCTCAAACCTTCGTGAGATCAGATGTCTGGCTGGACCATACTCTAACCTCATGTATATTGCATCCCACAATGAACAGCCCCTTTATCTTTTATTTCAACATTGTAAGCTCTCCCGAGCAGAGCCCTCAATACCTCTGGTTGTGCATGTTTGCCCTCACTTGTATTTTTATGCAACTCTTTATGTAATTATCCCATCTCTGTAACCCCATTGTACCACACTGCGGAATATACTGGAGCTTTACACATATACGGTAATAATAAAATCACTGCTCTGAACGTGAACACCACCTAGAAAATGAACAAAAATCCCACAACTTGTCCCCTCGAGTGTCGACATTCAGGGAACATCCTAATGGCCTCATAAATTGGAAACAGAGCGGGTTATGCAACAAAAAGTCCGATATTATAGAAGCAGGTATTACTTGAACTTCACTGCAACGTCAGAATCTGTTACTAAGTAGCACAGCACCTATTAACTTGTTAGTTTATGACAAGCAATCTTTATTGCAAGGTACACAACACTGACAGGGTTAATGTTCAACCTCTGTCTGACTTCCCTAATACACCAGTCTGTGGAGGTTTACGAACTTGTCAGACGTTCACATGCCAAGAAAAAGGCAGAAGTACTTTAGCAGGAAACGCTGCATGATTGCATGAAGTCAGCAAAAATGCTGGCGAGCTGTCATTTTTGGCAGGAATTCATTCTCTCTCCTGATGTATAAGTTACATGTATTGGAGCTGTCCTACCTTTCTAACATATTATAGAGAAAAAAACAAGAACAAACATTTTGCTCCCTCCGCCAAGCTAATAACATGCCGAAAAATACGGTGCTGGGAAAAAGCAAGAGTACAAGGAAGGCCGAAATCTTATTTTATTCATTTTTATTTGCTACCTATCTCGAAGAAAGAAGGCACCCCGCATCCCACGGTGCTCTACGTTATCAAAAGATTGATTTGAGATATTGATCCCAAAATGAAACCAGTGACCGAGAATAAAATAACATGGGCAGTATAATGCATATTTTTGATTGCCACCTGCTTCTAGAAAAGGCCAAAACCTGAAGTAGTTGGCATTTATTTAAAGTTTTCTTTTCTAAGAAAGTCTTAGGCTACGTCCATCGAGGGGGGAGCCGCGCTGAGCCGTGTGGACGCTGAGGCTCGTCTGCGCAATCAGGAGCGATTGCATGAACCAGCAGACGAGCCAGCGTGCACGATCGGGAGGCGGGGCACTGACGTCACTGGGCCAATAACCCGCGAAGCTCCGATGTCAACGTCACGGCGCCATGACGTTGACGCTGCTTCGCTCTGATTGGAGGTTTTCAGCCGACAGCGCGCTCAGAAACAGGTTCTGCTGTCGGCTGAAAATCCCTGCGCCTCAGCACGCCTGCGGACGCTCGCGGGGGCCCCCTCTCAAGACATCCTCATTGAGGATGACGGGGCTCATCGCGGAGCATCCGCACGGCTCAGCGCTGACTGTCCTTCTATGGACGCGGCCTTAAAGAGGCAATCCAAGCTGTTCTTTGTGTGTTTTTTTTCCCTTCTTTATTTTTTTAATACAGGTTTGAAGCAAGGAGTCTCCGGAGCTGAATCCCATGAATTTCAGCTCCGGGGACCCCCTGCTTCTGGAAATATTTACCTCAGAAGGGGGTGCCGGTATCTCCTGCAGTTTTCAGCTTCCTTGTCACATGGGCCAATAGGAAGCCGACCATGATGACGACATCACGGCTTCCTATTGCCCAGCAAGGCCCGGGAGCTCTGAAAATCAGACATATAGCGAACAATGGAGTGGCTGCCGGCTTCGCCTTTGGAGATCTGTATCTCAGGAAGCAGGGGGTCACCAGAGCTGAAATTAATGGGGTTCAGCTCTGGAGACCCCCTGCTTCAACTCTGTATTTAAAAAATAGGGGGGGAAACAAAAACATACGGCTTGGATTGCCTCTAAGAAACCGATGTGCAAATAGAACTGATTGAACTATTAAAGTATCAGTTCACTAGTAAGTTTAAAACGAGCACGGTACACTTTTTAATGGCTATTTCTACGTCCAACCAAGATCCCAATCTGGGCCGCCGGCCGGGCCCAGCCAATCAAGGGGCCCGGCCTCCCTGTCTGCAACCCTACAGCTCACTCTCTGCAGAATTTTTCTGGCTGCCGTCCCCATCTGTCCCTCCTGCAGGACTGAAGGGCCCTCCCCTTTACTCGGCACCATCCATCTATCCCTCCTTTTCCCCGGCCACCCCGGGACTGCAGGGCCCTTCTGTGCACTGGCCATGCTGCTCCAGCAGGCCCATCCAAGGGCCCCAGGTAAGCCCCAAGGCCCCCATTACACCACCCTCCCAGGCCCCTTATTCCTGCCCAAGGTGTATGTGTGTGTGTATTTGGGAAGGGGGGCTTATTGTGTGTGTGTGTGTGTGTGTGTGTGTGTGTGTATTTGGTGGGTGCTTATTGTGTTCGTGTATTTGGGGAGGGCTTATTGTGTTTGTGTGTGTATTTGGGAGGGGGGCTTATGTTGTGTGTGTATATTGGGGAGGGGGTTTATTTAGTGTGGGATAGGGTGGAGGGACAAGGTGAGTTTGAGATCTAGGGGTGTAAGAAAGAGGGGGAGAGTGAGAGACAGAGGAGGGGGAGGGAAAGGGTGAGAGCGAGGTGGTGTGTGCGAAAGGGGGAGTGTAAGAGAAAATGGGGGGGGGGGGTGGTTCTCACAAGGCCGTCGACACGTGGGTGGGGGCCCCCCGTGGAAAATCTAGTCCTGGGCCCTGGGGAAGCTGCCTGAGGCCCTAATCACAATACTCAGAAAGAGATTTGCAAAAGATTCTATGTCCATTCCAAAGGCTATGTTCTTTCCCACAGTTCTGTTTTTGAGGTTAAAAAGATATCGAGGGAGGACAGCAGCTGTGACTAGTGCAGACAGGTTGTTGTTTTTTTTTGTCCAAAAATCGGATTTCGGAGTGGGTCTACTGAATTTGTACTTCCTTGTCCTAGGCTTACCTGGACACACGGTATAATGCAGATCCAAAAATTGGAAGCAGTCTACAAAAAAAAAAAAAAAAACACAAAACAATATGAAGCCAGTAT